>NC_060953.1:57139452-57231952 GCF_022045245.1 Lucilia cuprina
TCTAGTTCAGTTCTAGTTCAGTTCTAGTTCAGTTCTAGTTCAGTTCTAGTTCAGTTCTAGTTCAGTTCTAGTTCAGTTCTAGTTCAGTTCTAATTCAGTTCTAGTTTAATTCTAGCCTGTTACTATCAGTTCGCTTAAACACATTTTCATTTGCAGTTCCAATAATCGTTTACCCAAAAGTTGCCATGATATTAGCGAATGTCAAAATAATATCTACAGTATAATGATACCAGAATTTAGCAATATATCATTTCCAGCTGTGTGTGATTTAAAAACTGTGGATGGCGATTGGACCATTATTCAGCGACGTCAAGACGGGTCTGAAAATTTTTTTAGAAATTGGACGGAATACGTAGAAGGATTCGGTAATTTGAATGGCGAATTTTTTATAGGCTTAGAAAAACTTTACGCCCTTACCTCGCTGAATGAGCCTCAAGAATTATATATAAAATTACAAGATTTTGAAGGTGAAACACGTTATGCTAGATATGGAAAATTTAAAGTTGATTCTAAGAGTACAGATTACACGTTAACTGTGGGTGATTATTCTGGTGATGCTAGTGACTGTTTCAGTCAACATAGTGGTAATAAATTTTCTACCAAAGATCGTGATAATGATATACATGATTCTAAAAACTGTGCTGATTACTGGAAGGGGGCTTGGTGGTATAATAATTGTTTTTATAGGTTAGTATTTATTTAAACTTATACATAGTTATATTACTTTAAAATTAATTAACTTTTAGTAATTTAAATGGCTTGTACTTGGCTGGAAAAACGCTGTCTACGAAGAGGGGTATATCCTGGTGTGGTTTTCGTGATTACGCATATTCTCTTAAATCTGTACAAATGATGATACGACCAAAGAGAGATTGAATATTTCAAACTATAGTTCTAAGCAAAATCATTAAAACGTACATATTAAGAAATTGTATATTAATTTTTTTTAAATTAAATATAAATTTTAAATGGGAAACCCCCAATTTAAAAAATTTTAATCGCAATTAAAAACAATAATAAGTTTTTTTTTTCAAAAACACGCTCTCATTTTTTCATTTTAATCAAATTGTGTTAAGTTTGTTTTTACACTTGTACTCAGAAAAAAAATTCCATTATCAAGTAATGGATGAACAGGTTAATATTATTACTATTATCCTGTTGCAGTTAGAAATAATTGTTCTTAATACACCCAATCTCTGTGTCGATTAGGTCATGTTGTGATGACTATCTGCATATGTAATTCAGATGGTAAGTAATAGTCAAATTAACACAAACGATATGTAGAGTCAGTTCAATGTCTTTAATACCGATTTCATTAAGAACTAACAAGTCATCAAAAAAATTTTGCTAGGTTTGCCTAATGAAACTAAATACTTTCCAATTATTATTATTGAAAATATTATTTTAATATAAAGATTTATACAAAACAATGTTTATCAAATCCTCTTCTGAGAATTGAAATTATGAGATAAGAAAACATTTATAAATTTTTTAATATTCACACAGACGATATCTGTGAGTATTTGCTGATTGCAGCAGCCAGAGATTACTACGTTTCCTTTAAATAATGATCATATTTCTTCAGTTGAATTAGTTTATTTCTTTACTTATTATCGAAAACACATCGCATTTTAAAATGACAACTAAAAATTGTCTTGCAATTAAATTGCTAATATTAATATTATTAAATATAATATGTTTTGTAAAAACTTCATTAGTTCTTAATAACAATTACTTTGCAGTTGAGGTAAGCAATATCTTAATAATATTCACACTAAAAACTAAATTAATTTCGTGTATTTGTAATAATTTTAGGAAGGCTCTGGTTTCGATACCGATTTGATATCTGTTAATAGTTTTGGAACTCATGTAGCAACACATGATCAAAATGTTGCCGTGTAAGAAGAACAGTTTTCACTTATTACTTTATATATAATTAATACTTTATCAATTTTCTTTTAAGTATGGAAGAGAAAATAAAATCTTTGGCAGAAACCTTTAACCAACTGGAACAGAAAATAAGCAGTCTTATCAATGATAATATGGAATTGTTGGAAGACAAATTTCAGAAAATAATGGACGATAAAGTATCAAATATGAATCAAATAGTCGAAGAAAAAATTAGTAAGTAAAATTGTTGTAATAATTTTCCAAAAATTTATTTATATCATTATTTATAGAAATGATCGGTGACGGCAAACCCACTTACAATGTGCAGGAATTAAAATGGTGAGAATTTTTGAAGCAGAACTAAATGCCAAATTTATAATTAAATTTTATCATCAAGTGGAATATTGAGTGATATTATACTAGTTCAGCTCTAGTGCAGTTCTAGTTTAGTTCAGTTCTAGTTCAATTCTTATTCTGTTCTACTTTCAATTTAGTTCTAGATAACTTCTAGTTCAGTTCTAGTTTAGTTCTAGTTCGGTTCTACTTCACTTCTAATTCGGTTTTACTTTACTTCTTATTCAGTTCCAGTTAAGTTTTATTTAAGTTCTAGTTCTAGTTCAGTTCTAGTTCAGTTCAGTTCAAGTTCAGTTCTAGTTCAGTTCTAGTTCAGTTCTAGTTCAGTTCTAGTTCAGTTCTAGTTCAGTTCTAGTTCAGTTCTAGTTCAGTTCTAGTTCAGTTCTAGTTCAGTTCTAGTTCAGTTCTAGTTCAGTTCTAGTTCAGTTCTAGTTCAGTTCTAGTTCAGTTCTAGTTCAGTTCTAGTTCAGTTCTAGTTCAGTTCTAGTTCAGCTCCAATTCAGTCTAGTTCAGTTCTAGTTCAGTTCCAGCCTGTTACTATTAATTGGCTTAAACACTTTTTGAATTCCAGTTTCAATAATCGTTTACCCAAAAGTTGCTATGATATTAGCGAATGTCATAATAACATCTACAGTATAATGTTACCGGAAATCAGCAATAAATCGTTTCCAGCTGTATGTGATTTAAAATCTCTGGATGGTGGTTGGACCATTATACAGCAACGTCAAGATGGTTCTGAAAATTTCTTTAGAAATTGGACAGATTACGTAGAAGGATTCGGTAATTTGAAAGGCGAATTTTTTATAGGCTTAGAAAAACTTTACGCCCTTACCTCGCTGAATGAGCCTCAAGAATTATATATAAAATTACAAGATTTTGAAGGTGAAACACGTTATGCTAGATATGGGAAATTTAAAGTTGATTCTAAGAGTACAGATTACACGTTAACTGTGGGAGATTACTCTGGAAATGCTGGCGATTGTTTAAGTCAACATAATGGTTATAAGTTTTCTACCCAGGATCGGGATAATGATATACAACCCACCAGAAACTGTGCTAAACACTGGAAGGGAGCTTGGTGGTATATGAATTGTTTTCATAGGTGATATAGATATAATTTAAATTCTTGTAAAGATCTGTTTTTAAAATTTTTTTTTAAATTCTAGTAACTTAAATGGCGAATATTTGGCTGGAAAAATTAAAGCTTCAGAAGGAGGTATATCCTGGTGTGGATTTCGTAACTACGGATATTCTCTAAAGTCCGTGCAAATGATGATACGAACAAGGAATAATTGAAATTAGAACTGGACATTGTTAAAAAATAAACAGTAGATTTAAGTATCTGCGTATAAGAAATCATATGTTAAAATAGTGGGTAACTGTTTATTCAGTAAAAAATACTCTCTTAAAATTCAAGATAAATAAGTTATTACTTATGCAACAATAAAATAAGTAGTTACATGTTACGACTATAGCAAGTAATATTCCCTAGACGCACTAAATGTTCTAGTTCTGTTTGAGTTCTGTTCTAGTTCTTGTTCAGTTCTAGTTCAGTTCTAGTTGAGTTCAAGTTCAGTTCAAGTTCAGTTCTAGTTCAGTTCTAGTTCAGTTCTAGTTCAGTTCTAGTTCAGTTCTAGTTCAGTTCTAGTTCAGTTCTAGTTCAGTTCTAGTTCAGTTCTAGTTCAGTTCTAGTTCAGTTCTAGTTCAGTTCTAGTTCAGTTCTAGTTCAGTTCTAGTTCAGTTCTAGTTCAGTTCCAGTTCAGTTCTAGTTCAGTTCCAGTTCAGTTCTAGTTCAGTTGTAGTTCAGTTGTAGTTCAGTTCTAGTTCAGTTCTAGTTCAGTTCTAGTTCAGTTCTAGTTCAGTTCTAGTTCAGTTCCAGTTCAGTTCTAGTTCAGTTCCAGTTCAGTTCTAGTTCAGTAAAATACTCTCTTAAAATTCAAGATAAATAAGTTATTACTTATGCAACAATAAAAATAAGTAGTTACATGTTACGACTATAGCAAGTAATATTCCCTAGACGCACTAAATGTTCTAGTTCTGTTTGAGTTCTGTTCTAGTTCTTGTTCAGTTCTAGTTCAGTTCTAGTTGAGTTCAAGTTCAGTTCAAGTTCAGTTCTAGTTCAGTTCTAGTTCAGTTCTAGTTCAGTTCTAGTTCAGTTCTAGTTCAGTTCTAGTTCAGTTCTAGTTCAGTTCTAGTTCAGTTCTAGTTCAGTTCTAGTTCAGTTCTAGTTCAGTTCTAGTTCAGTTCTAGTTCAGTTCTAGTTCAGTTCTAGTTCAGTTCTAGTTCAGTTCTAGTTCAGTTCCAGTTCAGTTCTAGTTCAGTTCCAGTTCAGTTCTAGTTCAGTTGTAGTTCAGTTGTAGTTCAGTTCTAGTTCAGTTCTAGTTCAGTTCTAGTTCAGTTCTAGTTCAGTTCTAGTTCAGTTCCAGTTCAGTTCTAGTTCAGTTCCAGTTCAGTTCTAGTTCAGTTCTAGTTCAGTTCTAGTTCAGTTCTAGTTCAGTTCTAGTTCAGTTCTAGTTCAGTTCTAGTTCAGTTCTAGTTCAGTTCTAGTTCAGTTCTAGTTCAGTTCTAGTTCAGTTCTAGTTCAGTTCTAGTTCAGTTCTAGTTCAGTTCTAGTTCAGTTCTAGTTCAGTGTTCTAGTTCAGTTCTAGTTCAGTTCTAGTTCAGTTCTAGTTCAGTTCTAGTTCAGTTCTAGTCAGTTCTAGTTCAGTTCTAGTTCAGTTCTAGTTCAGTTCTAGTTCAGTTCTAGTTCAGTTCTAGTTCAGTTCTAGTTCATTTCTAGTTCTTCTATGCAGTTCTAGTTCAGTTCTAGTTCAGTTCTAGTTCAGTTCTAGTTCAGTTCTAGTTCAGTTCTAGTTCAGTTCTAGTTCAGTTCTAGGTCAGTTCTAGTTCAGTTCTAGTTCAGTTCTAGTTCAGTTCTAGTTCAGTTCTAGTTCAGTTCTAGTTCAGTTCTAGTTCAGTTCTAGTTCAGTTCTAGTTCAGTTCTAGTTCAGTTCTAGTTCAGTTCTAGTTCAGTTCTAGTTCAGTTCTAGTTCAGTTCTAGTTCATTTCTAGTTCAGTTCTAGTTCAGTTCTAGTTCAGTTCTAGTTCAGTTCTAGTTCATTTCTAGTTCAGTTCTAGTTCAGTTCTAGTTCAGTTCTAGTTCAGTTCTAGTTCAGTTCTAGTTCAGTTCTAGTTCAGTTCTAGTTCAGTTCTAGTTCAGTTCTAGTACAGTTCTAGTTCAGTTCTAGTTCAATTCTAGTTCAGTTCTAGTTCAGTTCTAGTTCAGTTCTAGTTCAGTTCTAGTTCAGTTCTAGTTCAGTTCTAGTTCAGTTCTAGTTCAGTTCTAGTTCAGTTCTAGTTCAGTTCTAGTTTAGTTCTAGTTTAGTTCTAGTTCAGTTCTAGTTCAGTTCTAGTTCAGTTCTAGTTCAGTTCTAGTTCAGTTCTAGTTCAGTTCTAGTTCAGTTCTAGTTCAGTTCTAGTTCAGTTCTAGTTCAGTTCTAGTTCAGTTCTAGTTCAGTTCTAGTTCAGTTCTAGTTCAGTTCTAGTTCAGTTCTAGTTCAGTTCTAGTCAGTTCTAGTTCAGTTCTAGTTCAGTTCTAGTTCAGTTCTAGTTCAGTCTAGTTCAGTTCTAGGTTCAGTTCTAGTTCAGTTCTAGTTCAGTTCTAGTTCAGTTCTAGTTCAGTTCTAGTTCAGTCTAGTTCAGTTCTAGTTCAGTTCTAGTTCAGTTCTAGTTCAGTTCTAGTTCAGTTCTAGTTCAGTTCTAGTTCAGTTCTAGTTCAGTTCTAGTTCAATTCTAGTTCAGTTCTAGTTCATTTCTAGTTCATTTCTAGTTCAGTTCTAGTTCAGTTCTAGTTCAGTTCTAGTTCAGTTCTAGTTCAGTTCTAGTTCAGTTCTAGTTTAGTTCTAGTTCAGTTCTAGTTCAGTTCTAGTTCAGTTCTAGTTCAGTTCTAGTTCAGTTCTAGTTCAGTTCTAGTTCAGTTCTAGTTCTTCTAGTTCAGTTCTAGTTCAGTTCTAGTTCAGTTCTAGTTCAGTTCTAGTTCAGTTCTTAGTTCAGTTCTAGTTCAGTTCTAGTTCAGTTCTAGTTCAGTTCTAGTTCAGTTCTAGTTCAGTTCTAGTTCAGTTCTAGTTCAGTTCTAGTTCAGTTCTAGTTCAGTTCTAGTTCAGTTCTAAGTCAGTTCTAGTTCAGTTCTAGTTCAGTTCTAGTTCAGTTCTAGTTCAGTTCTAGTTCAGTTCTAGTTCAGTTCTAGTTCAGTTCTTGTTCAGTTCTAGTTCAGTTCTAGTTCAGTTCTAGTTCAGTTCTAGTTCAGTTCTAGTTCAGTTCTAGTTCAGTTCTAGTTCAGTTCTAGTTCAGTTCTAGTTCAGTTCTAGTTCAGTTCTAGTTCAGTTCTAGTTCAGTTCTAGTTCAGTTCTAGTTCAGTTCTAGCAGTTCTAGTTCAGTTCTAGTTCAGTTCTAGTTCAGTTCTAGTTCAGTTCTAGTTCAGTTCTAGTTCAGTTCTAGTTCAGTTCTAGTTCAGTTCTAGTTCAGTTCTAGTTCAGTTCTAGTTCAGTTCTAGTTCAGTTCTAGTTCAGTTCTAGTTCAGTTCTAGTTCAGTCTAGTTCAGTTCTGGCAGTTCTAGTCAGTTCTAGTTCAGTTCTAGTTCAGTTCTAGTTCAGTTCTAGTTCAGTTCTAGTTCAGTTCTAGTTCAGTTCTAGTTCATTCTAGTTCAGTTCTAGTTCAGTTCTAGTTCAGTCTAGTTCAGTTCTAGTTCAGTTCTAGTTTAGTTCTAGTTCAGTTCTAGTTCAGTTCTAGTTCAGTCTAGTTCAGTTCTAGTTCAGTTCTAGTTCAGTTCTAGTTCAGTTCTAGTTCAGTTCATCCTAGTTCAGTTCTAGTTCAGTTCTAGTTCAGTTCTAGTTCAGTTCTAGTTCAGTTCTAGTTCAGTTCTAGTTCAGTTCTAGTTCAGTTCTAGTTCAGTTCTAGTTCAGTTCTAGTTCAGTTCTAGTTCAGTTCTAGTTCAGTTCTAGTTCAGTTTCTAGTTCAGTTCTAGTTCAGTTCTAATTCAGTCTTAGTTCAGTTTCTGTTCAGTTCTAGTTCAGTTCTAGTTCAGTTCTAGTTCAGTTCTAGTTCAGTTCTAGTTCAGTTCTAGTTCAGTTCTAGTTCAGTTCTAGTTCAGTTCTAGTTCAGTTCTTAGTTCAATCTAGTTCAGTTCTAGTTCAGTTCTAGTTCAGTCTAGTTCAGTTCTAGTTCAGTTCTAGTTCAGTTCTAGTTCAGTTCTAGTTCAGTTCTAGTTCAGTTCTAGTTTAGTTCTAGTTCAGTTCTAGTTCAGTTCAGTTCTAGTTCAGTTCTAGTTCAGTTCTAGTTCAGTTCTAGTTCAGTTCTAGTTCAGTTCTAGTTCAGTTCTAGTTCAGTTCTAGTTCAGTTCTAGTTCAGTTCTAGTTCAGTTCTAGTTCAGTTCTAGTTCAGTTCTAGTTCAGTTCTAGTTCAGTTCTAGTTCAGTTCTAGTTCAGTTCTAGTTCAGTTCTAGTTCAGTTCTAGTTCAGTTCTAGTTCAGTTCTAGTTCAGTTCTAGTTCAGTTCTAGTTCAGTTCTAGTTCAGTCTAGTTCATTTCTAGTTCAGTTCTAGTTCAGTTTTAGTTCAGTTTATTTATGTTTTATTTTTTATCAATTTAAATGCTTTGTAGTTGGCCAAAAGAACAGTGTTGTCAAAGATACTTGGTATGTATGTCCCTGTTTGTCATGTCGTTATTTTAAATATTTAATTACGAAATTTGTTTTTATTTAATATGTTTTATATAAAAACTGACTTACCAAAAATATGTAGGTACTTTCTCAAAGAATTGCAATAAAATAGCTTTACTACTTTTATAATTTCTCACCACTTTTTTTAAATAACACTTTTTTCAATAATTAAACAGACCATATATTGAGAGATACATATCTCTTAAATAATAATTACTCTTACTCTTTCGCTCTCATAATAAATTATTTTTATTTCCTTTTATTTCGCATTTTCTTAAAACATTTGCACTTGCTTTGTAATTTGGTTAACTTTATTTCCTCTTTGCTACAAAAAACAAACAACCGACAATGGATACATACACAAAATAAACGAACGACACAATTCAACAATAAAACAAAATAACAACTGCGCTGCCGGCAGAACTGCAAATTGTGAACAGATTTAAAAACACGTATTTCTCATTAAATATTAACTTTTTTGCAAATATTTTTTAACATTATGATTAAATAACTATTAATTTATATTTATTTCATAAAATTATAATTAATTAAACACTTTTTAATACATTTAAATGATTTTAAAAATTGCGATACTATTAAGACGTACACGCACCGTAAGAATTGCAAAAAGAGACTGAATGATGGATGCGGATGAATGTGCAATAAAATAAAAGAAGTGAGCTGTTGCGGAAGCTTTAACAAGTTAAAAGAGTCGTCGTATAGTGAATGAGAGGAAATTGAAAATGAGCTTTTTAGCTTAGGAATGCAAATTATTGTTGCATTGAATTTTTGTATTTCCTTTGAAAATAGCTTTGTACAGGGAAAAATTTGTTGACACATACATACATATGTACATAATTGAATTAATTTTTTTTAACAAATTAAAAAAAAAAGTGTTAAAAAGTTAAGAAAACAATAAAAAAATTAATAGATTTTTCTTAATATATTGAAAAATTAAAAATTTCTATAGAAATTAATTTATTTATAGTATAGACTAGACAATACTAGACCACAGACTAGACTATACACCAGACTATGAACTTTACTATAGGCCAGACTATAGACTTACTACAGACTTCACTACAGATTAGACTTTAGACTAGACTATAGACTAGACTACAGACTAGACTATAGACTAGACTGTAGACTAGACTATAGACTAGACTATAGACTAGACTATAGGCTAGACTATAGGCTAGACTATAGACTAGACTATAGACTAGACTATAGGCTAGACTATAGACTAGACTATAGACTAGACTATAGACTAGACTATAGACTAGACTATAGACTAACTAGACTAGATATAGACTAGACTATAGACTAGACTATAGACTAGACTATAGACTAGACTATAGACTAGACTATAGACTAGACTATAGACTAGACTATAGACTAGACTATAGACTAGACTATAGACTAGACTATAGACTAGACTATAGACTAGACTATAGACTAGACTATAGACTAGACTATAGACTAGACTACAGACTAGACAATAGACTAGACTGTAGACTAGACTATAGGCTAGACTATAGGCTAGACTATAGAATAGACTATAGACTAGACTATAGACTAGACTATAGACTAGACTATAGACTAGACTATAGACTAGACTATATACTAGATTATAGACTAGACTATAGACTAGACTATAGACTAGACTATAGACTAGACTATAGACTAGACTATAGACTAGACTATAGACTAGACTATAGACTAGACTATAGACTAGACTATAGACTAGACTATAGACTAGACTATAGACTAGACTATAGACTAGACTATAGACTAGACTATAGACTAGACTTTAGACTAGACTATAGACTAGACTATAGACTAGACTATAGACTAGGCTATAGACTAGACTAGACTAGACTAGACTAGACTAGACTAAACTAGACTAGACTATAGACTATAGACTAGACTATAGACTAGACTATAGACTATAGACTGGACTATAGACTAGACTATAGACTAGACTATAGACTAGACTATAGACTAGACTATAGACTAGACTTTAGACTAGACTATAGACTAGACTATAGACTAGACTATAGACTAGGCTATAGACTAGACTAGACTAGACTAGACTAGACTAGACTAGACTAGACTAGACTAAACTAGACTAGACTATAGACTATAGACTAGACTATAGACTAGACTATAGACTATAGACTGGACTATAGACTAGACTATAGACTAGACTATAGACTGGACTATAGACTAGACTATAGACTAGACTATAGACTAGACTATAGACTAGACTATAGACTAGACTATAGACTAGACTATAGACTAGACTATAGACTAGACTATAGACTAGACTATAGACTAGACTATAGACTATACTATAGACTAGACTATAGACTAGACTATAGACTAGACTATAGACTAGACTATAGACTAGAATATAGACTAGACTATAGACTAGACTATAGACTAGACTATAGACTAGACTATAGACTAGACTATAGACTAGACTATAGACTATACTATAGACTAGACTATAGACTAGACTATAGACTAGACTATAGACTAGACTAAAGACTAGACTATAGACTAGACTATAGACTAGACTAAAGACTAGACTATAGACTAGACTATAGACAAGACTATAGACTAGACTATAGACTAGACTATAGACTAGACTATAGACTAGACTATAGACTAGACTATAGACTAGACTATAGACTAGACTATAGACTAGACTATAGACTAGACTATAGACTAGACTATAGACTAGACTATAGACTAGACTATAGACTAGACTATAGACTAGACTATAGACTAGACTATAGACTAGACTATAGACTAGACTATAGACTAGACTAAATACTAGACTATTAATTAAGCTTTAGACAAAGTAAAGCATCTACCTCTTTCCATTATAATACCATCGTGATATCTACAGTCTTGTGTTCGAACGTCCAAAATCAAATTACTTACAACAATTCTTTAAATTTCTGTCCACTATTTACATGGAAACGACACATTGTGCGCCGACTCAATTTTCTAGATATAACTTCAAAAACTTAAATTTACTTACAACAATTCCTTTTATTTTTGTCTATTCGTTGTATGGAAATGACGCACTATAAGCCTACTCAATTTACTCGATAAAGCTCCTGCAAAAGCTTAACATCTTTTTTCTCAGCATCCATCATTCAGTCTCTTTTTGCAATCTGCGGTGCGTGTATGTCTTAAAAGTGTCATAATTTTAAAATCATTTAAAAGTGTTAAAAAGTGTTTGATTAATTATAATTTTATGAAATAAATATAAATTAATAGCTATTTAATCATAATGTTAAAAAATATTTGTAAAAAAGTTAATATTTAATGAGAAATACGTGTTTTTAAGTTTGTTCACAAGTTGCAGCACTGCCGGCAGCTCAGTTGTTAATTTTGTTGTTTGTTGTATCGTGTCGTTCGTTTATTTCGTTAGTGTGCTATGTTGTTGTTGTAGTTCTTTAAAAGAAGGAATTTAATTCATAAAGCAATTGCAAATTTTTTAAGAAAATAGAGAAGAAAGTGAGAGTGACATAATAGAAAGAGTAAGAAACTATTTAAGAGAAATAATTTTTTTGAAACATATTTAGTGATGCCATGATGTTTGTTACAGATTTTGAACAACAAACTGTTGAATGCCGTAAATAAGGATAGAAGGAGTTGTTTAGGTGCGTACTTTTGAGAAGTTTATTTTAAAATAATATTAAGTAATATTAAATAATATAATATAAAATGAAATAAATAAAATTTACAGTAAGGGAACGTAGGGTAACTAGCTGACTAACTAACTAACTAACTAACTAACTAACTAACTAACTAACTAACTAACTAACTAACTAACTAACCAAATAACTAACTAAATAACTAACTAACTAACCAACTAACTAACTAACCAAATAACCAACTAACCAAATAACTAACTAACTAACTAACTAACTAACTAACTAACTGACTAACTAAATAACTAACTAACTAACTAACTAACTAACTAACTAACTAACTAACTAACTAACTAACTAACTAACTAACTAACTAACTAACTAACTAACTAACTAACTAACTAACTAACTCACTCACTAACTAACTAACTAACTAACTAACTAACTAACTAACTAACTAACTAACTAACTAACTAACTAACTAACTACCTACCTACCTACCTAACTAACTAACTAACTAACTAACTAACTAACTAACTAACTAATTAGCTAGCTAACGAACTAACTAACTAACTAAGTATCTAACTAACTATCTAACTAACTATCTATCTATCTATCTATCTATCTATCTATCTATCTATCTATCTATCTATCTATCTATCTATCTATCTATCTATCTATCTATCTATCTATCTATCTATCTATCTATCTATCTATCTATCTATCTATCTATCTATCTATCTATCTATCTATCTATCTATCTATCTATCTATCTATCTATCTATCTATCTATCTATCTATCTATCTATCTATCTATCTATCTATCTATCTATCTATCTATCTATCTATCTATCTATCTATCTATCTATCTATCTACCTATCTATCTAACTAACTATCTAACTAACTAACTAACTACCTAACTAACTGACTATCTAACTAACTAACTAACTAACTAACTAACCATCTAACTAACTAACTACCTAACTAACTGACTATCTAACTAACTAACTAACTATCTAACTAACTAACTAACTAACCAACTAACTAACTAAAAGGACTATTATAAATACTTGAAGGACTATTTTTATAGAACAATTTTTTCATCCATTAAGAGATAATATGAACTTTTTTCGACCGATTTACCTCAGATCAAAGAAAACACTTCAATTTAATTGTTTCGAGCAGAAAGAATCCCTCCAATAACAATTTAAAGATATTTTCATTGTCAAGATTTTTCTGTGCCCTTCTTAAGCGGAGCATTATTTTTTTATGATTTTAGCAGCACGCTAATAATGATCACATTTATTTTCGATTACAATTTAAAGTGTGCCTTTACTTACAAAGGCACGCGTTAAACAAACCCCTAAACAATTCTAGGGATATCTTAAGATTGTTAAACAATCTTAAGCCAACAACCAGCTAATTTTAGCGGGACTTTTTTAAAATACCCTGCTTGTTATAAAAAAATACAAAAAAATTTTTTTTCCTAATTTGGCATTAGCTACTGATTTCTTTTTAATCTTTTGCGAAAAATAAATAAGACTCACCCTTAATAATTCCTTTTGCAATTTCTTTTCCAATCAAACCATAAACTACTAGAGTTCACTAAAACACATCTACTTACTAACAGCTGCCTTAAGAGGATTATTGAGGGTTACAAACGAAAAAAAATCTATACAATTTTTTAGAGATTTTTTATCCCAAAAACGTTGACATTTTTTTTAAAGTTTAATGTCGATCATAAATTAAAATTGTGAGAGAAAAAAAAAAAAGAATGAAAAGTATTGATCATTAATTTTATTTGCAATGAATTTAGGTCACTGATACAACGCAATTTAAGAGCTCATCTTTAATAACACGGATCGCAGATATGTGACCCATATGACCGTAGAAAACGACCCAAGCGACCAAACGACCCACTGGTATCAAGTCAGGTCAGCAACGGTTGTTAAAAGGGTTCACAACCCCTTTTTTTCGCTATTGTTATTTTAACGTAATGGGACAGTTTTTAAAGCATTAATTTTTTATCTTTTTTTTTGGGTGAAAAATCCTAAAAATTAAAAACCTTTTTTTTGTAAAAAAACATTGCAAAATTTAATTAAATAAATGCGATTTTTTTGCACCTAAATGATTTTGTTATTGTTGCAGTTTACACTTTTTGCCATAACGCACAACGAATCCTTTATCCCTGTTTGTTGTTGCTTTGTTTACTTTGTGCAACATTGCACAACGACATTTCGTGTGACCCTTTTTTTGCGCTTATTACAAACAATTTAGGGGTTCAAGAAAAAATAAAAAATATTTAATACCAATTTTCTAATATTTTACACAATTTTTAACAGTTTTTGAAATTTTCTTTCCTTAATAAGTGTGTGTGTGTGAATGTGTGTCGTTCGCTCTTTTGTTTTGCAAAAAATCCAAAAATTTGACAGTTTTTTTTTGCCAAAATGAAAAATTATAAAATAACTCTTTCGTTAGGTTGGTGGTGGAAAATCCTTGTTAAATTTGGGATTTTTCAATAGAAAATTTTGTACAATTTTTCTTCTTTTGTTTGGAAAAAGGATTAGATTTTGTATTAGTGTTGTCTTTTTTGTTTTTGCAATTAATGGCAAAAATTTTTATATTTTTCATTTAGAGGACAATAGGAAAGGGTTGTTGGTTATTGGATAGATAGCTGCTGCTTCTGTTTGAGACTGCTGAGAATGTTTCACTATTTCATTAAATTTTGCCACAGTGGGATTAAATGAAACATTTTTGTAAAATCAATAACATTTTTTTTGTATTTTCAATATCTGATATGGAACCATGAAGTCTAAGGAGAGATAAAAAATTTGAATTACAGTCGTATTTAGGAACATCAATTTTAAAACAATCGAAGATCAGTTTTAATCACAATCAGGATCAAATTTTTCACTCTGATTTATTTAAAGATCAATTTCTATATCAATTGTAGTTCATTATTTAAATTTTTTGTTGTCGCAAATTAAAAAGTTCAATCACTGTCGTAATTAGAAAGATCAACTTTAAAATAGTCGAAGATCAGTTTTGATCACAATCAAGATCAATTTTTTAACTCAAATTTATTTAAAGATCAATTTATATATCAATTATAGTTCATTATTTTGATCTTAACCGATATATCTCAGATCAAACTTTTCCCGTATAATTGTAAAGTTACATTTGAGTCCAATCAAAGAACTTTATAGAATTAAATTTTAATCACAATTGTAGAACTTTAAGAGGAAAATTTACCTCTATTGGTAATTATAGAAATGGCTGCGACCTCAAAATAAAAAGAGATCACTCTTGATTACAAACAAGATCAATTTTTCAACACAATATTTTTTTAGATTATTTCTATTTCCATCGTAGATCAATTTTAACTCTTTTCAAAGATCAATGATGCACTCACTACTGCGTGTTACTGTGATCTTTATAAAGATCACATGTCAACTCATAAGATCAATTTTATTTCTTTAATTGTAGATCTAGTTATTTAATAACAAAAACTTTGTTTAAAAACTAAACACAATTTCAAGGATCATTTCTCTTATAATCGTAAAAACTAATTTAGCACTCGATCGTTGACTTTTTAAGAAAAAAAAACAGTGGCCTCAATTACAAATCTTTTTAAATTATGGGCACCTTAAACACACAATCAATCAAACCAAATGAAGTTCAGTTTTGACCACAAGCATGTCTTTCTAAGATCTTTATGAGATCTTGTAGTAGATCAAACTTTGATCTTATAATTTTATAACTTAAAAAGCTCACATTTAAGTTTAATCATAGATCTTTAATGCGACTTCAAACAAAAAAAGAAATAATCACTTTTGATCAAAAGATTTTTTAAATTAAAATCAAACTGTAGATACTTCAATTTCTATCTCAATCGCAGATCATTATTTTAACGAATTGCAGTGTCGATTTTAACTCGTTTCAAATATCAACGATGCTCTCAATCTGTCTCTCTCGTTCGCTACTTCGACCTTACAATTGTCTTCCTTATAAAGATCGCATGTCAATTTTTAACTGTAGATCCTTTTTAAGATCAATTTAATTATATAGTAGTTATTTATAACAACAACTTTGACTTAAAACGTAACAATTTTGAGGATCATTTTGCCTTTTATGGTAAGTTTCTACTTTGAGAAGATCACTTTTTAAACTCTACCATAATCGTTTAAAATTTTTAATTGTAGATCTCTATTACGGCTTTATTATTATTTCTGCATTTAATCCTAAAAACAAAATTAGTACACGATCGTCGATCTTCATTAAAAGATTTGAGACTAAGAATGTTTATTTTGAAAATAATAATAAATCTTAGGTTTCATAGGGTCCCCAATAGTTGATCTTTATTACGATCATATTTTGAGTTAATTGCTGATCTGTTCGGCGTCATTTGGAAGCGTGCCATCTTAAGAACTCAGGGCTTTCATAAGAATGTACAAATACAATTACAATGATAAACACAATCAATTACAAAACTATACATGTTCTTCAATTTATTTTCTTAACTTCAAAACTCTTTTGATCAACAAATTCTCCCTTAATGTTGACTTTTTTAATCCATATTTTTTACTCTACAAACCCACTGTGTCACGTGTCAACAAATATATCTAATGATTTGTTATTGCATTATAAAAATGTGCACAAATCGGTAAGTGTGCGTGGCGATGTTTCATATTTACCCAACTATAGCCGTAATGATTTTTACTACTTACCCCTTTTTATTGTTGGTTTTTGTTATCGAATTTAATGTTTGATTTTTGGGTTAAAATTTCACATATTTTTAATGGAAAATCATAGTATATATTGGAAATTTTCAATTTATCATTTAATTTAAACAATAGATATAAAGTTCAATGAACAAAAATTGTTCAGATGGTAGTTAGACAGACAGACAGACAGACAGACAGACAGACAGACAGACAGGCTGGCAGGCTGTTTGCCAACCAACCAGCCTGTTGTCAAAAGTATGTCGTAGTCGTCATTGTTTGTTCACAAAATTTTATAATGTTTAAATTGCTCTTTGTGTTTTTCAAAATAAAAAGGGTTTAAAGTGTGTGTTAATAAAGGCCCTCTAAAGTTGATTAGAAATTATATTTTAAAATATATTGTTACATTGTTCTAAACACACACACACACACTTTTGGAGCTTGCTTTAGACTTTAGGAAATCTATATATATTTTAACCCTTTACGATCGCACGCGTTTCAATTTACTTTGGAAAACGCAGCTGTTTTTTAGTTTGTTTAAAATTTATAGAACAAATAATAATAAAATTCTTTAAAATTTTATTAATTTTAATTAATAAATAAAAGGGCCGACAAGATGATAAAAGAAAATATTTTATATTTGGAAAATTTTATAGAACTTAATTTAAGGGGATAAGGGTAGGGAAAAACAATAACTATTATCTTACATGTATGACTAGACTATAGACTAGACTATAGACTAGACTATAGACTAGACTATAGACTAGACTATAGGCTAGACTATAGACTAGACTATAGACTAGACTATAGACTAGACTATAGACTAGACTATATGCTAGACTATAGACTAGACTATAGACTAGACTATAGACTAGACTATAGACTAGACTATAGACTAGACTATAGACTAGACTATAGACTAGACTATAGGCTAGACTATAGTCTAGACTATAGACTAGACTATAGGCTAGACTATAGTCTAGACTATAGACTAGACTATAGACTAGACTATAGACTAGACTATAGACTAGACTATAGACTAGACTATAGACTAAACTATAGACTAGACTATAGACTAGACTATAGACTAGACTATAGACTAGACTATAGACTAGACTATAGACTAGACTATAGACTAGACTATAGACTAGACTATAGACTAGACTATAGACTAGACTATAGACTAGACTATAGACTAGACTATAGACTAGACTATAGACTAGACTATAGACTAGACTATAGACTAGACTATAGACTAGACTATAGACTAGACTATAGACTAGACTATAGACTAGACTATAGACTAGACTATAGACTAGAAAATATAGTCTAGTCTATAGTCTAGACTATAGACTAGACTATAGACTAGACTATAGACTAGACTATAGACTAGACTATAGACTAGACTATAGACTAGACTATAGACTAGACTATAGACTAGACTATAGACTAGACTATAGACTAGACTATAGACTAGACTATAGAATATACTATAGACTAGACTATAGACTAGACTATAGACTAGCCTATAGACTAGACTATAGACTAGACTATAGACTAGACTATAGACTAGACTATAGATTAGACTAGACTAAAGACTAGACTATAGACTAGACTATAGACTAGACTATAGACTAGACTATAGACTAGACTATAGACTAGACTATAGACTAGACTATAGACTAGACTATAGGCTAGACTATAGACTAGACTATAGACTAGACTATAGACTAGACTATAGACTAGACTATAGACTAGACTATAGACTAGACTATAGTAGACCTAAAACTAGACTAGAATTTAGACTTAACAATAGACCAGTCTGTAGATTAGACCATCGTCTAGACTATAGACTAGAATCTAATTTAAAGGTATAAGGGTAGGGAAAAATATTAACTATTATAACTAAGCTGGAGTATCATTCAAGCCAATTTCTACTTAAACCTTAGATGTAACATCTGCTTAAGGGATATTTCTTACTGGGATAATTATAAGGATCTATATTGAGTTAGTTAGTTAGTTAGTTAGTTAGTTAGTTAGTTAGTTAGTTACTTAGCTAGTTAGTTAGTTAGGTAGTTATAGACTGAAGCTTCCTATTACCAATTTTGATTCCAACTTACTACACATGCGGTACTAAGAAAGCTCCGATTAAAAATTCACACTAAGACATGCTCGTTTTTAAAAAATATTTTATCCTCCGACTGACTCACGTCTCCATATACACCTATACCCACCTGATTACTTACACACCTTCGTCCTTCATTCCTTTCAAAGGAGTGTAAAACAACACATTCTCCTAGCCTCACATAAAACAAAATTTGTCCAAAAAAATTCTTTGCAGCAACATTCTTGTCTATTTATAATTAAATTCCTGTAAAATTTCCTTTTTTAAATGCAAAAACAAAATCCATAAATAATTTTTTTATCGTTGTGGGCCATACTCATCATCATCTTCAACACACCACCTCAAAAGTATGCTTTATAAAGTAATAATTTTAAAATGTGCTCCTTTTTTTTGCATATACATTTTTTTCTCTGTGGCGCTGAAAACATTTTGTTGTCATGCTGAATTTTGTAAAACTCCTCTTGGTAGAAAAATTAAAAAAAAATAATAAAACTTAAAAGAATGTTTAAAATATCTCTTACATTAAAAATATGTTGAATTTTCTTATTTTTTATATATTTTAATATGTTTTTTAAACTCCTCCTTTTTGCCGTTGCAGAACATGTATTTTTTATTATTATTGTAAGGAATTTTAATACTTTTTTTCATATTGATTTTTTCGTAAAAGGATAAGGAACATATTTTTAAACGGTGTACGTGAGTTTTACAAATATGTTTTTCTCTTACTATTAATGAGATAAAATTTTCATTATTTTCAAAAAAAAAAAAAAAAGAAATAAGTAAAATGTTTTTTCACCGAGCAGCGATGTAAATTGAATGACTTAATAATGGCAGTCGTTTATTTATTGCTTAATTTTTTAAATATTTTTAAGAGCTTTTGACAAACTTTGTTATTTAAATCATTTTTATAGCTTCGCTTAAGAAAATAGACAGAGTTTAAACTTAATTCATCAAAGAGTGTACCGAATGCAACTGATTTGTTTGCTGCGAGTCCAGAACTATAAACAGTAAAGTAGATTAAAGACAAGACTATAGGTTAGTATGTAAACCAGACTATGGACTAGACTATAGGCTAGACCATAAACTAGACAAAAGACTACAATAATTGCTATGGACTAAAGACTAGACTATGGGCTAGACTTGATTATAGTCGAGACAATAGAATAGACTGTAGACCAGAATATAGACTAGACTATAGACCAGACTATAGACTAGACTATAGACTAGACTATAGACTAGACTATAGACTAGACTATAGACTAGACTATAGACCAGACTATAGACTAGACTATAGACTAGACTATAGACTAGACTATAGACTAGACTATAGACTAGACTATAGACTAGACTATAGACTAGACTATAGACTAGACTATAGACTAGACTATAGACTAGACTATAGACTAGACTATAGACTAGACTATAGACTAGACTACAGACTAGACTATAGACTAGACTATAGACTAGACTATAGACTAGACTATAGACTAGACTATAGACTAGACTATACACTAGACTATACACTAGACTATAGACTAGACTATAGACTAGACTATAGACTAGACTATAGACTAGACTATAGACTAGACTATAGACTAGACTATAGACTAGACTATAGACTAGACTATAGACTAGACTATAGACTAGACTATAGACTAGACTATAGACTAGACTATAGACTAGACTATAGACTAGACTATAGACTAGACTATAGACTAGACTATAGACTAGACTATAGACTAGACTATAGACTAGACTATAGACTAGACTATAGACTAGACTATAGACTAGACTATAGACTAGACTATAGACTAGACTATAGACTAGACTATAGACTAGACTATAGACTAGACTATAGACTAGACTATAGACTAGACTATAGACTAGACTATAGACTAGACTATAGACTAGACTATAGACTAGACTATAGACTAGACTATAGACTAGACTATAGACTAGACTATAGACTAGACTATAGACTAGACTATAGACTAGACTATAGACTAGACTATAGACTAGACTATAGACTAGACTATAGACTAGACTATAGACTAGACTATAGACTAGACTATAGACTAGACTATAGACTAGACTATAGACTAGACTATAGACTAGACTATAGACTAGACTATAGACTAGACTATAGACTAGACTATAGACTAGACTATAGACTAGACTATAGACTAGACTATAGACTAGACTATAGACTAGACTATAGACTAGACTATAGACTAGACTATAGACTAGACTATAGACTAGACTATAGACTAGACTATAGACTAGACTATAGACTAGACTATAGACTAGACTATAGACTAGACTATATACTAGACTAAAGACTAGACTATAGACTAGACTAAAGAATAGACTATAGACTAGATTAAAGACTAGACTATAGACTAGACTATAGACTAGACTATAGACTAGACTATAGACTAGACTATAGACTAGACTATAGACTAGACTATAGACTAGACTATAGACTAGACTATAGACTAGACTATAGACTAGACTATAGACTAGACTATAGACTAGACTATAGACTAGACTATAGACTAGATTATAGACTAGACTATAGACTAGACTATAGACTAGACTATAGACTAGACTATAGACTAGACTATAGACTAGACTATAGACTAGACTATAGACTAGACTATAGACTAGACTATAGACTAGACTATAGACTAGACTATAGACTAGACTATAGACTAGACTATAGACTAGACTATAGACTAGACTATAGACTAGACTATAGACTAGACTATAGACTAGACTATAGACTAGACTATAGACTAGACTATAGACTAGACTATAGACTAGACTATAGACTAGACTATAGACTAGACTATAGACTAGACTATAGACTAGACTCTAGACTATAGACTAGACTATAGACTAGACTATAGACTAGACTATAGACTAGACTATAGACTAGACTATAGACTAGACTATAGACTAGACTATAGACTAGACTATAGTAGACCTAAAACTAGACTAGAATTTAGACTTAACAATAGACCAGTCTGTAGATTAGACCATCGTCTAGACTATAGACTAGAATCTAATTTAAAGGTATAAGGGTAGGGAAAAATATTAACTATTATAACTAAGCTGGAGTATCATTCAAGCCAATTTCTACTTAAACCTTAGATGTAACATCTGCTTAAGGGATATTTCTTACTGGGATAATTATAAGGATCTATATTGAGTTAGTTAGTTAGTTAGTTAGTTAGTTAGTTAGTTAGTTAGTTACTTAGCTAGTTAGTTAGTTAGGTAGTTATAGACTGAAGCTTCCTATTACCAATTTTGATTCCAACTTACTACACATGCGGTACTAAGAAAGCTCCGATTAAAAATTCACACTAAGACATGCTCGTTTTTAAAAAAATATTTTATCCTCCGACTGACTCACGTCTCCATATACACCTATACCCACCTGATTACTTACACACCTTCGTCCTTCATTCCTTTCAAAGGAGTGTAAAACAACACATTCTCCTAGCCTCACATAAAACAAAATTTGTCCAAAAAAATTCTTTGCAGCAACATTCTTGTCTATTTATAATTAAATTCCTGTAAAATTTCCTTTTTTAAATGCAAAAACAAAATCCATAAATAATTTTTTTTATCGTTGTGGGCCATACTCATCATCATCTTCAACACCACCCTCAAAAGTATGCTTTATAAAGTAATAATTTTAAAATGTGCTCCTTTTTTTTGCATATACATTTTTTTCTCTGTGGCGCTGAAAACATTTTGTTGTCATGCTGAATTTTGTAAAACTCCTCTTGGTAGAAAAATTAAAAAAAAATAATAAAACTTAAAAGAATGTTTAAAATATCTCTTACATTAAAAAATATGTTGAATTTTCTTATTTTTTATATATTTTAATATGTTTTTTAAACTCCTCCTTTTTGCCGTTGCAGAACATGTATTTTTTATTATTATTGTAAGGAATTTTAATACTTTTTTTCATATTGATTTTTTCGTAAAAGGATAAGGAACATATTTTTAAACGGTGTACGTGAGTTTTACAAATATGTTTTTCTCTTACTATTAATGAGATAAAATTTTCATTATTTTCAAAAAAAAAAAAAAAAGAAATAAGTAAAATGTTTTTTCACCGAGCAGCGATGTAAATTGAATGACTTAATAATGGCAGTCGTTTATTTATTGCTTAATTTTTTAAATATTTTTAAGAGCTTTTGACAAACTTTGTTATTTAAATCATTTTTATAGCTTCGCTTAAGAAAATAGACAGAGTTTAAACTTAATTCATCAAAGAGTGTACCGAATGCAACTGATTTGTTTGCTGCGAGTCCAGAACTATAAACAGTAAAGTAGATTAAAGACAAGACTATAGGTTAGTATGTAAACCAGACTATGGACTAGACTATAGGCTAGACCATAAACTAGACAAAAGACTACAATAATTGCTATGGACTAAAGACTAGACTATGGGCTAGACTTGATTATAGTCGAGACAATAGAATAGACTGTAGACCAGAATATAGACTAGACTATAGACCAGACTATAGACTAGACTATAGACTAGACTATAGACTAGACTATAGACTAGACTATAGACTAGACTATAGACCAGACTATAGACTAGACTATAGACTAGACTATAGACTAGACTATAGACTAGACTATAGACTAGACTATAGACTAGACTATAGACTAGACTATAGACTAGACTATAGACTAGACTATAGACTAGACTATAGACTAGACTATAGACTAGACTATTGAACCTTCACACATCACTATATAAGGTTTTCCCCACAGGAGAAGCTCCCATCTGGAAATTTCTATTGAAAATTAAAATTTATAATTAATAATTACTTAAGTTTTTCTGCCAAATAATACTTAAGAAAATGTCTTCGTCAATAGCAACCATTACATAGAACTTTCTTAGTTTTTGTCTTTTTTTATAAAGGGTCATCAAACAGTGATGGACTTAACAGAAAACCTAGCAACCCTGCTAAATATACAAACAAAATATGCATATGTATACATATATAGATATGTATGCATGTAAGTACTAAATTTAATGGGGTAGTAGCAACAGCATCCGTTGCCTGGTTTAGACTTTTTGAAAGTAAAATTGAGAAAAAATAAAAATAAAAGTAAAATTTGCTAGAAAAAAGTGAAAAGTAAAACTATATCTGTAAGTATATATGTATGTCTTTACATATGTATGAATTCATATCACTATGTAAGTACATTGTGAACATGTACATGTATGTAGACTTTGTATTTATTTCTAATTTTCATCAATTTTTCTTTATTTTTTCGTTTTTCATTTACAATAAAATTACAAAATACACCCAAATTGTAAAAGAATTTCTTGCACTTTCCTACATACTCTTCTTTATAGGCAGAACAGAAATTTAAAGGATATGTATGTATGTACATATGTATGTGTGTTTTTGCTTGAGTAAATGTCCATTTAGTTGTTTGTGTGTATGTGCGTTCATGTGTAATTCTTAAGCTTGACCTTAAAGAAAGGAGAGAATAGTAAAAAATTAAAGGAAATAAGAGCACGTGTTTGACTGTATTAGAGGTGTGTGTGCGTATTTGTGTGTTGATGTATTTATACTTATTAGAAGGGAAGCTCAATATAATTTAAGACAAAATTTAAGACAAATTTCAGACAAATCCTTATTAGATTCCTAGTGATGTCAGTCCACTTGTGTGTAATTTGATTAATTGGGGCCAATTGGAAGGAGCTAGGGCCCTGAGATTGGCCATAAATATCGATCCATGTTTTCCTTTATAACTCTGACACGTTTAACCCTCAGAATCTAGTAACAAAGCTTCTATACTCTATAGACTACACTATAGAGTAGACTATAGACTAGACTATAGAGTAGACTATAGACTAGACTATAGACTAGACTATAGACTAGACTATTGACTAGACTATAGACTAGACTATAGACTAGACTAGACTATAGACTAGACTATAGACTAGACTATAGACTAGACTATTGACTAGACTATAGACTAGACTATTGACTAGACTATTGACTAGACTAGACTATAGACTAATACTTTAGACTAGACTATAGACTAGACTATAGACTAGACTATAGACTAGACTATAGACTAGACTATAGACTAGACTATAGACTAGACTATAGACTAGACTATAGACTAGATTATAGACTAGTCTATAGACTAGACTATAGACTAGATTATAGACTAGTCTATAGACTAGACTATAGACTAGATTATAGACTAGACTAAACTAAAGACTAGACTATAGACTGGACTCTAGACTAAACTATAGACTAGACTATAGACTGGAATTTAGACTAATCTATAGACTAGACTATAGACTGGACTTTAGACTACATATCTGGTTTACGACTAGTCAATGAACTCGTTAAAGACTTAGTCTTTAAATTAGACTAATTTACTTGTCTATTTGCCATTCTTTCGATTATTGACTATTTATAGATTAATCTGTGTGGATTAGACTAAGCGATAATCAACTAGACTGTAATTAACCGTCTTTTTCGAAAATATTCTTATATCTTAAATTTTGTGATTTTTAGAATGAGAAATATTTAACCAAATTAAATACTACCCTAATAATTATGTATGCATGTTTGTTTGTATATATATTTTTTTCTTTTTAATAGATGAGTTGTGATTTACTTAAAGTTATTTAGTATTTTAGGTGGAGGATTTAAGTTTTCTTTCCAATGCTTGTAATATGTTACATTATTACTTTGAAAAACTTACAAGAAAAAAAATAATTAAACTTTATTTAATTAATTTGTATTTTTTATTTTTTTTTTGTTCAATGACAATTTAGTTATTTTAATCGTTTCATTTATATGATCGATTCTAAGGCAGAAAAGTGACGCTGAGTTGTTTAATATGTCATTAATGACATTTCAAAATGTCGTTCAAGAACACTCGATAAATTATTCAAAATTTGATCTCTCGAGTTGTGTGTTTTATCATAGCGAACTTTAAACTGTAATAAATTAAGAGGTCTGCAATATCGGGTTCATTCCCCAGGAGGGTGACCCCTATTTTTGCAGTGCATTATAAGAAGTATAATATTTAAGTCGGAAACACTAACATGAAACGAAATTCTTATTCTTACTTAGAAATCAAAACATGGTCTCTATTTAATTATATATTGGTGTCTTGCTTTTTAGACTTTTCAAAGGTTAATTAGAAACATACCTCGTATTTCGAAACGAATAACAAATAATGACATTTAAACATAAATTTATATTTCAAATTAGTTTAAAGAAAAATGTGTTCAAATATAATTATAATTTCAAAAATCTTGAAAACGCTCAAACACACGCTAAACCAAAAAGTTTTTTCCCGAAAATATACTAGCAACCAAATAGTACCCAAATTTAAATTGCTTACGGATAAAGATCGTATTTTTACAAATATTTATGGTCGACATGATTGGAATCTAGCTGCAGCCTTGTCACGAGGAGATTGGTATAAAACAAAAGAAATTATAGCCAAAGGACCAGAATGGATTGTTAATGAATTAGAAAATTCAGGTGTAAGAGGTCGCGGAGGAGCATTTTTCCCAGTGGCTAAAAAATTAAGGTATATGCAAAAGATTAAGATAGCATCACCCAGATATGTAGTGGTTAATGGAGCCGAAGGTGAACCAGGTACTTGTAAAGATCGTGATATAATGCGACATGAGCCTCAAAAGATCATCGAAGGAGCTTTGCTAGTGGGACGTGCTATTTCCGCTACAGCGGCTGTGATATTTGTAAGAGGCAGGTTTTACAATGAAGCCTGCAATCTACAAATGGCTCTTGCGGAAGCGTATCAAGCCGGTCTGGTGGGTCCAAATGCTTGTGGCAGTGGTTTTAATTTTGATATATTTATACAACGTGGTGCAGGCAAATATATATCGGGTGAAGAAACGGCTTTATTAAATTGTCTAATGGGTACAGAGGCTAGACCTCGTAGAAAACCACCATATCCCTCAGAAAAGGGACTCTATGATAAGCCAACAACTTTACTTAATGTGGAAACTGTTGCCGTAATACCCACAATATGTCGCAGAGGCAGTAAATGGTTTTTAAGTCTGGGCTGTCCTCCCTATAGTCCTGGCTCTAAATTATTCAATATATCTGGTTGTGTAAACAGGCCCTGTACAGTTGAGGAAAATATGGGAGTTCCTCTTAAGCAATTAATCGAACATCATGCTGGCGGTGTAAGTGGAGGATGGGACAACCTTTTAGCAGTAATACCAGGAGGGTCTTCCACACCCATACTGCCTAAGAAACTTTGTAACAATTTAAGACTAGACTGGAAATCTCTGTCGGCAGTAAATAGTTCTTTAGGCACTGGTGCTGTTATAGTAATCGATAAATCTTTTGACATTTTGGAGGCCACAAAACGTCTATTATTATTTTACAAAAAAGGCTCTTGTCATCAGTGTTCCCGATGTCGTGGTCAATCTGCTTGGGCCTATGAATATTGTCAACAATTTCAAATGGGCATTGGCCAACGTCAGGAAATCGATTGGCTATGGGAAATTTCTAAATGGGCTGCCGGTAATACAATATGTTCATTTTCCGAAGGTAACTCCTTTGCAGTGCAGGGTTTCCTAAGACATTTTCGCCACGCAATAGAGAGAAGTTTACAGCGACATAAAAAGTCCTAAATACGGCAATAAGTTTTATTTGACTTTAATTTAATATTTTAATTTGTATTACAATTTACGGCAGTTATACATTATACGTTGATGATTTGCTTTCAAATAAACCCCTTAAATATGAACATAAAGGTACCACGTCCCTTATCAGCCATAATGATAAAATAATAAAAATTAAAACTCATGTGTTTTTGTTATATAAATAAAAAATAATAAAAACAAAATAAATTTAAAAATATTTTATCTTTCACTCTTTTTTGTCCTCATAAAATATCACCTGCCCACACAGCCAAACTCTTCCTAACACAAATTATAAAATATAAAACTATATTCATATATGTGCATATATTTTAAGATCTAGAACTAAACTAAAACTGAACTAGAATTTAAATAGGAGTAAACTAGAACTGAAATAGAACTGAACTAGAACTGAACTAGAACTGAACTAGAACTGAACTAGAACTGAACTAGAACTGAACTAGAACTGAACTAGAACTGAACTAGAACTGAACTAGAACTGAACTAGAACTGAACTAGAACTGAACTAGAACTGAACTAGAACTGAACTAGAACTGAACTAGAACTGAACTAGAACTGTACTAGAACTGAACTAGAACTGAACTAGAACTGAACTAGAACTGAACTAGAACTGAACTAGAACTGAACTAGAACTGAACTAGAACTGAACTAGAACTTAACTAGAACTGAACTAGAACTGAACTAGAACTGAACTAGAACTGAACTAGAACTGAACTAGAACTGAACTAGAACTGAACTAGAACTGAACTAGAACTGAACTAGAACTGAACTAGAACTGAACTAGAACTGAACTAGAACTGAACTAGAACTGAACTAGAACTGAACTAGAACTGAACTAGAACTGAACTAGAACTGAACTAGAACTGAACTAGAACTGAACTAGAACTGAACTAGAACTGAACTAGAACTGAACTAGAACTGAACTAGAACTGAACTAGAACTGAACTAGAACTGAACTAGAACTGAACTAGAACTGAACTAGAACTGAACTAGAACTGAACTAGAACTGAACTAGAACTGAACTAGAACTGAACTAGAACTGAACTAGAACTGAACTAGAACTGAACTAGAACTGAACTAGAACTGAACTAGAACTGAACTAGAACTGAACTAGAACTGAACTAGAACTGAACTAGAACTGAACTAGAACTGAACTAGAACTGAACTAGAACTGAACTAGAACTGAACTAGAACTGAACTAGAACTGAACTAGAACTGAACTAGAACTAGAACTGAACTAGAACTGAACTAGAACTATAACTGAACTATAACTGAACTAGAACTGAACTACAGTTGAACTAGAACTAAACTAGTACTGATTAAAAACTGAACTATTTCCGGTCATGTGAACCCAATATAATAACATAAAAACCTGTCAAATCATAAAAAATAACAACGTTTGTAGAAGTAATACGTACATATTTAGTCCTGTTTATTTTTCACCAAAGTTTTCATTGTTATATTTAAATATAGAATAAAAATAAAAAAAATAAAATAAATACATAAGATTAGATAAGTAAAGTTTAGGTAAATAATTAGGCAGCAAAAAAAAGTGGGACATATCAATGGAAATTTTTAATACGGAATATAAAAAACAATAAATAAATTTTCATAAATATACAATCATGCATACTTGTGTATGTATGCTTTTTAAGCAAATATGAGAAGTATTAATAAATTCTAATGAATATTATTTAATACGTGGAGTTCGAGGAAAAAATATTTATGTATAACCAGCAAAAACTTTTTTATTTTGTTTAAAAAAGTACAAAGCAATGCATCAATAATTTAGTTACATATAAGTAATGCAAAACATTCGAAATTTTAGACTAAATTATAAATAATACTGCTTAAAGTGTTCTTAGGCAAATTAGAATTACATTTTCCCCTAAAATGACACATTAAAAGATATTCTTGATTTAACTTTATAATGTTTATGTTTTTATACCCTACACCACTATAGTGGGGAGGGTATTATACGTTTGTGCTGATGTTTGTAACATACAAAAATATTGGTCCAATACCCACCTTAAAGTATACCGATCGATTCAGAATCATTTTTTGAGTCGATTAAGACATGTCCGTCCGTCCTTCCGTCCGTCCGTCCGTCTGTCCGGCTGGCTGGCTGTCCATGTAAACCTTGTGCGCAAGGTACAGGCCGCAATTTTCAAGATAATTTGATGAAATTTGGACCAAGCATGTTTTTTGGCACAAGGACGAAGCCTATTGAAAATGGTTGAAATCGGTCCATTATTTCACCTAGCCCCCATACAACCGTACCTCCCGATTTGAACTTGTTATGCTATAATTACGTCAAATATTCTGCTATCTCTCTAAAAATTGGCACAAATAAGTTTAATATAAGTATAAATGATACTGCAGATTTTCGTAAGGATCGGCCTATATTTGACCCTAGCCCCCATACAAACCCCCCTTCAAAAAATGACTTAAACGTCTAAAATTGACTTGTTACCATTTGTATCGCAATGAAACTCAACAAAACTAACTGTTATTTAGAAATATATCCTTTTCCCAAATTTACCGAGGATCGGCCCATATTTGACCTATATAAAGCCTCATTTAGAAATTTTAGTTTTTTTTTATCAATAAATGGCTTAAATATTTTGGAATTATGGTAATATTCAACATAAAAGTTTCTTTACAAAAAATAAAAATTTTATAAAAGTAAAAATTGTAAAAATATACTCATGGTGTAGGGTATCATATGGTCGGCCATGCCCGACTATACTTTCCTACTTGTTTTTACATATTTTGATTTACCCTATTTTTCTTTCTTTTACCAGAGTTCAAATTTTCTTCTCGCCCTCTAGCTGATTTGAAACTAATTACTATTTATATTTTCAAACTGAAAAACTAAATAACCATTAGATTTTATTGTTGAAAACTCCAACACCTTGAGCGTGTGATATTGGTCCGTACTACTAAAAGTACTGCATACTTATTTAAATTACTATTTGTCCTTAATTTTTTTTGGAATCTACATGTATATCTACATGTATATTGTAACACCATTTCCAAAAGTGGAAAATTTAATTTTGAGAAAAATGTTCACTGAAAGTTCAGTTCTAGTTCAGTTTTAGATCAGTTCTAGTTCAGTTATAGTTCAGTTCTAGTTCAGTTCTAGTTCAGTTCTAGTTCAGTTCTAGTTCAGTTCTAGTTCAGTTCTAGTTCAGTTCTAGTTCAGTTCTAGTTCAGTTCTAGTTCAGTTCTAGTTCAGTTCTAGTTCAGTTCTAGTTCAGTTCTAGTTCAGTTCTAGTTCAGTTCTAGTTCAGTTCTAGTTCAGTTCTAGTTCAGTTCTAGTTCAGTTCTAGTTCAGTTCTAGTTCAGTTCTAGTTCAGTTCTAGTTCAGTTCTAGTTCAGTTCTAGTTCAGTTCTAGTTCAGTTCTAGTTCAGTTCTAGTTCAGTTCTAGTTCAGTTCTAGTTCAGTTCTAGTTCAGTTCTAGTTCAGTTCTAGGTCAGTTCTAGTTCAGTTCTAGTTCAGTTCTAGTTCAGTTCTAGATCAGTTCTAGTTCAGTTCTAGTTCAGTTCTAGTTCAGTTCTAGTTCAGTTCTAGTTCAGTTCTAGTTCAGTTCTAGTTCAGTTCTAGTTCAGTTCTAGTTCAGTTCTAGTTCAGTTCTAGTTCAGTTCTAGTTCAGTTCTAGTTCAGTTCTAGTTCAGTTCTAGTTCAGTTCTAGTTCAGTTCTAGTTCAGTTCTAGTTCAGTTCTAGTTCAGTTCTAGTTCAGTTCTAGTTCAGTTCTAGTTCAGTTCTAGTTCAGTTCTAGTTCAGTTCTAGTTCAGTTCTAGTTAAGTTCTAGTTCAGTTCTAGTTCAGTTCTAGTTCAGTTCTAGTTCAGTTCTAGTTCAGTTCTAGTTCAGTTCTAGTTCAGTTCTAGTTCAGTTCTAGTTCAGTTCTAGTTCAGTTCTAGTTCAGTTCTAGTTCAGTTCTAGTTCAGTTCTAGTTCAGTTCTAGTTCAGTTCTAGTTCAGTTCTAGTTCAGTTCTAGTTCAGTTCTAGTTCAGTTCTAGTTCAGTTTTAGTTGATTTCTAGTTCAGTTCTAGTTCAGTTTATTTCCTTTTCGCACGTTAGGAAACGGTGTTACAATAAAATATAATTTTAATTCATGTCATTAGTAGTAAGAAATTATATTCCCAAACAATTTGTATATTTTTTTACAAATTCAAAATAACGTTAAACGAAGAAAACGTAAAACAACAACAAAATTTGAAATTAGAAAAATAGTTTTTCTTTGTTTTTTTTTAGTTTTTGGTTAATGTGGAGGGTTGTTAAAATATGACACGCGCTATATGTATATTCTACAACAAATAAATACAATTATTTAAATTGATATAAAAAATAGAAATAAAATAGGCATTAGTACGGACACACATTTACACACACACACACACATGGACAATTTAAGTTTGAACAATGATTAGACAGCAGCGCGGTGGCGTTGTAAACGGGGCATGTGTTTCTCAAATACAAATAAAAACTAAAAACACACAAAATAAAACTTTACAACAACTAAATAATTCAAAAAAGGAAAGAAGAAATATGAAATATCCTGTAAATATGCATGTAGAATTTATATTAATGTTATTAATGTTTTTGTTTAACCGTTACATATTTACAATCTACAACTACACATACATACACTTTCTTATACAAAACTACATGCTGCATATGGTGACAAATGTGAGTTGTCTACTTAAACAAGGATACGTGTTTGTATGAGTTCGAGTTTAAAATTTTTTACATACTTACATACATACATACGTGCTTAATTATTGTTTTAGGTGAAGGTGTTCTTTTCTTAATTTCACATTAACGTGTTGGTGCGTGACATTCTAAAATCGATTAAAAAGTAATTTGATTTTTAAGTTCAATCAAATATAAATTACAGAAAATTGTAAAAAACTATATCATATATGTATATAGTTACTAACTAATTATTTATAATGTTGATTATTTCATTATTTTTAGGGTTTTAAGGCTTTAAAAGAGTACGTAAGAGTTAAAATATTAAATTAACTTAAAAATATTATGCATTTCTAGTTCAGTTTTACTGAAAATCTTTAAATAATCATATTTCCACCCAAAAATCGATTTGTATATCATATATCTAATATCAGCCGTAGATCCTTAAATAACGCTCCAATCAAGAAAATAGTGAAAATCAGGGATCACTCATACTTCCCACCAAAAATCGATTTTTATATGAAATATCTAAAATCAGCTGTATATCCTTAAATAACCCTCAAATCAAGAAAATAATGAAAATCTGTGATCACTCATATTTCCAACTAAAAATCGATTTTTATATGAAATATCTAAAATCGGCTCTAGTTACTTAAATAACGCTCTAATCGAGAAAATAGTAAAAATCTGTGATCACTCATATTTTCAACCAAAAATCGATTTTTATACGAAGTATTTAAAATCGGCCGTAAATCCTTAAATAACGCTCTAATCGAAAAAATAATGAAAATCTATAATCACTCATATTTCCTACCAAAAATCGATTTTTATATGAAATATCTAAAATCGGCTCTAGTTCCTTAAATAACGCACCAATCGAGAAAATCATGAAAATCTTTGATCACTCATATTTCCCACCAAAAATCGATTTTTATATGAAATATCTAAAATCGGTTTTAGTTCCTTAAATAGCGCTCCAAACGAGAAAATAAAGAAAATATGAAGTATTTCAAATCGGCTGTAGATCCTTAAATAACGCTCTAATCGAGAAAATAATGAAAATCTGTGATCACTCATATTTCCCACCAAAAATCGATTTTTATATGAAATATCTAAAATCGGCTCTAGTTCCTTTAATAACGATCTAATCGAGAAAATAGTGAAAATCTGTGATCACTCATATTTCCCACCAAAAATCGATTTTTATATGAAATATCTAAAACCGGCTCTAGTTCCTTAAATAACGCTCTAATCGAGAAAATTGTGAAAATCAGGGATCACTCATATTCCCACTAAAAATCGATTTTTATATGAAATATTTAAAATCGGCTCTAGTTCCTTAAAACACTCTCCAATCGAGAAAGTAATGAAAATCTATGATCACTCATATTTCCTACCAAAAATCGATTTTTATATGAAATATATAAAATCGGCTGTAAATCCTTAAATAACGCTCCAATCGAGAAAATAATGAAAATCTGTGGTCACTCATATTGAAATATTTAAAATTGGCTGTAAATCCTTAAATAACGCTCCAATCGAGAAATTAATAAAAATCTGTGATCACTCATATTTCCCACCAAAATCGATTTTTATATGAAATATATAAAATCGGCTGTAAATCCTTAAATAACGCTCTAATCGAGAAAATAATGAAAATCTGTGATCACTCATATTTCCCACCAAAAATCGATTTTTATATGAAATATCTAAAATCGGCTGAAATCCTTAAATAAAGCTCCAGTCAAGAAAATAGTGAAAATCTGTGATCACTCATATTTCCCACCAAAAATCGCTTTTTATATGAAATATCTAAAATTGGCTGTAGATCCTTAAATAACGCTCCAATTAAGAAAATAGTGAAAATCTGTGATCACTCATATTTCCCATCAAAAATCGATTTTTAAATGAAATATAAAAAATCGGCTGTAGATCCTTAAATAGCGCTCCAATCGAGAAAATAATGAAAATCTGTGATCAGTCATCAGTTTCTCACTTAAAATCGATTTTTATATGAAATATCTAAAATCGGTTCTAGTTCCTTAAATAACGCTCCAATCAAAAAAATAATGAAAATCTGTGATCACTCATATTTCCCACCAAAAATTGATTTTTATATGAAATATCTAAAATTGGCTGTAGATCCTTAAATAACGCACCAATCAAGAAAATAGTGAAAACCTGTGATCACTCATATTTCCCACCAAAAATCGATTTTTATATGAAATATATAAAATCGGCTGTAGGTCCTTTAATAACGCTCTAATCGAGAAAATTGTGAAAATCTGTGATCACTCATATTACGAACCATAAATCGATTTTTATATTAAATATCTAAAATCGGCTGTAAATCCTTAAATAACGCTCCAATCGAGAAAATCTGTAATCACTCATATTTCCCACCAAAAATTGATTTTTATATGAAATATATAAAATCGGTTGTAGATCCTTAAATAACGCACCAATCAAGAAAATAATGAAAATCTGTGATCACTCATATTTCCTACCAAAAATCGATTTTGATATGAAATATATAAAATCGGTTGTAGATCTTTAAATAACGCACCAATCAAGAAAATAATGAAGATCTATGATCACTCATATTTCCGACCAAAAATCGATTTTTATATTAAATGACTAAAATCGGCTGTAAATCCTTAAATAACGCTCCAATCGAGAAAATAATGAAAATCTGTTATCACCCATATTTCCCACCAAAAATCGATTTTTATATGAAATATATAAAATTGGCTGTAAATCCTTAAATAACGCTAAAATCGAGATATTAATGAAAATCTGTGATCACTCATATTTCCCACCGAAAATCGATTTTTATATGAAATATATAAAATCGGCTGTAAATCCTTAAATAACGCACTAATCAAGAAATTAATGAAAATCTGTGATCACTCATATTTCCCACCAAAAATCGATTTTTATATTAAATGACTAAAATCGTCTTTAAATCCTTAAATAACGCTCCAATCGAGAAAATAATGAAAATTTGTGATCACTCATATTTCACACCAAAAATCGAAATTTACATGAAATATTTAAAATCTGCTGAAGATCCTTAAATAAAGCTTCAGTCAAGAAAATTGATTTTTATGAAATATTTAAAATCGGCTCTTGTTCCTTAAATAATGCTAGAATCGAGAAAATAGTGAAGGTATGAGATCACTTATATTTCCCACCAAAAATCGATTTTTATGTGAAATATAGATTGTAGATCCTTAAATAACGCACCAATCAAGAAAATAATGAAAATCTGTGATTACTCATATTTTCTACCAGAAATCGATTTTTATATGAAATATATAAAATCGATTGTAGATCCTTAAATAACGCACCAATCAAGAAAATAATGAAGATCTATGATCACTCATATTTCCCACCAAAATTCGATTTTTATATGAAATATATAAAATCGGTTGTAGATCCTTAAATAACGCTCTAATCGAGAAAATAATGAAAATCTGTGATTACTCATATTTCCCACCAAAAATCGATTTTTATATGAAATATATAAAATCGGCTGTAGATCCTTAAATAACGCTCTAATGGAGAAAATAATGAAAATCTGTGATTACTCATATTTCCCACCAAAATCGATTTTTATATGAAATATATAAAATCGGCTGTAAATCCTTAAATAACGCTCTAATCGAGAAAATAATGAAAATCTGTGATCAGTCATATTTCCCACCAAAAATCGATTTTTATATGAAATATCTAAAATCGGCTGAAATCCTTAAATAAAGCTCCAGTCAAGAAAATAGTGAAAATCTGTGATCACTCATATTTCCCACCAAAATTTGATTTTTATGAAATATTTAAAATCGGCTCTAGTTCCTTAAATAACGCTAGTTCTAGTTCAGTTCTAGTTCAGTTCTAGTTCAGTTCTAGTTCAGTTCTAGTTCAGTTCTAGTTCAGTTCTATTTCAGTTCTAGTTCAGTTCTAGTTCAGTTCTAGTTCAGTTCTAGTTCAGTTCTAGTTCAGTTCTAGTTCAGTTCTAGTTCAGTTCTAGTTCACTTATAGTTCAGTTCTAGTTCACTTATAGTTCAGTTCTAGTTCAGTTCTAGTTCAGTTCTAGTTCAGTTCTAGTTCAGTTCTAGTTCAGTTCTAGTTCAGTTCTAGTTCAGTTCTAGTTCAGTTCTAGTTCAGTTCTAGTTCAGTTCTAGTTCAGTTCTAGTTCAGTTCTAGTTCTAGTTCAGTTCTAGTTCAGTGCTAGTTCTGTTATAGTTCAGTTATAGTTTAGTTATAGTTCACTTGTAGTTCAGTTATAGTTCAGTTCCTGTTCTCTTTAAATAAAATAGTTTTGAGTTTGAAGAAGGTAAATGTGGAACACTCATTGGGTCCTAGTTGCCCTCAAAAACATTTTAATCGAAAATTGTATTAAACAATTTTCTACATAAAATTACTGCAAACAAAAAACAATCTTAACAGCCATTATACGAAGATTTAAAAATCTCACTTCGTACACTGTCTCAACCACTAGTAACTAAGATGAAGGATAAGAAACACTACCGCATCTCTAACATGTCCTTTGGTGGTAGTATGATTGTATAAATCTAATAAGTGTGTGTATCTGTATTGTTATACTTGTACCTTTATTTAATCTGACTGTGTCAAGTATTTGTTATATCACCACTTAAAATACTTTAGGTCCAAGTAAAAATATTACTTTTCATACTTCATTTCACATCTTTTGATTATTTAGAGAAAGAATTGGGGGGGGGCGAAGGGAATTGTGTATGTGTGTAATTTTGATACAACATATTCACTTTCAAAACTCTAAAGAAACAGAACTTACCAGGAAAAAAGTGAAATAGTTTTTTTTTCTTGTGACTTTGACAGGCATCAACGCTTTAGATGTGTAACAGCAAATTAGAGGTATTGTACACTTAGAGAAATATTTTTTAACAAAGTTCAATAGGTTAGATTTAGCAATCTAACTACGATTCAACTATATTGTTTATGTTTAATTTTATTTCTTATTCTTTTAAAAAGCAACATTTTTCTAAGTGTATTTCAAATTGAACATACTTTATATTTTAGCATGTGTTTGAGTAACTACTCAAACAGTTTAAGTATGAAGAAGTAACGAAATATACATATATACACCCCCTGTTTCTTTTTTCACCAATTTGATGTGAACTGATTTGCTATATGTTATTTTAGTTACTTTTACTTTATACACAATTTTACCTTTAATTTTAGTTTTATTTTATGATTTTTATAAAAAAGGAAATCTTTTATACTTTCCTCCCCCTCTCAATATTTAAACGTTCTTACTAAAAGGGAGTGAATTTATTTATATTATTTCGCCTTATTTTTCGAGAGAGAAAGAGAGAAAAAGTATCTGTAAATAAGAAAATTATGACATATTTTTTTTTAAGGATAAATCAATACTTTAGCTAAAAACGTAATAAGTACAAAGTAGAGAAAAAAAATTCTGATAAGTTTGCATTGATTTTGATTGTTTCACTTGAACTGAACTTAATTTTTTTAGGGGAGTTTTTCGTTTATTTTTCTTTTATTAAGAAATTTATAAAGATGTCATATTTTTATGACAGATTTAAATCTTTTGGAAAGTTTGGTAAATAAGTTTTCATACAAAAGTGGAGATGTTGAAAAACGTAAGAAGGTTTTTCTTTTAGGAAAGTATCTGCTGCGTGTAATGAGATATAAGTTGATACTTTATGTCTCTTTCACTAATATGTTAGATCTGTCAGAGAGATATTTTAAGATATTCAGTTTGTTGTAAATTTTTGTTTCTAACTTATATATTTTATTATTTATTTTGAGATCAAGAGATTGGACTTTCTGATGACATAACAGATTTTATAAACAAATGTGTATTGCAGCTACTGTATTATGTAGAAGAGCAATAGGCAAATCTAGAGATTTAAACCCTAAGAATACCCGATTTGCTAGTTAAGTCTGACAGACAGAACACCATAAACGCTTTAAAGGAGTTCTCCGTACTCAGTGTTGTTGATAATGGGGCGTTTCGTATCACCCTCTCTCTTTTTTTTTTGTTGATGGCCTCGTAACTCATTGATCTAATGGTTCAAGGGATTGCCCAGCAAATCTGCCATATTGTAGGAGAATTATCCGATTAGGAATTTAGTGCTAATTTAACACGATCGATTTTAGATGGAATCAATCCTATATGTTGGATCTTCAAACTGGCACTGATTTAACCGAAAGCTTGGCAGCCCTAAAGGTTTTAAGGGATGTTTATATAACATCAAACTTGGTGATAGAATGCGAGACATTCCTAAACGAGATCGCTAAACATTCCACAATATGATTGTATTTTAACCTTTTGTTAGATACAACTCTCGAGCAGGTTCGATTCGTGATAAACTATATATGAACTTATGCCACCTGCACACAGTCGAGTATCACGTGGCCGTCGTTTTATCCCCAATCTAAGCTCTACTTCAAGTTCCGAGAGAAAATCTACGGAATTTGAGTGCAGTGGTGGCCGAACACTGACCTTTATTAAACTTACTTAGTAATGAGTTTCGCAGAAGCTGTCAGGAAAAAGTAGGATGAACAAAGCATCACTCACTCTGAATGTACGTGGCAAAACATAGACACATTTAAAGGGGCCAAGAGATTGTGATCCTCCTCCAATGAGAAACCTACAAGACATCTTATTAACTGAAGTAGTTGGAACATATCGAGGGTGATATCAGTAACAACAGGACATTGGGTGTTAGGCAGACATGTAAGTTGGCTTGGGCTTTCCTTCAACGATCACTGTCACAGTTGTAAAGAAAGGGAAAAGTAAGACAAGGTCTTTCATCTTCTCTGCAAATGCCCTGCTGTGGCCGCAAGGAGAAACCGCTTCCTTGGCAGTTACTTCATATCTAACCTTGGCGAGATATCTTGGACATCCTCAGATGTTAATATTAAAAATACTATATTTGACGAGTGGAGTGGTCTGGTCAAAACGGAGTTCCTTTAACTCTGTTTGACAGTTCGCGTTCAGTGAACTACATCATTAATCAATCACTCACTTCATCTACCATTGCAGCAATCTAGCTGATCATAGTTTGAATATGTTATTTAACAGTTTTCTGCACATCTTAACGGATCTATTAAAGGGTCCGTTTTTTCATCCATTCTATAAACTTTGGATAAAAATTCAGAGTAATTCGGTCAAAATACGCGGACTGCAATGTGGAGAGAACAGTGAAACACTGGATCACTTTTTTCGCCACTGCCAGGCATTCGTCGAAGTTAGATCCAAGTATCTTGGAAGTGATGTTATTCCGGAAATAACATTCCTGACTAACAATGATTTGAAGATTCATAGGAATTACGTTCAGAAAACTGAGTTTCTGAACACTGAAAAATAATTCATTTAGTTACCTTTTTTTCTCATGATAAGTAGCGCACAACAGACCCGATTTTAGCCTCGGTATATTTCTTCGGATTTGATGTAGTATTCATCCTGTTATCAACCTAACCTAAGTCATAGCCGTAAAGAGTCCAGCGGTTTAGTTTTGTGCGTGAAAGGGTTAAGGTTTTTCGAATGTATAAGATTGATTTGGATAAGAATCCTGAGAAATTCGACTGAAATGTATTAGTAGGCTAACCTTTTCTCTCTCCTCAAGTATTATAAAGATATCAACTTTTAACAAGTGAGAGTATCAAGAATGATGGGAGCACGAGTATCTAACCTTACCTCTATCTCGTCTATTTGAAGAGAAATCTTTCCATAATGTTAGATATTAATTAAGATATCTCGAAAACCTGATTCAATAGAAATCTTTGAACAAAATAAAACTCTGTTTTTTGAAATTTTGGTTTTTAATATAGATTTGAAATAAATGTTTATTGAGGGTTTGGTTTTGACGTTTGTTTTGTTTTTAATGTTAATTTTATTTATTTAGTTTTTTTTTTGGATTTTTTTTAGTTATTTTATAATTTAAAACACATTTATTTTGTTGGTATTATAATATAATGTATTTTTTTATATATATATTTATTTTTGATAAATTTTATAATTTATATATTAATTTATTTATTATTTTCATATACTTATTATTACATACAGTTTTTTGATGTTTTTGTTGTTTTAAATAATAATAATAATTATATTGTATTTTATGTTTTTTTGTATTAAATTGTTTAATATGGTATAATAAGTTTGTTTTATTTATTTTTTAATAATTATATATTATAATAATTATTTTTTGCATGTTTGATTTTTTGGGGGGAAAACTGAAAAATTTTTTTTTATTTATTTATTTTTTTTGCCAAAGATTTTCCTTTTTATTTATTTTAACAAATGCATATAAATTATTAAGAAATTTTGTTTTTATTTTGCATAAATGTAAATGTTGGTTGTTTTTTAATTTAATTTAAATATGTTTTGTTTTTTTTTTTTCTTAAATTTAAATATTTTGAATAATTTTGATTTTTGCTCATAGTGTTTATTTAAATTAAATTTTTTTATGTTTTTCAAATAGTTGTTTTATAACTTAATAAAACATTTAAGTTTTTTTTGTTTATTTTGCCAATTACAAAAAATTATAATAAATAGTACATAAATATTTTTTTTTTAATATTTGCCAATTGTGTTGTTGTTTTTATTGTTTAGCCAATATTGTATGCCAATTGTTGCTTTTTTTTCTTTTTCTTTTTGATTTTGATTTATCTTATAAACTAATTTTGATTTGTGGCTCAAAGGGGAAAAAAATTCTCGATTGAATCCATTTTGATTTTATGCTCATTTTGGGTTTTTTTTTTTTGATTTAAATAAAAATTTTATTTTTTTTAAGAAAAAAATATATATTTTTTGTAAATAAATAAATAAAAAAACACACAGTTATAAAGTTTTTATTTCCAATATATTTTAAATAAATTTTTTTATTTAAAGTTACTTAAATGCTAAATTTGGATTAATCCAAAAAATTTTGATTTTGTGCTCGTTTCTTAAAAGCTAAGAAGAAAATAAAGAGTTTGTTAAAAAAATTAATATAATAAAATAATTCAAATAAAATAAAAATCCATTCCAATTTTGTCGATGTTCTAACAAAACTTAAATTATTTTGTATATTTATAAATTTTAATTCCAATTTGAAATATTTTCTAAAAATTTCAAAAAAATTCCAGTAAAATTCCAATTCCATTAAAAAATAAGGGAATTTTTTGTAACAAACTATTAAAATGTTGTTTTTGGTTGCAATAACATAAACTAAAAATAATTTTTTAGGTTTTAAAACATTTTTTTTAAATTCCTAAAAATTTTCCAAAAATCCCCAATATCCCCGAAACTAAAAAAAATTATCCTTATTAATCATTTTTAAATCATTTCAATAAAAAATAAAATTATTTCATAGAATTTTTAATATTTTATAACTTTTTTTTTTGAAATTTCCTAAAAATTTTACAATAATCCCCAAAATCTCAGAAATTAAAAAAACTTATCCATATTAATAATTTTTAAATTAAAATTAAAATTTCAATAAAAAATTAAGTAATTTAATAGATTTTTTTAATATTTTATAAATTTTTTTTTAAATTCTGAAAAATTTTCCAAAATCCCAGGATTTTAATTTAATGCTAGTAAACAAATTGCATATATTTAATAATAAATTTTTAAAGAATGTGCTTATATCTTGAGCTAATTTCAATTACGCTTGATTTTTTAAAGTTTCTCATTATTTTTTGGAAAATTCCTAAAAAATAATTAAAAAAAAAATTCCCCAAAATCCCAGAATATTACAACCGTGTATCACGGCTTTTATAGTAATTATAATTTATTTTAATAAAAATGTATAAAACACTATAAAGAAAAATCCACCACCATTATTGCCTTAATCTTTAAAAATTGTGTGACAAAAAGTAAGCGGAAAAAGAAACCTTCTTTCCAAAAACAATACCTTAACTAGAACAAAGAGCATAATAGAATAATAAATTAAAATAGAAAATTATGCATACAATTTTTGCATACCTACTTATTTTGAACAATAAGAAAATAAAAGGACATAAACTGTCATTTTTCATTAGTTTTGCAAAAAAACAAAAAAAAAAAACAAAAAAGAAAGAGGGAAAAAATCTGTGCAAATTTCAGGGATTTTCAACACAATTTAAAACTCATACTCTAGCAAAAATATATTGATTGTAAATTCATAAAACATACAGACAGACGGATGGACATAAATATTGCATTATGTTAATGTTGTAATGTTTTAAATTTGCATATCAATTTATAGAAAAAATTTGGCCTGTAACTTCCAATAACAATGCCTAGCTAGCCAAGTTGCCACAGAAATTTGTGTAAAAGCATGTCGTTTGTTTTTTTTTTGGCAATTGTAAAGAAATAGGGATGTTTTTAATGGTGCAAAATGCTTTAAGTTGAAAGTTGACAATAAGGGAAGTATACCTTTGGATAATTAATTAGAACAAAACCTGTAGAGCAAGCAACTAGCCTTGACTATGGGTAAATATTATACAGAGAGACTATAGGCAGGCTATAGAAAGACAATAGAATGACTAAAGACTGACTGTAAAGAGAGACAAAATGCAGACTATGGATATATCCTAGCCAGACAATAGGAAGACTATGAAGGCTTTAGACAGACTATAGGCAGCCTATAGAAAAACTATAGAAAGACCATAGCCAGACTATAGACGGACTATAGACATACTACAGATAGACTATGACAAACTATGGTCAAACTATGACAGACTATAAGCATACTATAGACGACTATAGGCAGACTATATGACTATATATAGACTTTATGACAACCTATGGGAAAATCATAGAAATACTATATGCAAACTAAAGGTAGACTACAGACAGACTATATGCCGACTGTGTACAAACTATAGAAAGACCATAAACATACTATAGACAGAGTATAGATAGATTTTTGACAGATTGTAGACATACTATAGCCAGACTATAGGCAGACTAGAGATGGACTATAGACATACTATGGGCAGACTACAGACAGACTATAGACAGACTATAGACTGACTATAGGCAGACTATAGACATACTTTAGACAGACAATAGAAATACCATAAACAGAGTATACACAGACTATGGATACACTATAGATAGATTATAAACAGACTATAGATAAACTATAGAAAGACTAAAATATAGACAGACTACAGACTATTGACAGAATATAGGTACACTATAGGCAGACTATAGACTGACTATAGACAAACTATGGACTGACTACAAATAGACTATAGACAGATTATTCGCAGACTATAAACTGTCTATAGACAGACTATAGATAGACTATAGGCAGACTATATAGACTATAGACATACTATTCGCAGAATATAGGCAGACTATAAACAAACTATGGACTGAATACAGATAGACTATTGGCATACAATTACCAGACTATAAGCTGACTATAGACAGACTATTTATAGACTATAAACTGACTATAGACAGACTATATACAGACTATAGATAGACTATAGGCAGACTATAGACAGATTATAGGCACACTATAGGCAGACTATAGATAGACTATAGGAAAAATAAAGACAGACAACATACCGATTATAGGCAGACTATAGACATATTTAAGATTGACTATAGACGGACTACAGTCTCGACTATAGACGACCTGCAGTCTCGACTATAGACGGACTGCAGTCTCGACTATAGACGGACTACAGTCTCGACTATAGAGGGACTACAGTCTCGACTATAGACGGACTGCAGTCTCGACTATAGACGGACTGCAGTCTCGACTATAAACGGACTACAGTCTCGACTATAGACAGACTACAGTCTCGACTATAGACGGACTACAGTCTCGAATATATACGGACTACAATCTCGACTATAGACGGACTACATTCTCGACTATAGCCAGACTATAGTCTCGACTATAGCCGGACTACAGTCTCGACTATAGCCAGACTACAATTTCGACTATAGACATACTATAGTCTTGTGTAAAGGCTAGTATAATCTCAGACTAGGTCAAATATATGTTCCAACTAAAGCTTACTATAATCTCGACTAAAGACGTAATATATTTCCGACTATAGACTTACTATTATACCGAAGGCTAACTATAGTCTCGACTACAGTAAATATAGTCTATATTAAAGAGGAACTTTATTCTCGATTGTCTTAACTTTAAATTTAATTATATATGGATTTTACTGCCAATTATAGAGAGATTATAGTCCCGAATATAAAGAGGATATAGTTGACTACAAATTGACAATGCACATACTATCAAATATAGACAGGGACAGGTTCATGTATTTAATAATATTGAATATAAAACGAATATTGTCTTGAGTGTGGATATACTATAGTCTCGTCTAAGAAAATACTATTTTCATGATTAAAGATTTGATTGCTAACAGTATATAGTTTCGGTGCGACAATAACTACACACAACATAATATTTTAGACAACAAAATCCAAACTATAGTCAATACTTGGTCAAAACGTAGTCTCTTCGAGTAAACTACCACGTAAACCAATAGTCAATACACCCGCTTAGAATAAAAACAGTTTTTCAAAAACCATTTGCATTAACTTTTCATGTTATTTTGTTTTTGCCTTTAAGTCATAAATAATAAAATTCAAAACGATGTTTTCCCTCTAAGAAAAACAAATAGAACAAAAACACCATTTAAATAACAAAATTTTTATTAGAATTTTTGCAGAACTGCAACACACACACACAATAAAAATATTAATGGTTTTTGATTTTTAAGCATGCAAATATATTTCCACCAAAAAAAAAAAATAGAAAATATTTGAAAAAATCTAAATTAAATGCACCCCTATTCAAGACACAAAAGAGACTTATTTTAAATGGGGATTTGAAACATTTGAACATGCAACAACAAACAAACTAAATAAATACATATAAAATGGAAAGGGCAATAAACATTTTTAAGGATTACGAAAAAGTAGTCAGTCGAACGAGAAAAAAACTATTATAAATTGGCACAAAAATTCTATAGATTTTTATAGAATTTCCTGCTGTATTTAATACACACATGCGTATATGTATGTGTGTGACATGAACTTTCCAAGACAAAGGTCGCCAACGTATTTTAGTGAATAGAATTGGAAAAAAAAGGAATAAAACTAATGAATAGAATACAGTTTTCAACTTTCTTTAAGGGTGTTAGGGATGCAAAAAATAATAATGGTTTTTATTATTATTATTTGCCATAGACATTGAACATTTATTAATTTACATTTATATTCATAGATTTTTTTGATTTTTATTTTTCTTTTTTTTTGTCGTTTTTGGGTGTAAATAAAATCTCTTATGCAAAAGTATCATATGACAAAAATTGTAATTATAATAATTATTATAATTGTTGTCATGGCGATTAAAGTGACAGAACGAATGGCAAATAAAAAAAATGAAAAAATTGGAAAAAATCTTGCATATTAAATGGAAAAATTTGCATGGACACGTGTGTTCTTTAATTATTAAAAGCATTTGATTTTTGTGAAATTTTCACAATATTTTGCGATTAATATCAACCCCTAAATTAAAGCTTGCAGATTTAATTTGTATAACTAAAAGTTTTAGTGGGGGTGCGGGTGGTTTGTGTTAAGTGTAACTAAAATGTTTTGCAGGAAACAATTTTTAATAGAGAATACTTGAATGAACATAAATGATAATTTGAAATAGTTTTTTCTATTACCATTTCTATCCCAGGAAAAACTTAGTAATGCCTTACAATTGCAACCAGTTACCTTTTAATATACTTTTCAATGACAACTACATATCGTTCTTATTACATAGAAGTACATGGATAACGTCTTATTAATAATATGTCATATAAATACTTTCTAATTCATTAGTCAGCCTCTGAGTGATGAGAATATAGACAAACTATAGACAGACTATAGACACACTATAGACATACTATAGACAGACTATAGATAGACTATAGACAGACTATAGATAGACTATAGACAAACTATAGACAGATTATAGACAGACTATACACACACTATAGACATACTATAGACAGACTATAGACAGACTATAGACAGACTATAGACAGACTATAGACAAATTATAGACAGACTATAGATAAACTATAGATAGACTATAGATTGACTATAGATAGACTATAGACAGACTATAGACAGACTCTAGACAGACTCTAGACCGACTATAGACTGACTATAGACAGACTATAGACAGACTAAAGACAGACTATAGATAGACTATAGACAGACTATAGGCATACTATGGACAGATTATAGACAAACTGTAGACAGACTATAGATCGACTATAGACAGACTATGGACAGACTATAGACAGACTATAGTTAGACTATATACAGACTATAGACAAACTATAGACAGACTATAGACAAACTGTAGACAGACTATAGACAGAATATAGACAGACTATAGTTAGACTATAGACAGACTATAGACAAACTATAGGCAGACTATACACAGGTTATAGACGGACTATAGAAAGACCAAAGACAGACTATAGGCTGAATATAGACAGACTATAGAAAGACTATAGACATAATATAGACTGACTATAGACAGACTATAGACAAATTATAGGTAGACTATAGACATACTATAGATCGACTATATATAGACTATAGATAGACTATAGATAGACTATAGACAGACCATAAACCGACTATAGACAGACTATAGATAGACTATAGACAGACTATAGATTGACTATAGACAGACTATAGATAGACTATAGACCGATTATTGGCTTGACTGTAAAGCAACAAAAGCCTCAAGTATATATAGACTGTAGTTAATACTATAAAAAGATATAGTCCAGATTTTAATAGTATTACGAAAAATAGTCTCGATTATAAGCTGTATACAGGAAAGCTATAGACACAACTATAAACAGCATTGGCAGTACTATTGTCGACTATTCATAGACTATATAAGCGTCTTTTGACAGACTAAAACAGACTTTAAGCAGCCGATTGATTTAGCTATAAGCTCAATATGGTCTCGACTATTGACAGACTGTAGTTATGACTATAAGCAGCCTATAATATTAATTATAGATAGAATTTTGTTTCGACTATAGATTATCTTAAGTTTCATATATAATATTGATTATAGACATACTATAATAGTGACTATAGTCCAATTTTTTGACATATTTGGATAGGAGAATCAAAAGACTATAGTCTCGATTAAATTAGTCAATAACTTCAACTATAAGCAGCCGATTGTTTCAACTATAAGCTCAATATAGTCTTGACTATTGACAAACTGTAGTTATGACTATAAGCAGCCAAAAATTTTAATTGTAATTAGAATTTTGTTCCGACTATAGATACTCTTTAGTCTCATATATAATTTTGATTAAAGACATACTATGATAGTAACTATAGTCCAACTTTTTGACATATTTGAACAGGAGAAGTAAAAGACTATTGTCTCGATTAAATTAGACTATAATATCGACTAAAAGCAGCCGATTGTTTCAACTATAAGCTAAATATAGTCTTGACATTGACAAACTGTAGTTATGACTATAAGCAGACTAAATTTTTAATTATAATTAGAATTTTGTTTGGACTATAAATAGTCAATAGTCTCGTCTATAACACTATGCAAAAGACGTAACATAATACTGACTATAGTCAAAATTTTTAGCATATTTAAACAGAATAAGTATAATGTCCTTTTTTACAATTCATAGTTTTTCTTTTTTATGAATGTAAAGATCTCAAATTTCCCGCAAGATATAATCATAAAGTAAACTAATACCAACTTTTAAATAATACTTATTTTCGATAAAAATCTTCCAAAAAAAATTTCTCCCACAAAAAATAGTAAACCACCATAAAATCAACCAAAACTATACGAAAGTACTAATTACAATTTCTTAACAGTTGATCTAAAATTCTTTAATTTGTCCTTATTTTTACACAAAACTATTAAAAAAACCAATAAACACCCCCATAACTATTATATATCGTTTTTTTGTAGTAATTTCCATTTTTTGTATTATTATGTAAAAAAAATCACTTCCGTATTAAAAACGATTTAACAGTTGTCCTAAAAAATAAAAGAAAAAAATAAACAAAAAAAAAACACCAACTAGTCAATAATCACAAGGCAAATAGATCCTGCTGTGTTGTGAAACTATTTACTCAAGATAAAACTAGTGAAATAAACAAAATTTTAATATGTATATAAAAAATGCATCTGCAGTTTTTTTTTCTATAAACTTACAAAACATAAAAATCATTAAAAATAACTAGAAAAATAAAAAACTCCCCTATAAAATAAAAAAAATACAAAACAATAAAAAAAATTACGGGGGAAAAAAACTAACCAGCAAATGTCCATACACAGACAGACAGACACTTGTATTCAAAACTAACACGGTCAAATGATTTCTATTCTAATTTATTTTTTTCTATTTACATTTTTACACAAAAAAAAACTATAAAGTCCTGTATATGGCAGGCGTACGCTCACACACACACACACAATGTAGACAACCAACGACAGCTGCCGCTACCGCTGCTGGTTGTTTTGTCCAGGATTTGATAAAAGATTTTTTTAATTCTTAACTATATGGCTACTTTAGGGATTAATGGCAAAACATTTCGTACAATAGAAATGAATATAATAAAAAAATCTTTGTTTTTTACATAAATTTGTTGTAAAACCTTAGTAAAAATCAATATTTTTTAGGATAAAAATCGTAATGAGTGTTTTTTGTTGAAAACATATGAGGGATATTTTTGAATACAAATACAAAATTATAATGGCTATTAAGTGCGTAAAAAATGAAAATTTTTAATTACTAATTATTCGAAAATAGTTGCGCCATATGCTAATTTTATAAAGCAGCTTTAAGTTGTAATATTTATATTTTAATCAATTTAAACAGACCCGCATATTAATAGATCTATTTGATTGACTATTATCTGGATTATAAAAAGACAATAGTTTTGATTATAGAGAGATCATAATTAGCCAATAAGTAGACTATAGACTAGACTATAGATAAACTCTACTAGATACAGGCATAGACAGATTTCAGACTTCACAAGAAACGTACTACAGCACAGACCGCCTATTGACTTCAGTAAAATTTTTGTCTCAATATATCGAATATAAATGCCACTATAGGCTGTTGTATTGACGGACTAGATGACTTCGAACATAGAAAGGCAACTATAGTGTAAACTATAGACATACTATTGGCCTGATTATACACAACTATAGTCTAGACCATTGTCTTGACTATAGACAGTCTAAAGTTTTGACTACAGACAGTTTAAAGTCTTGACTATAGACACAATAGTTTTGGCTATAGGCAAGCTATAGTCATAACAATAGAAAAGCTATAGTCTTGGTTATAAACTGATTAAGGTCTTGTCTAGAGACAGACTATAGTCTTAAATATAGATACACTATAGTCTTGACTATAGGCAGACTATAGTTTTGAATATAAATATACTATAGTCTTCACTCTAGACAGACTATATTATTGCCTAGAGACTCACTAGTGTCTTGACTATAAACACACTATCGTCTTACCTATACACACACTTATCGTCTTGTCACTAGACATACTATAGTCTTTACTACAGTCTTTACTTGACTGTAGACAGACTATAATCTTGACATACTTAAGTCTTGACTATAGACACACTAGAGTCTTGACTATAAACACACTATCGTCTTGACTATACACACACTTATCGTCTTATCAATAGAAATACTATAGTCTAGACTATAGACAGACTTTAGTCTTGATTATAGACAGACTATAGTCTTCACTATAGACAGACTATAGTCTTCACTATAGACAGACTATAGTCTTGACTATAGACAGACTATAGTTTTGACTATGGACAGACTATAGTTTTGACTATAGACAGACTATTGTCCTGACTATAGACAGACTATTGTCTTGGCTATAGGCGGAATATAGTCTTTATTATAGACTGAATATAGTCTTGACTATAGACATACTATAGTCTTGCCCATAGACACACTAGAGTCTTGGCTATACACACACTTATCGTCTTGTCAATAGAAACACTATAGTCTAGACTATAGTCAGACTTTAGTCTTGACTATAAACAGACTATAGTCTAGGCTATAGACAGACTAGAGTCTTGACTATAAACACACTAACGTCATGACTAAACACACACTTATCGTCTTATCAATAGAAATACTATAGTCTAGACTATAGACAGACTTTAGTCTGGATTATAGACAGACTATAGTCTTCACTATAGACAGACTATAGTTTTGACTATAGACAGACTATTCTCCTGACAATAGACAGACTATTTTCTTGGCTATAGACGGAATATAGTCTTGACTATAGACTGAATATAGAGTTGACTATAGACATACTATAGTCTTGCCTATAAACACACTAGAGTCTTGACTATAAACACACTATCGTATTGACTATACACACACTTATCGTCTTGTCAATAGAAACACTATAGTCTAGATTATAGACAGACTTTAGTCTTGACTATAAACAGACTATAGTCTTGGCTATAGACAGACTAGACTCTTGACTATAGACAGACTATTGTCTTGACTATAGATAGACTACAATCTTAACTATAGACAGAATATGGTGTTGACTATATAGATTATAGTATTGACTAAAGTCGTGACTATAGACAGCCCACTGTCTTAGCTATTAGCAGAATCTTTACTGTAGACGTATTATAGTCTTTACTACAGACAAACAGTATTCTCGATAGTTAATTATTCTCTGTATTTGACCCAAATTCAAATCAAGTTGTTACAATTTATTTAAAATTTATTGTTAGTAATACAACCATAACATGACCTTTAGATTTATTTCCAATTATTAAAAAGACAACACAGAAATTTAATTTCAAATCAACTTTACAATAATACTTTTGATTTTCAATTAAATACTTTAATTTAACATAAATATGACAAAATGTCCCCCTATTTTCAAACGATAACACTTTCAATTAAGCAATTTTATAGAAAATTAAGATATACTTAACAAAACATATATCAAATTACAAAATCTAAAAAAAAAGAAAACACCAACACAATTTAAATGGATCGAAAATTATACATACATCTTAACAACAATTAAAGTCAATAACATTTCGAGAAAAAACCCTGAAAAACAAACTACTACTAGAGTAACTAATTAAAATGTCATTTATGACAATAATAGAGACAAAAAATAAGAAAGAAACCCTAAAAAATCACAGCATGAGTTTGAAATTAGAAAATTTTGTAACAAACATATCTAATGAAATAAATTTTTGTAAACTATAGTTGTAAACGTTGATGTAAACAAGACAAATTAAATGACAATTTAAAAATGTTATTAAATAATGCTGGTTTAGTTTTTTAACAACTACAGATACACATATAAATAAAAAACGTACCCCTATTTAATTAAAAAGAAGTATTAATAAATTTTAATTAAAAAGAAGTTGAAAGAAGATTTTTAAGACCAAGGAATATTATGTTATAGTCACCCCTGTTAGGAGATACTATAATTATATTTATAAGAAATATACTCAAGACTTGTTAGCAGTTTTTTACTTAATAGATGGACAGTTTTTGCATGAAGGTAGCTAACACAGAACTAGCTCTATGGGCATTGACTTATCAAAATGTTAATTTAATTGGTCTGATGTCTTAAAGCCGTGATACGAGGTTGTCAGATCTTACAACGTTGTCAGTAAAATGTTCAGAAAATGTCTAATGAACTTACAATCAGTCGTCTGAACTTACAACTTTTCTTTTGCAACGTTATCAGAAAAAGCATTATCGAAAATATTGCAAGACAAAATTTGTAAGGTGACAGTATTATTAGACATTTTACTGCCAACGTTGTAAGATCTAACAACCGTGTATACATAGCATAACAGGAAAAGTCCATGAGATTTGTTGTATCAGAAAATAATATAGAGGATTATTCTAGAACTATCTCGACTATTACGAAACTTTAGTCTACACTATAGATCTATAAACAAACTATACCCTCGACTATAAACATACTCGTATATAAACTGAATTATATCTTGGATATAGTCTCGACTTTAAATATACCATTGTCTTGATTATAGTCCTCGACTAAAGACAGACTTTAGCCAGACTACGGTCTTAATTAGCGAAACTTTAGTCAGACTGTAGTCTATAGACAGATTATAGTGCCGACTATAGACATACTGTAGACTTGTCCAAAGATAGACTGAGTTCTCAACTATAGACTAAAGTCGCGACTATAGACTGAAAATAGTCTCGACTATAAGTTGACTGTAGTTTCAATTATAAACTGACTATAGGATTGACAGACCCTAATCTAGAATATAGACAGACCATAGTATCGACTATAAACTGTAGAATGTTTGACTTATAGTTGCCTATAGACAGACCATTGTCTCGACTATATACACTCTATAGACTGACTACACTATAAACTGTAGAATGTCTCTACTATAGGTTAACTATAGTATCGACTATAAACTGGCTATAGGCTTGACTGACCATATTCTCGAATATAGACCGAGTATACTCTCAGCTAGACTGAATATAGACTTGACTATAGACAGATTATAATCTTAACTATAGACAGACTATAGTCCCAACTAGAAACATAGACACTTATAGTCCAGACTTTAGACACTCTATAGATTGACTATAGTCTCAACTGTAGACTGTCTATAGTATTAACTGAAAATAGACTATAGTCTTAACTATAGACAGTCTATTGTTTCGACTATAATCTTAACTATATACCGACTTTAGTCTCAACTAAAGACTGACTATAGTCTCAGCTGTAGACTGACTATTGTCTCAACTGGTAATATAGTCTCAATTATAGACTGGCTGTAGACTTGCCAAAGTCTAGACTATATTCTCAATTATAAGTAGACTATAGTCTCCCTTATATAAAGACAATAGTATCGAGAACAAAGTATCAATTTTACACATACTATCGCAAAGAAGATGAACTCTAGATGGATTGTAGAACATATGAGAGCAGATAGACTCTAGATGAAGAGATAAACTGTAGAAACTTGTAGCAACAAACTATAGTATATAGTCTCTACTATAGATAGACTACATTCTTGTATTAAGACAGATAGATACAATATAATCTCGACTAAAGATAAACTGTAGTTCGACTTATATCGACTATAGACAAACTATATTAAACTTTAGTATTGACTATAAAATGTCTATAGTTTCGAGTAAAAACTGGCCATAGTGTCGACTACAAACATTTTATTGGCTCGACTATAGAGTTTTTATTGGCTCAACTATAGAGTGTTTATTGACACAACTATAAAAAAAAACATTTGTCTCTACTATAAGTGAACTTTAGTCACGACTAAAGCCACTAACACTAATCTAGGGAATCGACATTTAGTTAAAACCTATTATAGAATTTTTATTTGCATATATTTTGAAAAAATAATTAAAAATAAATAAAATTATAAAAAAAATTGAAAACATATGATTTTGAAATAATTAAAAGTTTTATTGATTTGTGTTTTTCATTTAAATTATAAATAAAATTATATATTATACAATAAAATTAAGTTAAAATTAAAGAAAACATTTTATAATAATAACTAAAAATACATTTTTTTACAAGGAATTTAGGAATAAGGAGGGAGATTTTTAGTTGGAAAATTTTAGCAATTACTATTAAGGCACACAGCTTTTTTTAAAAAAATTAAAAGAACTTTTTTAAAAATTGTTGATTTGATAATGGGATTTTAAAATAGCAATTGCTAAAATGGAATTATTATTATTATTAAGAAAAAAAAACTTAAAGATAGGAAATAAATTAAGAATAAAAATAATATATATATATTATATAAAACTAAATATAAAATAAAATATTTGGTTTTTGAGAACAAAAAATTAAAAGTTAAAATTTCTATTAGAAGAATAATTTTTAAAGGAATTTTTTTTCTAGATTTTAGCGGTTTTTTCTAATAAAAATTAAACAGGCTAAGCTTGTTTTATTTTTTTTTTAGGAAAATCTTTTGACTAGATTTGTTTTTTTTTTTTTTTTAATTAAAAATATTTCAAATTTTTTGGACTAGAGTTGGTTTGGAATGGTTATGTTTTTGAAAATAAAAAATAAAAATTTATAAAATATAAAACTTTTTTTTTAAATTAAATAAAATTTTATAAAAAAAATATAATAATTTTTTAAGTTTTTTTTAATATAGAAAAAAAATTATTGTTTTTAAGTTTTTTTTATAAATTTTTGATTTTGAGGTAGCCTTAGTTATTTTGGTATTTTTTTAATATTTTTTTTTATAATTATTTTTTTATGTTAACAACTACATAAATTGTACTTTTGCCCTGAGAAAAGTTTTTAATAATGTTTTTTATTTTGTTTTCTTTAAGCCTTTTAAAGAAATTCCTGATGTTTTTTTATATAGTTCACCTATTTTTTTAATTCAAATTCTATATATACAAAGTGCTTTTTTTAAGGTTATAATTTTTGTTTTGGTAAAAAAAACACTTTTGGCCTATACGTTTAGTTTTTGATTAACTGGGCTATAAATTCTTTTTTTTAGATTTTTAATATTTGAGCAAAGCAGTTTTTGTTTTAATTTGTCTTAAATTTTGTTTAGAACCCTGCTATTTTCTTTGATTAGTAGCTATTTATTTTTTTAACTACTTTTTTATCCAACTATGGTTTCATGTATGTGTTTTTTTCTAAATATGTTTTACGTATTTTGTTTAGCGTTTTATTTTTTCTAAGTTTGTTTTGCTTTAACTTATTTATAAGGTTTAAAAAAAAAGAATTAAAAAAATTTTTTTTTGTTTTATATATAAGATTTTTTTAAAGAACAACATGTAGGAACTTTTCTAACCATCACTTTTTTGGAAATTAAATTATAATAATAGGGTTTCTCTTTTAAATGTATTGCCAATTGTTTTCAAAATTTTAAACTATTTTTTTTTTAATAAAATTTGTTTCAACACTCAGTCTTTTTTGTTAAATCTTAAAAAACGTTTTTTTAAATGATTTTAAGAGTTTAAAAAATGCTTCTTTAAATGTTGTTAATATTTTTAAATGTTCACACAGTTGGCAATACTAATCTTCGGTTTGAAGAGAGAGAGAGAGAGAGAGTGAGAGAGCAAGCAAATAGAGGCAAAGAAAAGCTTTGATATCAACTTGTTGCTGTGCTGCTTCTTTAACGCATACACACATACTTACACAGGAAAGAGAAGTAATTTTTAATTTTATGCCTAGCGCTGATCTAAAGCAGACAACAGCAGAGAGTAAAAATAAAGCTCTCAGATTGTCATGCTGTTGCTAAACAAGTGTGAACTTAAACGTAAAAGCAAAAGATCAAGAAAGCTCTTAACCTATCTGTAACATAAACAGGTCTCAGAGAGAGAGAGAGAGAGAGAGAATGACAATTAATTGCTGTGCATGTTGCTACACAACAGCTAAACGCAATGAGCTCTCGTGTACTAATTCTTTTACACGTATCTATGATTACACATTTCTAGAAAACAATCAAAACCAGTCAGAGAGCTAGCTTTTTACAACTATGAACTTAAGCGTAAAAGCAAAAGAGCAAAAAAGCTCCTTACCTATCTCTAACACAAACTGGCCTTAGATGAACAGTCGAGAACAGTTTATATGCATTCGAATTGAGTAAATAAAAAACTTTACAAGGAAACTAATTGACTTAGTCTATGAGTTCAGTCAAGGCGAATTCATGTAAAATAAGATTATTTTAAAAACTAAAAACACAATAAATTCACTTATTTTGGCTGAATTCGCCACTAACATTAACTTGCACAGATTCGCTCTAATTTCAGTTCACAAACTTCATGGAAGAAAGTTTTCTCACTCACTCTCACTTCATTGTGCAGATTCATCAGAAGCTCAGCTTAAAAGCTAAGAAATTTCTTTCAGAAAAATCTTACTTTTCTCTTGATTTTGTATATATATAAATTCTGTTTAAAAGCTGTAAAATTGGAATGAAAAAAGATCTCTCTCTCCTTCACCTTAAAGCTTTCTACTACTAATTCGCCTTAATATCTTGTTGTTCTCTCTTCCTATTTCCATTTTTATCTCTCTCTCTCACTTTCTCTTACCTCAAATATTTTTAAAAGAGAAACCCTGTTTTTGTTTTCATTTGCTGGACCCGCCAAATAGATAACCCAACAAATATACACATATATATAAGCTTAAACAGGTGTCAAATTGAAAGATAATTTCATAGTACCTGTTAGACGTTCTTTGACGGGTAAATATACAATAGCGGGTACAAATCTATTACTTACTACATCCGCACCAACATCATCAGCATCGTCATGATCATCACCACCACCACCTTGTGCCACGGCCTCTATAACAAATGCCTGCATTTGAGTCGATGTTTCATCTTCACGAGGCACAGCAAATGAAGCTGGTTTGCCGGATTGTTGGGCGATTTCTTGTAAAAACTGTTGTTGAAAGTTGGAAAAAACCGGTGAGCAAGCTGCTGATCTAAAGCCTCGTGGCGAGATTGAAGTTTGTTGGTAATCTTTGCTATCACTTATGGAGTTATCTTGCGTTAGCTGGGATTTAGGACTAAGAGGTTTGGGCATATCCTCGCGGCTAGTGGTAGAGGTAATTTCGGTGGGTGAGGGTGTACGCATGGAGAGATTAGTGGGTTCATTGTTGGTTACAAAAGAGACTTGTTCCTGCTGTAGCTTGTTTTCAAGCTCTTCATTATCATCCTCATCCAAAGCGACTATTTCGGGGGGAGTTTCACGACTGGATTTTCTTTTCAACGATTTACTCTCCATTCTTTCTTGGGTTGACTCCTCCTGGTGCTGAGATTGTTGTAGCGGTTCCTCTAATTTTTCTTGCTTAAAATGTTGTTCATTATTTTCTTCCTGTTCCGGTTCCTGCTCATTATTATTGATTATGGAATGTGTACGTTCGTGTATGAATAGGAATGCATAGTAGGGTGTGGTAAATGGACACATGGAACATTGATATTCCTTCAGCTGTGGTGATTGTAGATTTTGTTCATTGTTAAAAGCGTTAGCCATATTGTTTTTCGGCATATTCTGTAGCAAATGTTGGGCATTGAGATTTTGCAAAGCTTGAGCTAGTTGAGCTGGTGAGGGTACTGCAGTGGGTGTATTCGAAGAACCAGCCGAACTGGAACCATTAGGTACTTTCAGAGTAGGGCTAGAGGGTTTACTTAAACTGCCACCATACTGCTGTTCCAACTCACGTACCTTGTCCATGCCGGAGGGACCATGTTCGCTAATCAAATGACTTCTCAGCCATTTGACATTGCGAAAACGTCTAGTGCAAATGGGACAAATTTCGGTATATGTGGAAGAGGTGTACGAATCATTTTTACCCTCTGAACCACCACTGCCAAAGGGACTCATGTTGAGATTTCTATTCAGACCCTCTGTCTCTAGCATTTGTTGCTGCAAAGCCGTTTCCAAATTCAAACCATTTTGTCTGGGTTGTGGCAAGGGAGCTCCATCCTCTATAATGCCATGGGTATTGTGTTTGTGTACCCTGAGGAAATATTTACTGCACAATTCCTTGTTACAGATATTGCACACTACTCCGCCGATTTGGGCTCCATTTTCGATTTCAATGCCATGCATTCTTTGCATGTGAGTCTTCATGAAATATTTATTGCACAATTCCTTATTGCAAATCTCACAGTAACTGCTGGTGGGCGTAATGGTGTAGGGAGGTCGGGTGCTCTGAGCCATAGCAGGATTAATCGGTCTTTCGGGCGTTACAAAGCCTTCGCGTAAAGGACTTCCTGAGGTATTGGTTAGCAAATGAACTTCAGTGATATGTTTTTGAAATTCTGGCAGGTTGGTAAACTCTCTTTCACACGGAGTGCAGCGCAGCTCGCCAGAACCGGCCCCAATGCCCATTAAGGGCATTAAAGAACTGGGTGAACCATTGGGAGACTGTTTGAGCAAAGCTTGTTGTTGCATTAGTAGCTGGGAGGGAAAGTTTAGAGGTGGCATAGCACCCTCCATACCTCCTGCATGTTCGGCCATTATATGGGCTTGTAGAGCATATTGATTTTCCATTTCCCGACCACACAAATGACAAGCTATGGGTCTCTTGCCATTCAAATCGTTTAACTGTTGTATCATGGTCTGTAATTTTTGTAGATTTTGCAAACCCATGGCTGCCTCAGGACTCTGAGCCATAGTTTGGCTATCGGCCATTAATTTGCTGGGTTCTGGTGTCGAGGGCACACTTAAGACCTGGTTATTTTCACTGCGATTTTCTTGATTTTCATCATTGTTCGAGTCCTTCAAACCCTCATCTTCATCGGGTTGTTCTAGTTTTATGCGCTTACTCGACTGTTGGGGCAATTCTTCCGTTACTGTTGCTTCAGCTCCTCCCGACATCATGCGTTGAGCCATCATTAAATTAACCGGCATACCAGGCATATTCATGAATGGCCAAGTGGGAAGCTTTTGAGGATTATCCGCTTCCTCGGGAGGCATAAAAATGCCATGACGTTTCCATTTGTGGGTGCGTAGGAAATATTTATTGCAATATTCCTTACAGCAGATCTCACAAAAAGCCTCGGGATTGAGAACACCCAAACGTTTCAGTTTGTCATGGGCAAAGTTGGCTTCGCGGGCCTGTTGTTGCGATTGGGGAGAAAGCTTGCGAGGTTGGGGTGTAAAGGATACTTCCTCCTGTTCCAAAACAAAATCTTGACGAAAACCTTCAGGCATTTGGAATTGTTTGCCTGTTGCTATTTCAGGAGTTTGGGTAGAAGGTGTAGTGGCTTCTAAGGAGTTGCTGGAGCCTTCCGAAGGACTGTTACGCTGTGAATTACTATTGGAGTTTTGTTCATGAGCTTTGGCCCGATGACGACGCATGGCAAAGACATTGGTAAAACGTTTTGAGCAAATATCACAAAATACCGGTGCTGGAGCTGGTGGTGTAACTTGTGTGTTCGACTGCTGTTGCGAGTTGCTGCTTGTGGCTTTTGTAGTTGGTGAGTTAAGAGTTGAAGAGGCTTCACTGTCCTTGCGTTGCTGTTCATTCATCAGCTTCTGCTGGGCCAATTCCATTTGCATTTGTTGCTGCTGCTGTTGCAAGTGTTGATGTTGCTGTTGCATTTGTAATTGAAACATTTGATTCATGGCATTCATGCTGGCATTCTGCTGTTGTTGCTGGCTGCTACTGAGACCATCACTGCTGGGATCATAGATGCCATGCTTGTTGGCTTTGTGGGTTTTAAGGAAATATTTATTGCAAAACTCTTTATTGCACAGTTCGCAAAAAGCTTCGGGATTAAAGATTCTTAAAGGAGGACGATTCAGACCATCAACACCAGGAAAGCCGGGAACACCTAGTAGAGGCAAATAACCTCCCGCCTGTAGAGCTGCTGCAGCAGCAGCTTCTGGAGGAAAAGGAAAACCCATGGGAGCCATGGCAGGGCCACCCATCCATTGTTGCTGTTGCTGCTGCAGTTCTTTGCCATTGGTTAAGAGACCTGCAGAGTTGGCATTATTATGTTGCTGCGACTGATCATGTGTATTAGAACCTAGATCCGAATTATGATTCGAAGAGGGTGATTCACACTCAGGCCTTTCCAATTTCACCTTAACCGAAGCTAATATATCCAAAGGAGTCATATCTCCAGTTGTTCCCTGATGATTAGCATAACCCTCCGAGTTCTCATTGTGTTCTTGCATCATGTGCAGACTTAATTTAAATTCATTTTCGAAATTTTCACCACACTCCTTGCAGAAGGTATGATATGGATTACTGTAAGCCTGTTGATGTTGTTGTTGCTGCTGCTGTTGATGATCAACCATTTTGTGATCATTTAATTCCTGAGTTTTTGATATGTTTTCAATGTGTTGCTGCTGTTGTAACAATTCAAAGGTTTCCTTAAACTGTTCCATCGATTTGGGCAAAAACATTTTCGATAATTTATCCTCAAAGTCTACCGTGGGAGCAGACGTGTTCGAGTTATTCGCATTGTTGCTCTCCTCATCCATACGACTGGGATTGTGTTGTTTGCGACGTTTTTTGGCAGCATCATTTATGGCTTCTAATAATTGTAGTTGCATGGCTGCATTAGCAGCTGCGGCTACAGCAGCCATTGTATTGGCTGCCTCATTATCATCGTCTCCATTATCATGTGCGATGGCATTTGTAGAGCTTCCCATTGTGGGCAATTTGGAAGAGCATTGTGTTGTGTTGGAAATATTGTTAATTGGGGTTTTACTGCTGCTGCTACTACTACTGCTTGTGCTGGTGTCTTTAAGAACATCCGATATTGTGCGTTTTTGTTTATTGTTGTTATTGTTGTTGCTTGTGGATAGTGTTGACGATGTTGTTGATGTTATCGCTGTTGAAGTTTCCTCACATATATTGTTGTTAGTGTTGTTGTTAGTTAATTGTTTTAATGTTGCTGTTGCTGCTGTTGTTGCATTTGCATTTGTTGTTGATGAAGTATTGGATACATCTGATAAAGCTGTATCCTCGCTACTTAAATCAGGCGGTGGGGTTGCATATATAGAAGCGGCCATTTTTGTTATTACTAAAATGAGATTAATATAAAGGGAGAGAGAGAGGGCGAGAGAAAAAACAATTAGTTTAATTATATTTAATGTTTATTATTTAATTATTATATTGTTGAATTATATTTAAGGATCAGTTTATTTGTAAGAATATAAATTAATTCCTAAAAATTTTACCAAAAGTCTGGAAGGTCAAAGGTTAGTTTCGTACATTAAACAATTATTTTATTAAAAAACAAATCTTTAATTTGTTACTCTGAAATAGTTAAAAACTTTAACTGGTACCGTTATCATTTTAACGTCAAAGGTCAAAGTTTAATTTTCAAATTAAAGGAGTATTTCATAGAAAACTAAAAGAATTTGGAAAAATTTACTTATTTTGTCTTAAAATTACACTAGAACTGTTAATTAAATGTCAACTTTATGTCTTTAACTATAAAGGTCAAAGTTTAAATATTAAAAATAATGGAAATTTCTTAAAAAAATTGAAAATTTCTTAATTGGTACGAAATTTTTGACGATGTGTTTAAAAATGAGATGACTGTTTAAACAAGATGTATTTTAACTTTTTTGCCATAAAGGTCAAAGGTTAAATTTGTAAAAATTTAGGAATTTATCATTAATTTTAAAAAAACTTAACAAGAAGTTTTCATTGGAAAATTTGAAGCCTGAAAAAGTTCAAATATTTTTTCAATATGGAGAAATTTTGACAGCTTTTGCAAAAAGGTCAAAGGTGAAATTTGATAAATTATAGGAATTTATTAATATTTGTATAAATTTTAACAAGTTTCCATTGGGAAATTTGAAGCCTGAAATATTTAAAATATTTTTCAATATGGAAAAGCTTTTGTAAAAAGGTCAAAGTTTAAATTTGATAAAATTAAGAAATATTTTACTAATTTTACAATTTTTGACAAGTTTTTATTAAGAATTTTGAGGCTTAAAAAAGTAGACATATTTTTCTATATGTAAAAGCTTTAACAGCTTTTTCAAAAAGGTCAAAGTTTAAATTTGATAAAATAAAGAAATATATCAATATTTTTACAAAATTTTGACAAGTTTTCATTAAGAATTTTGAAGTTCAAGAAAGTAAAAATATTTCTTTATTTAAAAAAGCTTTAACAGCTTTTTTAAAAAGGTCAAAGCTTTCTCAAATAGGTCATGGATTAAATTTAAAAACAAAATAAATATATATAGAAATTTTGTTAAAATATTCATTAAAAGTTTTAAGGATTGAGAAAAAAAAATAACTTTCCATATGCAAAAGCTTTAAAAGCTCAAAGGTTTAATTGAACAGAAGCAAATAAACATTTTTTAATAGTTTTTTTTTTTTTTTTAATGTAAATATTTTAATATTTCTTTGAGGTACAGAGTTAGCAGCTTTCTTTCCATATGGATAAAAATCTGTCGTTAATTGAAGTTTAATTTATTTTTTGTTATTTAAACTTTAACAATTTCATTTTAGCTAAACAAACTGATCCTTAATCTGTTAAAGTAATTGATAAGCTTTTAAACATGCAGTAATTTTTTTTATATATGTATGGGTAGTTTTTTTTTATAATAAATAAATTTATATTAAAATAGTAGTGGTAGTAAGTAGTCATTAATAAGTATATACAATATATATTTAATTTGTTTTTTTTTGTTTTTTTAATAAAGGGATGCCAATAACGGGAAAGAGATATAATATATTATGTGGTAGGAGTATGTGTGCTTGTGTGTATATTGTATATATTTTTTTAATAAAAATGTTTAATTAAAAATTACTTTTTTCCAATATTGGTAATTTTTGCGCATGACTAATTTATTTTCAGTTTTTTTTTTATACTTTATTATTAAACTTTTATAATAAGCTTTTCCACACACTTACTATAAACATACATACTTATGCCCCCAACTCTGCGAAAAAATATAATAAAAATAATAAAGAAAAAAAAAAGAGGAATCCTCCAGCCTAGTAACACTTTATAACCTTAACAAATATATATACACAGAGAGAAAAACCAACTAACAAAAAAAAAAAAAACAAATTTTTCTATAAAATAAAATTAAAGGAAAAAAGTGAAAAAAAAAAATCTGGAAAAAAATTTTGCACCGAATTCCTGGTAACAATAAGTATTTTTATGCACATATATAGACAAACATCACATAAGCTCACATACTTTCATACACATACATACATATGTATGTATTTTTTTTTTTAAATTACGAGTATGTGTGTGTGTGTTATTCCTGCACATATATACATTCATACTTTTTACATACCACAAAATTTATTTTATTTTTATATGATTTTACTTTTTTTTCATTTTTGTGCAAATTCTATGAAAAGAAATTTTCCATTATACATAATTTTGTATTTTTTTCTCATATATATTTGTACATTTTCTGGTATATTTCCTGCCAACAGACCTTCCCTCCTCCTTCTCCGCTTAAAGTTAATAATTTTTTTCTTTTCTTATTTTAAGCCTAAAATAAATAGGAAAAAGCTACCAAAAATAATAAAAAAAAAATTGCAAAAGAAAAATTGTATAAAAATTAAAGGGAAAATATCAGCCTGCCAACCAATATATTCACACAATTCACGCCCCCACCTTGCCTTTTCTACAATATATATATATATTTACATTTACAAGAAAACTAAATTCTTTTCTTGTTTTTTTTTCCTTAAGCTCACAAGAAAACGAAAAAAAATTATTATTGTATAAAATAATGAAAAAGAAAAAGCGAGAAAATAAATTCTGCACACTACTATATAATTTTATACAAAGTCATCCGATTTAAGGAATACAAATTTTATTCTTACATTCTTTTCCCTACACACACACACACAAACAAACTAACATAGTTTTTATGTTATAAATTTCCTCTTACAATTTACAAAAACTCCCCCTTCCCCCCTGCTCTCACTAGTTTAATCATACTTTCTTTACAATTTTTGCCAGCTTCACCCCCTTTTAATGTATTTGTTTGTATGTGCAAAAAATCGGTTAGCCAGTCAGTCAGTCAGTCCACCACCCACCCACTTAATTTTTTTTTCTTTTTTTTTGGTTTATTTTCCTCTTTTTTTAGTTTTTATTTGGGTAAGAGTTGATGTCTTTTATAAAACTTATAATTTTTCCTTGTTGTTGTTGTACAACATGACTTGGCTAAAATAAATTTCATTCTTAAGAAACTTTTGAGCCCATGCAAAAAAAAATATTGTAGAAAATGAAAAAAAAACACAAAATTTTTGCCAAAAAAAAAACTAAAGCAAAAAGAAGCTGCTTGTTAAAGAGCTGTAAAGGAGTGTAAACTTTAAAATATTTCTAAAATTTTAAAGTTCTTTTGAAAAGCTTATCTTTAGTTAAAGTTCATTTTAAAGAAGTTATGGATGCAACTGTTTGAAAAGCTTTTGTAACAACAAAAGCAAATAATTAATTTAGAAAAGCTTTCTTTTCCTTAGCTAAAGTTCCTTTTAATGAAATGTATTTCTAAATAATCATCCAGCAGTAAAGCTTTTGTTAAGAAAAAGTTTTCTTAGAAAGTTTTTTTATGTAAAACTTTCTTCAAGCACTAGTTTTCTTAGAATTCTTTTAAGAAGTTTTTCTTTAAATAAATTTCTTCAAAAAATTTTTATTTCTAGATAAAATTCTGAAACGTAAGCTTTTAAGAGAAAGAGATCTCTAAGCTTTTGTTTAAGAAATTTTGCGCTGCACAGTTCTCTGTTAAAGCATTTGCTTTTGAGAAGCATTTCTTAAGATAAAATTGCAAAAGAAAAAATTTTAATTAAAAAAAAATTATCTCTAAAAGCTTTTCTTTGGTGAAAATTTTCTAAGGAACTAGTCTTTAAAAAGATTTCTTTTAGGAAGCTTTTTTTAAGATAAATTTCTTTACACAATTTTTATTTCAAAATTTCAGCAGGCTTTTAGTAAAAGTTCTCTAAGCTTTTGCCAAAGAATAGTTCTCTTTAAAAGCTTTTCCTTTTAAAAGCATTTAGTTTAGTATAATACCTTTTGAAATCTTTAGATAAAATTACAAGGGAAAAGCTTTTAATTACAAAAAGTTCTCACAAAAAGCGTATCTTTTTAACAAGCTTTTATTTTGAGAATAAAATTTTTTGGAAAAGCTTTTCGTTTTAAAATTTTTCTTTTAAAAAACTTCATTTCAAAAACTTTTCTTTAGAAAAAGTATTTGAACAAAAAATTTTTTATTAGAATATGTTCTCTTAAAAAGCATTTTACTATAGAAAATTTGTTTTAAAAATTTCTTTTAAAAAGATCTTCTTTTTAAGCTTTTGCCAAAGAATAGTTCTCTTTAAAAGCTTTTCCTTTTAAAAGCATTTAGTTTAGTATAATACCTTTTGAAATCTTTAGATAAAATTACAAGGGAAAAGCTTTTAATTACAAAAAGTTCTCACAAAAAGCTTATCTTTTTAACAAGCTTTTATTTTGAGAATAAAATTTTTTGGAAAAGCTTTTCGTTTTAAAATTTTTCTTTTAAAAAACTTCATTTCAAAAACTTTTCTTTAGAAAAAGTATTTGAACAAAAAATTTTTTATTAGAATATGTTCTCTTAAAAAGCATTTTACTATAGAAAATTTGTTTTAAAAATTTCTTTTAAAAAGATCTTCTTTTATAAAACTTTTCTTTAAACAAATTTACCAACTTGACTTCTTTAATAAAGCCTTTTCTTTAAAAAGCTTTTTTTCTTCAAAAAAAATTACTTTTAAGAAGTTTATTTTCAAAAAATTCTCTTAGATCTTAGAGATCTTTCTTAGTATAACTTTTTCTTTAGAAAAGGGTATTTAAAAAGCTTTTCTTAGGAGCTTTTTTAAGAAAAACTACCTTTGGAAAGACTTTCTTCGAAAAAGTTTTCCTAAAAATAGTATTTTTGAAAAGTTTTTCTTTCTTAGAAAAAGTTTTCTTTAAAAGCATTTTTTTTCTTTAAAAATGCTTTTTTAAAAAGCTTTTCAAACCAACTTTTTTCAAAGAAAGCCTTCTTAAAGGAACTTAATTCCTTCAGAAAGGATTTATTTGTTGTAAGCTATTTGTTTAAAAAAAAATTGAATGCGAATCGTAAGTTTTCCTTTAAAAAAAGGCTTCTTTGAAAAGCTTCTCCCAAGAAAAAGTTTATTTAGAAGAGCTTTTTTAAATTTTATTAAAAAAAGTTTCATTCCTTTCAATGGCTGATTCTATAACTTTGGTTTTATGCTGAAAAATGAGAAGCAAAACAAAATCTGAAAATAAAAAGAAAACGTAACGAAACGAACCGAAAAAAATAACAAACAACAAAATTATATTCTACCAAAACAACAACAACAAAGTAAAAAGCCAAAACCATAACCAACAACAACCAAACAGTGGAAAAAAGAGGAAAATTTTTATATGGAAAACAAAATTCTTAAACTATGCTGGTTTGTTCATAACCCCCCCCCCCTTCTCCCACAAGCCTACAAACAGTGGTGGGGTGTTTAAAAAGGAGGTGATGAATTAAGAGCTGGAGCGATAGTGGAGAGGGGTAGTTGGTAAACACAAAGCCAACAAAAACATAAATTAAGTTTCCATGGTTGAATTTGTTCTTTAGTTAAATGTATGAATGGCAGGCTGACTCTGGATGTATGTTGTTTTTATTGTTGTTTTAGTCCTTGTTGCTGCTGTTTGTATATTTCACGTTATAGTAGTTGTAAGTTTGTTGCTGCTGCTGTTTTCTGGCCTGGCTGTATTTTTCATAAAATACAATCTTGTATAAAATTTCTTTTTAGTTTATTTTCAGTTTTATTTTACGTTTTTTTTTGCATTTTTTCCAATTTAGTTTTTTGGTTACAAAAGTTAAAGGGATTTCTTTTTCTACTTATTTATATTGTAGTTGTTGTTATTGTATATAAGTTAATATATTTTGTTTGTGCATGTGTGTATATTTATATAGATATGTATGTGTGTGTGTGTTTATAGAAGGTGGGGTTATTATTGTTATACACAGAGCTTTAGGCATAAATTTCTTATTCTTAAACTTTATTTTCTTCCAAAAATGAAAATTAAAAAAAAACAATCAAGAAAAATATTATTCAAAGTTCGAAGCCAATATCTTATTATGTAAAATTATGTTAAGATTTTCCTTAGAAAAAGTTATTTTTGTGAAAAGCTTTCATTGATATTAACTTCTCTAAAAAGAAAATTTTCCAAAGAATATTATTCTCACTACTAACTGAGAAGACTTTTTCTTGTATTGAAAAAGCTTTAGAAATTAATTGTTTTAAAGAAAAAGCTTTCCAAAGAGAAAGCTTCCCAAAACGAAAGTTTTCCAAAGAGAACGAAAGCTCAACCTTGAGAATTTTTCCCATTAGAAATAGTTTCATTTGAAGTTTCTTTGCTTAGTTTTTTGAACTTAAAAAGCTTAAAGCTTAATTTAAGCAATGAGAAAAGTTTTAAAGTTTATTTTTCTAAAAGCTTTCATCTTGCTGCGTTATTCTTTCCTATATTTTTATTCAATTGAGCCAACAGTTTTATAGTTTTTAATGTTTGAAGAAATTCGATTTTTTTGTGAAAGTACTTAACTTTGTATGCCTAAAGCTTTGCTTTTGCTTAAGCTAGGAAGTTACAGGTTATATTTGCTGAAAGCTTAGGCTTTCTTCTTCTAGTTTTTACAAAGCTTTTTTATTCACTAAAGCAGAGTTTAGAAGTTTTTTTGTTCAGAAAGAAATACATATTTATGTTTCTTTCCTGAAGTTTATCTCTGTTAATGAAAAGCTTTGCATGTACTTGGGCAACCAAATTTCAAATTTCATTTTCTGAATGCTTAGATCCAACTGTCTGATTTTTCTATATAATATTTTTCTACTGCGACAATATCTTTAGAGTTATGATTGATATAAGTTCATACCTAAAATGATTTTTAAATTTTTTTGCCAAAATTTTGATTTGCTATTATACAAAAAGCTTTTAAGCTTAATTTTCTAAAAGTTTAGATGTTGCTTAATGTTTTTCTTATAAATTATTTTAAGTGTGTATCATAGGATTAAACTTTTTTATTAAATTATTAAACATTTAAATTTTTTAAAACTTTTTCAAAGTTTATGACTTTGAGAGTAAAAAGCTCAGCTTGCACTTAACCGAGGGTGTTAAAAGTCTTAGAGGATGAAAGCTTAGTTTCTGCTGTATGTTTTTAACAACCTTATTTTCCCTTTAAGCCTTTATTTTAGGAGTTTATCTTATTAATTTCATTAATGTTACATAATCAAATGCTTTATAGTTTTGTTCGAAGTGGTTTGTCTTTGTTAGCCAAAAGCTTAGCTTGAACTTAAACACGGGGGTTATAAGTTTGATTTTCAATAAGATAAGCTTCTGCTTCATGATTTCTATAAACATTTTTCATCAATTGTTTTAAACTTTTAAGAGTTATTATTTATACTTTTAATATTGAAATATTTTTTTAAAATTTTAAAGATTTATATGAAATGGTGAAGTTTAGTAATCAAAAGCTCTGCCTCTACTTAAATTAGGTGTTTATAAGTTTGATTTTCTTAAAGCTTAGGTAAAGCTCTTTGATTATTATAAAAATTATTTTGCAATTGGTTTCAAACTGTAAGAATTGAAATTCATACATTCAGTATTAAAAATTTTAAAATTTATTTGAGTTTATCAAGTCAAAAGCTCAGCCTGTACTTAAATTAGGTGTTTATAAGTTTGATTTCTAAAAGCTTAGGTAAAGCTTTTTGATTATTGTAAACATTATTCTCCTATTGGTTTCAAAGTATAAGAATTGTTATTTTTTCATTCAACATTAAAAAAAATAAAGTTTAATAATTTCTTTGTAGAGCTTTTTTTGTTAATCTAAAGCAAAGCTTGTACTTTAACCAGGGGATATAAATTAAATTTTGTGAAATATTGTGCTGTTATTTATTTAAAATATTTTGGTAATTTTTTAAATTTTGAAATTTTTTTAATGTTTTTAATTATAGTTTTTTAAATATTTTTGTTTTTATTACTTTCTTGTCAATACGTACTCATATAGTATTGAGGGTTATCCTTAGTTTTATTTAATTTAATTTTTTATAAATTTATATGTTTTTTTAATTTTTATAATATTATTTTTAAAAAAATTGTTAAACACTTCTTTTTAAATTTGTCTTAAAATCATAGTTATTTGTAAAATTTTATTTGAATTTCTTTTTTATAAAATTATTTTTTTTTTAAATAACACGCGTTTAAAATTCGTTTTTATATTATTATATTTTTTTAATTTTAAAACTGCTGCACATGCGCGTTAAGTGATATGTATGTTGTATCCTTTGGAACGTGCACTTTAACACTGGATGATGCAGCAGAAAAAATATAACAGCACCACATTAAAACACACACAATTTTTTGCCTTAAAATGCAGTCTATTTTTTTTGTGTAAAATTTTTATTATTATTATTGTTGTTGTTAGTTTTCAATATAATTGTAAGCGCCAACCGCACAAATCAAAAATCGAACATACAACAACAAACACAGGGAGAGATCGGTACAGAATAAAAACCAAAAAAAAAAGAACAACCCCTCCCTACATGTCTACGTTGAAAGATTTTTAAAGTTACAATTACAATAACACTAACAACAGTTTGATAAAAATGCAGTTTTATTGTGACAATTTTGTCGTTGTCGTCGTTGTTGTTGTTGTTGCTTGTGTAAAAAGTTACTGTAACAAAAATTTTGTTGTTTTTTTATTATTATTATATTTTACCAATTTTTCCTATTTTATTACATTTTTCTCTTTTTTTTTGGTGGAAAACCCTTAAAAACACCCCAAAAAACAATTCTAAATAGAAATCTATCAAATGTTAAACAAAAACAACAACAACAAAAATTTCCCTTAAAACTAATAACAACAACATGTATTTGAAAGACTACAACAACAATAAAAGGAAAATTTAATAGAAAAAAAATCATAGTAATAGTGAAAAATATCAACAGAAAAAAAAGAGAAAAATTATAGAAAAGTTTTTATATTATGAGTAATGTTTATTAAGTAAATATGAATATGTTGGTATGTATGTATGTATGATAGTGTGAGAGAATATGTGTAATTTTCCTACATATACATATGTATGTATAAATGAGTAAGTTTTAAGTGTTTGCTAATGTATGATATGAAGGGGGGAAGAAAAAAACCTATCAGGCTCCGCCCCTTTTAGTAATAATAATTTTTATTTTCCAATTTCTTTTATTTTCATTTTATTTTATTTTTGTCAAATAATTTTCATACATTCAGTTTTTAGACTTTTTATATGATATTATCATTATCATATTCATACATCACTCACACACATACAGTTATACTAAGAAACTTCAAAACACATACTCTTAGAATATTTCATGTAAATATTAGTAGACCTGTCCTTCAGTAAGTAGGTAAACTTACCTTTAGTTTAGGAGATATTGGTAAATTTTCTTTCATTAAGATCTCTTTACAAAATTTTATTGACTTTGTTAGCTAAAAGATTAACATGTATATAAACAATAAGATCAAAAGTTTAGTTTTATGAAAGCTTAATTCCTGCTCTATAAATTTTGCTCACATTATTGTCCATTTAAGCATATAGTTTAGAAGATATTACTATTTATTCTCTCAATATTACTGATGCAAAATTTTAAAGATATCTTTGAAGTGGTTGACTTTGTTGGCTTAAAGCTCAACTTGTTAATAAAAAATTAGAACAAAAGTGTATATTTTGGAAAGCTTAATTCCTGCTTTATTGATTTTACATATATTATATACCAATTAAGTCTGTAGTTTGGGAGATATTGCTATTTATTCTCTCAATATTACAAAAGCAAATTTTTAAAGATTTCTTTGAAGTGGTTGACTTTGTTAGCTTAAAGCTCAACTTGTACATTTAAAATAAGAACAAAAGTTTATTTTTATGAAAGCTTCATTCCTGCTTTATTATTTGTATATACATTATATACCAATTAAGTCCGTAGTTTGGAAGATATTACTATTAATTATCCCTATATTACAGAAGCAAATTTTTAAAATTTTTTTTGAAGTGGTTAACTTTGTTAGCTTAAAGCTTAAGTTGTACATAAACAATTAGATCAAAAGTTTAATTTTCTGAAAGCTTAATTCCTGCTTTATAAAGTTCGCATACATTAGTGTCCATTTAAGTTCATAGTTTAAAAGATATTACTATTTATTCTTTCAATATTACAAAAGTAAATTTTTAAAGATTTCTCTGAAGTGGTTGACTTTATTAGCATAAAGCTCAACTTGTACATATGCAATAAGATAAAACTAGTCAATATCTTATTATTACCAAATCAAAACTTTGAAAACTCAAAGCTCAACTTGTGCTTAAAGAACAGGATCAAGATCAGTTTAATTTTCGCAGTATACATTTTACAAGAACTACTTTCCAATTAAGACCTTAGTTTAAAAGATATTACTTTTCCATTCACTCAATATAACAACATCAAAACTCAAAAGATTTCTTTTAAATTATAAACTATATGTAAGACAAATGTTCAACTTTAACATAAAGCTAGAAGCTATCTTATCTGTTTAGACCCTGCTCTATAATGTTTATATACATTACTTAGTAGGGGAGTTAATAGTTAAGGAGTTATTATGATTAATTCATTACATACATCGCACATTCAACTAGAACATTTATTCAATATCATTCATTCGGTTAACTTTGTTAGGAAAACGTTTAGTTTTTACTTAAACCGAGGGATTACTAGTTAAAATTTAGGTAGAGATTTAATTGATTTATCGAAAACATATCTGATGGAATGATTCAATATTCGGATTCCAAAGATAACTGAGGTCTTTAAAAACTTGTTCTCATACTAACAGACAGAAGGACATCACTAAAAACAAAATTTTTTCAGAGGCCAGGTCTAATGTGTTTGTGTTTTTATTTTTTTATACATATATTCATATACATATGATGTATGTATATTATTATTGTAAATATGTAGATATTATTTTCTAGATGAAAATATTTTATCCTATAGTTGTTACTTTTGTATTTTTGTTTTGTTGTTCTTATTATTTTAGTTATTTTCCATATTACCATGTTAGTTTGTATGTGTGTACATGTCTTTATATATGTATTTTCTTTAATATTGTTCAATTAATAAAATTTTTTGTTGTTGGTAAAAACATTAATGTTTTCCCCTTCTTTAAGGGGAAATTATTTAATGTTTAAAAATTATTTTGAATGTTTATAATTTTGAAGCCTGTGAGGTCGAAGGTCATGAATTCGTTTCTCACAAGAGACAGGTTTTTGTGTATTTGTTAACAGTAATACTTCCGAACTTTTTAACTAGCTAACTAACTAACTATATAACTAACTAACTAACTAACTAACTTACTAACTAACTAACTAACTAACTAACTAACTTAATATCTATATAACTAACTAACTAACTTACTAAATAACTAACTAACTAACTAACTAAATAACTAACTAACTAACTACCTAACTAACTACCTAAACTAACTAACTAAGTAATAAACTAGTGTGGCCTCCGGAAGGTTAGTGATGTTTTCTAGTCTAGTAGACCGGAGGTGGTGGGTTCGATTCCCACCCGTGGTACTGGTTAAGGAGCGTACAACAGGCCCGATAGAGGCCTAGGTGTATTTCTTCTGACTTGATATATATACATCCTCCTTTCAAACTAACTAACCAACCAACCAACTAACTAACTAACTAACTAACTAACTAACTAACTAACTAACTAACTAACTAACTAACTAACTAACTAACTAACGAACTGACTAACTAACTAACTAACTAACTAACTAACTAATTAAATAACTATGTGAAGGGACATGTATAAATGTCTGTCAGTTCACCAAGTGTGAATGAATGAATATATTTAATACAATTTCTAAATTGATAAGAAAATTTTTTTTAATGTAAAAAAAATTGTCGAGATTTTTTTTTAATTTTTATGAGATTAAAAATATGAGATAGGAAAATAATAATTTTTGAAAATCGATTAAATTGCAATGATTTCTTACGATTTGCATCAGTCTGTTTTTATATTTGGTGGTGAAATCACTTAGAAATGTTTATTAAAAACTTAATTATAATTAAATTATTATTTTTTGTAAATTATATACATTTTATAAAATGTATTGATACTAATGCTACGTTATCAGAAACTCTTAATAACCTGGAGGTAAAAATAACCACCCTAATTAATAGTAAAATGCTTTCGTTAGAACAATATCTTGAAAATGTTTTGAACGACAAATTAACAGAAATCGATCAGCAAATAAGTGAGTTAAGAAGTTTTTATTTTAAAACAAAACTGATCAAATAATATATTTTGATTTACAGAATCGATTAATGAACAACTGGAGCAAAAAATGGACAGCAGCATTAAAAGTGATAATACGGAAGAAGAAAATATAAGTGAGTAGAATTTTATTTGGTACACAGTCTTGAATAGGGTCTAAAGTCTTGACTCTGGTTTAGTCTGTAGATTTCGTTCAAATGTGGTCTATAGTCTTGCTATTAGATTAGTCTATAGTGATTAAATTTGTGCAAATTCTTTACTATAGCTTAGTCTAAATCTTATCTAAATATTAGACTATAGTTCGTCAATACTATAGTCTCAAATAAAATTTGATTTATAAAGAATGAATGTTTTGAGTATTTTTGTTAATATTTTTTATGATTTTTTTTAGTACTTTTCAATAAAAGTAAACCAGCCTATAATGTTAACGAAGTTAGGTGGTAAGTGCCTATGTATTTGTATATAAAAACTAACTGAAATGATCATTCTATTTAATAAAACGTCTTATATTAACTTCCAGTTCCAATAATCATTTACCCAACAGTTGTTTTGATCTCAACAAGTGCAACCATAATATATATTCTCTTATGGTGCCTGAAGTCAGTGATAAACCGTTTCCTGCAGTCTGCGATTTAAAAACTCTCGATGGTGGTTGGACCATCATACAGCGACGTCAAGATGGTTCGGAAAATTTCAATAGAAATTGGACAGAGTATGTCGATGGATTTGGAGATTTAAATCGTGAATTTTTTATTGGATTAGAGAAACTTTATGCGCTCACATCTCTGGGAGTACCACAAGAATTGTACATAATACTAGAGGATTTTGAAGGAGAAAGAAAATATGCCAGATATGGTGAATTTAAAGTTGATTCGAAAAGTACGGAATACAATTTAACAGTGGGTGATTATTCGGGTGATGCAGGAGATAGTTTGAGTGAGCATAATGGTTATAAGTTCTCTACCTATGATCGGGATAATGACGATACTAGCGGAAATTGTGCCAAACACTTTGGTGGTGCTTGGTGGTATCATAGTTGTTACGATAGGTGTGTTAAATATATTTATAAAATATGTAATATTTTTAAGAAATTTATTTTATGTATTTCAGTAATTTAAATGGTCCATATTTAATGGGAAAAATAAGTCACACTCAAGGCGGAATGTCCTGGAATGAATTTCGGGGTTTAAATTATTCTCTTAGGTTTGCGCAAATGATGATAAGACCTAAGCAGGATTGATTCAAAAAACTAAAAGATCTAAAAGTTTTGCAAAGCGTAATTTAACTACTGACTAGATTATATACTAAACTATAGACTAGACTATATACTAGACCATAGACAAGACTCTAGACTAAGTATATACTAGACTATAGATTAGACTTTAGACTAGACTATAAAATATACTATAGAATAGACTATAGACTAGACTATAGACTAGACTATAGAATAGACTATAGACTAGACTATAGACTAGACAAAAGACTATAATTTAGACAAAACTAGACTATATACCAGACTAAAGCCTACACTATAGACAAAACTAGACTATATACCAGACTAAAGCCTACACTATAGACTAGACTATACTATAGACTATATTAGTCAATAGCCTATAGACTAGAATATAGACTAGAACCTACATTATAGACTAGACTATAAACTAGACTATAGACTAGACTATACTCTAGACTATAGACTGAAATATGGACTAGACTGTAGACTAGATTATAGATTAGAATATAGACTAGACTATAGACTAGACTATAGACTAGATTATAGAATAAACTATAGACTAGACTATAGACTGTATACAAAAGACTATATACAAAACTATAGAGTACACTATAGACTAAGCTATATACTGAACTATAGAGTAGACTAAAGACTAGACTATAGACTATACTATAGACTAGACTATAGACTACACTATAGACTAGACTATAGACTAGACTATAGACTAGACTATAGAGTAGACTATAGACTAGGCTATAGACTAGACTATAGACTAGACTATAGACTAGGCTATAGACTAGACTATAGACTAGACTATAGACTAGACTATAGACTAGACTATAGACTAGACTATAGACTAGACTATAGACTAGACTATAGACTAGACTATAGACTAGACTATAGACTAGACTATAGACTAGACTATAGACTAGACTTTAGACTAGACTATAGACTAGACTTTAGACTAGACTATAGACTAAAATCTCAGTATCCAGATGTTGCATATTTCGTAACTTAATACAACCAAAAATCCCCTACATTCAACAGGTTGTACAACTGCATACGCACTTACCACAAACAATTCGATATGTTTATATGAAGGTTGTTTTGACTGTGTAATGTATATGTGTATGTATACATATACATACATATAAAGAAAGGACAATGCAAGGCTAAAACAAAAATACTCCTTTGATAGCAACGAGACTTTAGAGTAAAAATAAACACACACTGCTTAGCATATTTATATACATATTTGTATGTATATATAGTATTCAAAAGTCATATAACAACATCGACCTGCATTTCAAACTAAAAATATAGACCTTTACTTACAGATTTACATAACTACATACATACATATCTACACATACTTATAAGTAAAAAATGTGTTGCAAGCAAATCACATAATATGTTAATAAACCTACATTTAAATAGTTATCTGTGTTAGATTTGTACATAAATAAATGGTTATTAGAATAGCCCTTCAAATTTAAATTGTCCTGAAAGGATTTAGTTTTATTCATTGGTAATAGAGATGGTTTTATGTGGAAATCTATAGACTAGTTAATAAACTAGTTCCTAGTAAATGGACTAGTTAATAGACAAGTCCATAGACTAATAAAGAAACTAGTCTATAGACTAGTTAATAGTATGGACGGTAAGCTTGTCCAAAGACCTCCTTTCAGACTGATCCATAGACAAGTTATATGTTGACCAAATAATAGACTAGTCCACATACTAGTTAATAGTACGAGTTAACAGTAAAAATACTAGTAAATAATCTGGTAATTAGACTAATTCATATTACTAGTATTAGACTAGTCAATAACTAGTTAATACAATACTTTAACGACTAGTCCATAGACGCGTCAATGGACTAGACCATTAACTAGACCTTAGACTATTCATGACTTAACCCATAGAATAGTTATAGTAATTAAGGACCACTAATTCTATTCAGTACTGAATATTTTAGTATAAAACACCCCTTTGGTGAAATGTTGGGCCGATATTTTTGCTTGTATTACAAACGTCATTATTAATTGTATAAAGATGTAGTTTAAACATATTCTAAACACACTAAATTTCTAACAACAAATACAAATAAATTACTCTCAGTTCTCTGAAAATCTCACTCAATTCTAAACACTCGCACACACACAAATAAAAAAACAAAAACTAAAACTTTCATTTTTGCAAGGATTCGGCGCATTCGATATATTAGAACGAGTACAAAACAATAAAGAGTACTAAACAAACAAAATATATTATAAAGGAAAAAGGGGGAAGAGTTTATTGCTCCCACTCCCCCCCAAAACCTAAACCATTAAGAAGAGTATAGAATGTGTATGTATACAATCGTATTGAAAAAATGCCGGTAAAACTGAAATATTTGTAGAAAAAAACTCTATACTAAATATATTAGAACGATTTCAAATTTTACACTTTACACGCAGTGTGGCAGACAGACAAACAAATACCGCTGTATATATTACATACATACATAGAAAGAGAGACATTCGTACTTAGTATATGTATATCAAAATATTAGTATGTGTTTTTTTGCCGAATGCACTCGTGCGTATGTTTAGCAATTTATACATACATATATACAAAAAAATACAAATGTGTAAATATTTTTTACGTAGTTTTGAGATGAAAAAAGTTGGTACCATTTTGTTAGGGAAATAAGTACTTTTTTGTTAGGGAAATAAGTACTTTTTTTGCTGATGGCAAAATTCTAACAACAACAGTTAAATTTTAAGCCGAAATCCAAAGATCTCTGGTTAACCTTATGTAACAGATAAATTTTAAGGACAGATTGAAGCCTAACTCTGCTCACGGCTTTACAAAAGTATACATTGGTCTCTGGGATAAAAATCAACAGCTTTAATCATATATCATATATCTACTTCCCGAGATCCTTATAGTATTTTATGGAATGTTTCGGTGAGTATATTTATATGGGACCAATTGGACTGATGTTGCCGTTCGTTAATAGACAAACTGGAGAACGAACATAGCTATACAATATTAACATTTTAAAAAGATCCAGAATGTACAACTTTGAACAATTTCAAATGATTTTCCAAATGAACCGATTCACATAAAACTTGCAAAGGATCCATTAATTTTAATGTTAAAAATCGTAATAATTATGTTGTTGTTGTAGCAGTAGCACGTGTAAAGTCAGTGTAAAAGGATTAACAATCCTTGGTCGGTGTTCGTTGAACTTTGAATCGTTTAGGTGTAAACAACCAATTGTCGTGGGAACATAGCAATTATTATAATAATGAAAATTGCTTAGAAATGTAATTTTCGAGAGCTTTCTCTTAAGTTAAATGAAATCTTAATTTATCTAAATGGAACCTTTAAACTGATTGGTTCAAAAGTTGTAGTATAATTAGCTGTATCGGATCTGTCATAAGTCGATATTATCGTTTTTTAAGATTGATATAGTTTTATTAATATTTTCGACATCTCAGTTCTCGATGTACAGGACAGGACACTGGGTAATAGGCAGACACGCAGTCGGCTTGGGCTCCCGTTCCATGATCACTGTCGCAGTTGCAAAGTTAGGGAATAGGAAAAAACTGTCCATCTCCTCTGTGTATGCCCGGCAATCACTTCATATCTAACCTTGGTGAGATATCTGATCTTATTCCACAGATTTCTCACAGCTAAGGGCTGGATCTAATACTACAATTACAACATCTAACGAGTGGAGTGATCCGGTCAAAACGGAGTCTCTTCGATTCTACTTGAGAGTTCGCGCGTAGTAAACTACCACGTAAACCAACCAACCAGGATCCAGAATATTGATGATTTGGATCCTGGTATAGTTTTATTAATATTTTCGACAACTAAGTCCTCGTTGTATATTTACGCCAAATTTTTTACATTAACAAAGAAGGATCCAGAATATTGGGTATGATATTTCGATGTTGCGTCCGTAGATTTTATTGATATTTGCGACAACTAAGTCCTCGATCACTAAATTTTTAAATTTTAACAAAAAAGGACCCGGACTATTTATGATTATACTGCAGATATTTCGATGATTCGAACGAAGATTGGTAAAGTTTTAAAAATATTTGCGACAACTAAGTCCCCGCCAAATTTTGAATTTAAACATAAAAAGTACCAAAAAAATTTTTTTTTTGGTATAAAACTCATGTTGATCCACACTATTTATGTTTGAGTTGTATTACAAATACGTAGAGTAATACACATAAACTTATATATGTACATAGACACACATATACATATATATGTATTCAAGTTTAATTTCATATGTAGGTTTATTGTATTTGAAAAACATGGTTAGTTTTTATCAAAAAAAAGCAAAAAATCATTGGTCAGCAAATGGTCAAGGTTTTCAATTGACTTTCACTTTCAAAATAGTAACTACACACACACACACATACAAACACACACAATCTAACCTATAGATACAAATGTTTATATATGTTTTTATTTATTTTTCTGCATGTGTATACTACATACATACATTCATTTGTATGTACTATACATATAGTTTAAAAAAAATACAAAAACTATACTCAATTTTCACTTTCATTTTCAATGTTTTGTTTCTAATATTTTATACTATACATACATACAAATACATGTAAACATACATACAAAACAAATATACATATGTGTGTATAATAAATACGTACATGTAAACATGTTTTCATTCGCTTACATACATTACATTTAGAAAATTGTATAGTTTGTGTAAAATGTATTTGTTTTTAGATATAAACACACATACATACATATGTATAAACATGTATATGTTTTACATTACATTCATACATTTTGTACATTGAACTTGTTATAAATTGTTTAGTTTTATGTTTAAGGATTGAGTTTTCATAAAAACGCAACACAGACAAAAAAGCAACTACATACATGTCTATATCAACAACAACAACACAAAAGCTTTAAATTGAAATGTAAACAATACTTCGTGTTAGAATATAATTTATGTTTAGTTGTTGCTACTATTTAAATCTATTATTTTAAACTATATATTTTAGAGAAATATAGGTAAACATTGTGTAAACAATTACATATGTATGTATGTATAAGTTCATTTACACTTGTATGCTTAAATGTATGTCACTGTTATTTTGTGGTTTTAGGAAATTTAAATATTTCTAATTAATTGTGTTGTAGAGTTCAATGACAAGTTTTAAAGGATTAGATAACATAGGATGTTTAAATTTTAATAAATATTCGAGGAGAAGCTTTATTTTAAGAAATTAGATTTATTGTGAATCTGATCATTCTTATGTTTGTTATGGTTAATAGGTCGACTAGCAATAGTGGGCTTGTACACTCTCATATAAACTAAGTTTAAAAATTCTCTTACTATCAATGGACAAGTGTCTGGTAAAAAATGTATTTTGGTAATTTTTTGCACCTCATATATCTTTAAAATTTTGAAATATACTTTAGTTAATTAAAATGTTGCGAATAATTTGATTAACAACCGCAACAAACTAAGGGCTGTTTTTTTTCAAAATTCCTCTCTATAGTTATCTGTCATTTGTGCTAAAGTAACAGTAAGATTTTGATTGAATGTAAACATTTGAAAAAATCAGCAGGTTTTTCTTAAAACCAAATCCTTAACTCAATTCTAGTTATTCCCATGGTATTTTCAATTATAATTGACTGGTTTTCCAAAGAGGCACTATTCTCACCACTTAACGGTATATTCATGCATGCATAAGTACATACTTATTACTTACATATATAATACGCTCTCAACCTTAGAATTTAAGAAAATAGTATAAAAGAATATTTTTGTGGGATTGTTGAGGGTGTTTTCATGTAAAATGACATGTATATACATATGTATGCATAGTTTTAGGTTAGAAAAGGTGTTAGAGTTTAATGTCGGCTAGTGAATCTGTAAAACCTTATAAAAATTTTAATGGTTAGTGAGGGAGGAAATACTCTTGAGAGGCCTGGAGTTAAGGCCTTAATGGGTATAACAACTAAGATATATGTAAATATATCTATCTATCTATCTATCTGTCTGTCTGTCTGTCTGTCTGTCTATCTATCTTTCTTTTTATCTATCTATCTATCTATCTATCTATCTATCTATCTATCTATCTATCTATCTATCTATCTATTTATCTATCTCTCTATCTATCTATCTATCTATCTATCTATCTATCTATCTATCTATCTATCTATCTATCTATCTATCTATCTATCTATCTATCTATCTATCTATCTATCTATCTACCTATCTATCTATCTATCTATCTATCTGTCTGTCTGTCTGTCTGTCTGTCTGTCTGTCTGTCTGTCTGTCTGTCTGTCTATCTATCTATCTATCCATCTATCTATATATCTATCAATCTATCAATCTATCTATCTATCTATCTATCTATCTATCTATCTATCTATCTATCTGTCTATCTAAGCTTTAAACCACCATTTCTGAGAGGCCTGAAGCCTTTTGGCCTTTAAAGTAAATATATGAAAATATGTGTTTACTTATAGGCGCGTGTATCTAAACAAATAAAAACTTTGTATGTATTTGACATGACATGTGTGTGCGTACATTTAATAATCCATCAAACACAAAAAAAGGACTTTAGAAATCAATCATATTTTCCCCCTGCTCTTAAATCAACAAACGCACACAAATTTTTCATTTTTCATAATTAGAAATAAATAAAACGAAATGAAAAATGAAAATTTTTAATTTAAATTATTAAAAGGGGTGGGTGTTACGATTACTAATCATAATAGGTTTGTATGTTTAAAATAATAAAAACTATTGTTTGGTCAAGTCATTCACTGTAGGTGGGTGAGTGAGAGCGGGTGTTAGAAAAGGGATGTTTTTAGTTTTTTCCTTAACACAGCTGATTTCTATTGTTGATTAGTTAAAGGTTTTTAAAATTTGTTCAGACAACAATAACATGAGACAATTACATTTTTTAATTATGGTTTATTAAAGGTGTTTTTCTGTTAACATGTGGTTTTTGTGGTTTTTAAAGTAAACAATATAAAGATGAAATTTTTTTATGTTATTTTCAATAATCGATAGACTAGACCATGGCATAGATTATAGACGATGTCGTTATCTATTTAGGAAAGTACAATTTAGTATAATCCGAAATTTTGTAACTAGACTAATCAATCGATTAGTTAGTAGTGTAATAGACTAGATGTTAGAATGCTACCGAAATTGTTACAATCGGTTGTCAATAGTGAGCTTATCATGTTCGTTAACATTAAGATAATGGATGTGTATAAAATTAAGATTTCGACAACGAGTTGTTGCAATTTCGACAACGTTACGTTATCTAACAACATAGTGTTGTCGTGTGTATGTATTTACTTTAATAACGGATGTTATTGAAAAATTATAAACACTTTGGTGTTAATTTTGTGCCAGGCGTGTATAAAATTTAAAAACGTCTTTAATAGTTTATAGATAAGTCAAAAGACTAGTTCATAGAATAGTCAATAGATATATTATTGTTCTTAAACGAAGGTATCAAAAACTGTTCGGCTTAGTCCTTTTTGAAAGAACCCAAAAATATATTAATTTTACAGCAGCCTAGGTTTTATGTATACATTCATGCGAATGTATGTGTAAATAATTCTTAATTAAAATCTGACCAAAAACTCAAATTCCAACCCCTGTTTAGTGCAAAACCTACGAAAAAAAACATATAAGAATAAGAAAAAAAAGTAAGAAATCATAAATGTATAAAACGAAAATTAAAAGAGATGAAAATGAAGAAAAAAAATATCAAAATTTTTTTCAATAATTTTTTTTTCTAATTAAAACACATACTAACAAGACACAAGTGTAAATGACTGATATGAAAAATGCCCTTAACCATAACAGCACACATACACACACACAGACAATTTACCTCCCTTTACAACCCATGATTTTGTAGTAATTATCATTACTTTTGCAGAATTTTTATCTTTCAACAGGACTTTGCTATATATTTTCGAATTTTTGTAATTCAAAACTTTTTTTGTTTTTCAACACATCCCCCCCACCATCAAGAAAAAAATTTCGTTTTTATACAAAGTTACTAATATTTAAGCAACTATGTAAATGTGTATGTGTGTGTAGTAACTATTCTTACAACCCCTTGTAACCTTTCTTTTTGTTTTGCAATTTCTTTAGATTTAACACCCACACACCCACATTAAATGAAGATGAACAAAACCAAAAACAAACAAAAATTTTATAAAAACCTAACAATTTTCTAAAAGAAACTAAAAATCTTTATGGAAAAACAAAATATAAGTCAAAAAGGGAGTAAAGAGTAACATAAAAGTAACAAAATTTTTCACAAAAACTTCCTAAAAATTCTTCAAATTTCTCTGTTGGGAGATAAGAAATGAAAATAACAAAAAAATTTTCAACTTTGGCAACCAACAGCTATCTCAGCTAAACTTATTTATCAACCACCCACCCACCACCTTCTTCTTTTTCCACTTTTTTCCTAACTAAACTATAAAGCCAACTACCTCTAAAGACCCTTTGCCCCCTTGCAACGGAACTATAACTATTCACACACACACTCACACTCTCTCTCTCTTCTAGACTTTAGCGTAAATTGCGACTTTTGTAAACCATCAAATTATTATTATTTTTTTCTTTTTTCCATTTTTGACACTCAAAAAGAAAATATAAAATATGAGTTATTTTTTTTTTCTCTGGTATTTTTCCTTATATGTATGTATGTGTGTGAAAGTAATATTGCTATATATATGTATGTGTAAATAAGTTTTTATACGGAAAATTATAAATGTATTTTCCAGTTAAAATCAAGCAGAAAAAAATTTTGTTTTATTGGAAATTTATATGAGTTGTAGAGAAAAACCAAATAAAATTTATAATCGATTAGATATTTTAATAAAAGACAGTGAGAAATCAACAACAACAACAAGTAAACATTTATAAGGTATAATCTTACTCGCTAAAATCAAAATTTTCCATTTATATTAAGACCTAAGCAGTTTCTGACGTTTTATATATCTATAATAAATCCACATAAGAAATTTTAAAGTTCCTAAAAAGAATAAGGTCTGATATGAGACTTTGAACCCTAAATGAACTGATCATATATAGGATCTTGAACTCATAATAGACTTCCTAAAAGTCTTAATGAACTGATCATATATGGGATCTTGAACTCATAATAGACCTACACACACAAAATTCGCTATAATGACTAATATTCTTATAAAACTTTAATTAATTTAAAAAATTAAATTTTACTACAGATCGTAGAACTTTTCAAGGACTTGCCCATAGATTAGACCACACACTTGTCAAAAGTCTAGTCTATAGGCTAATACATAGACCAGTTCATTTACTACTACATAGACTAATACACAAACTAGACTAAACCTAGACTATGAATTAATCTAGTCCTTAAATAAGCCCATAAACAACTTAAGCGATAAATTAGTCAATTAATGGGTCCATAGACTATACCGTAAACTAAACCTGAGATTTGTCCATGAACTTGTCCACAGTCTAGTTAAATCCGTAAATAATCAATAGGTTAGAACTTGTACTGGTCTTTAGATTAGTCTACAAGGTAGTCTATAGACTACACCATATGATAGTTTTTAGACTAATGCATTGACTAGTTAAAAGACTAATCAACAAACAAGTTAATATACAATATCATAAACTATTCCATAATCTACTCCATACACAAGTCCTTAGACAAGTCTATAGACTAGACCATAGGTTAGTCTAAATCAATACATTAAAACATAGACAAGTCTATAAACTATACTGTATAGACTTGTCCACAAATTAGTCCTAAAACTGATCCTTAGATAAAATTATAGAGAAATCTACCCCAGACTACCTAGACTACTCCAAATTTATCTATATTTCGGTTCATATACTAGAATAATCCCAGACTGGTACATAGCAAAGTCTAAAAACTAGTCAATAGACTTGACCAAATGCTAGCCTTTAGGCTAGTTTATTGACTAATCAGTAGGCTAATCAACAGACTAGTCCATTAACTAGTATAGACAAGACCATATACTAGTCCATAAATTCGTGAATAATGTAGGCTTAAGATATAGTCAGTAGCAAGTCTACAAGTAAATAGACCAGTCTAAACATTAGTCTATAGACTTAAACATAGACAAGTTTATTGACTAGTCAGTAGACTAATCTACAGACTAGTATATTAACAAATTAATAGACTAGACTATATACTAGTCCATAATCTAGTGAATAGTCTAGGCTTAAGACTAGTCATTACCAAGTCTACTAGTAAATAGACTAGTCTAAAAATAGTCCATAGACTTGACCATATGCTAGCCTTTAGACTAGTTTATTGACTAGTCAGTAGACTAATCAACAGACAAGTTTATTAACTAGTTAATAGACAAGACCATATACTAGTTCATAATCTAAAAAACAATCTAGGCCTAAGACTAATGATTAGCAAGTCTACTAGTCAATATACTTACTAGATCACAAACTATTCAATAGGCAAGATCATAAACTAGTCTAGTCTATAAACTAGTTCTTAAATCGGTCCAAAATAGACTAGTCAATAGATAAGTCCATAAGTTAGTCAAAACGATAGTTCATAAGCTAATCAATGGACTAGGTCAAAAACTACTAGTCTTTATCTCTTCTTTAAACTAGTCAATAGATCAGTCCAGCCTAGTCCTCAAACTTAGAACGAGACTAATTAAGATGAGAGACTAGTCTCAAACAGGGTCCATAGACTAAAAGTGTTAACAGACTTGTACATAGATTAGATCGATGGAAATCTTTGTTTAGAAGAAAATGTTCATCCATTCATTCGCCATCCAAGTTCTATAAAAAGGAACTAAAAGATTAAAGCGATAAAAAGTTTTGAATCAAAATATATCAAAAACCTTTTGTTGGATGGGTATACACGATTAAATACCTATGATTATATTAGCTAATATTATAAAGCTGGAACTAGATCCACCGATATTTCGAAAATTTTCTTTAGACTTAAAATGCTTCATATACACTTTTATCATTTTAAAATTAAAAGTTGTTGTTTAATCTCACTATTGACTCAAAAAGTAAAATTTTGAACCGACATTGAGGACCCGTTGAGGACCCGTTTCGATGATGGTTTTGTCCACATATATGATTCATTAATCACGTTCTATTATCTGCATTGTCCTTAGTTACAATTTAAACAAAAGTTAAATTAATATCGATAAAAAGTGTAGTAATGTAATGTCAGACATTGAGGTCCTTTTTACCGCTGCCAACTGAATCCATTACTCACGCCATACTGTGTGTGTGTGCAAAGAACCTGTTTTTTAACTCATAATAAAAATACTTAAAAAAATTAATCTTGTTAACTCAGTGTACGATTCTGTGCCAGTCTAGAGAAATATGTACATACATACATACATACATACATACATACATACATACATACATACATACATACATACATACATACATACATACATACATACATACTTACATACATACTTACATACATACATACATACATACATACATACATACATACATACATACATACATACATACATACATACATACATACATACATACATACATACATACATAAAACCTCTAAACTAGGAGCTAAGGAAATATGGAAAAAACACATAACCCAGTGAAAAAATTTACTACGAATTTCCAACGATCTAAATTTGATGTTAAAACAAATCAAGTTGAATCATCTAAATCTGATTAGATTTGAGAAATCAGCAATATAACACTGACTTTTGCAGGAAACAGTTTTGAGAATATGTATCATGTATCAATAACGGTATTACATTTTAAATGATATTTAAAAGGATCCACTTTTTTCGCTGGGTTTTTCAAATACATATAATACACATAAAACACACACACACAATTACCCAATAACATTTTTTTTTTAACGAAAACAATAACAACAACAACAAAAATTGTAATGTAATAATAAATTTATTTTTCCTCAGATTTTTGCGCTGCAATTTAAAAACTTTATATGGAAAATGTGTACTCCAGTTTATGGTGTATATTATAATGGCAGAAAAATGTGTATTTTTTATGAATGTATGTTAGTATGTGTAATAATGAGCATCAAAAAGGCGTCACCATTATATGTACATAAAAAAATATGATTAATATTTAAAATTTGTAGAGATCTAACAAAACTTTTAAACACCTTACTTAAGAACAAATATCGGTAAATAGCTATATGGTGAGCTTTATTGATTTTGCCGGTATAAAAATTACAACAACACCAATTTAATAATATATATTATTATAATCTTATTTCTCAAGACCCTTGAAATAGATCTGTTGCTGTTCATTATAACACAACAACGATTGTAAAATGTTAGAATATTACCGTGATATCTGATTTCGAGTTATATTTTGAACTTTAGGTTTAAGTCCCGAAAACTGAAAATTCTAATTTCAAACCATATATCGTTTTTGAATCAAAAGTTGTAAAGCGATATACCAATATCTTTTTTCTTTAGAGATGGCTAGGTTTTCTAATTTCTAACTCTTAAATCTAAGGATTTAAGAAAAAAAGCAATCCATCAATCTTGAAAAATTACTATTTTAGAAATTTCGATATGAAATGGACTTAGCATTGGAAAACTTTAAGTCTGGCTTTTCCAATTTTTGAAAAATATAAACGAATTTTTGAATTTGCTTAATCGAACATTCACACAAACTGAGGGTTATAGCATTAAGTAGATCCATCTCTTTTTTCTTTAAAGAAGACTAGAGATTACTATACCTAGTCCTTCCTAAAATTGAGAAAGCTTTCAGATTACAAAAAATAGGATAAAAAAAACAATTCCGAAAAATAACGAATTATTTCTATTGGCATTTATAATTTAAATCTTAAAATTATTAAAATTCCGAAAGTGTTGTACTGATATTTTAGATGCAACTGTTTTACTGTTATACTGACAAAATTCTGCAGAAAAAAACTGTAAAATCCATTTTTTACGAGAAAAAAAGGGGTTGTTATTATTTGATGTACGAAAAATTTATAGAAAATTAACTGTTATAATAGAAATTAAAAAAAACTGTTATACTAAACAAATTCTAAAGAAAAAAGCTGTTATAAAAATATTGATTGTAGAAAAACCCGTTTTATTAAAAACTGTTATACTAACAACGGTGTTTAGAAAAAACTGTTGTATGAAAATTTTTATAGAAGAAAACTGTTATAATGAAACATTTCTATAGAAAAAAAACATTATACTAAGACATTTTTGTAAAAAAGAACTGGTATACTGATAAATTTCCAAGAAAATACTCATACATATTTATGGGAAAAAACTGTTATACTTTAAATATCTACAAAAAACACTGTACAGAAGTATTTCAAAAAAACTGTTATACAAAAACTATAATACTAAAACATTTCTATAAAAATTGTTTAACTGATAAATTTCCATGAAAAAAAACGTTTATTTTGAACATTTTTATAGAAAAAAACTGTAAATAAAATCAGAAAAAAAACTGCTATACTAAAATATTTCTTAAGAAAACTGTTACACGAACAATTTCCAAAGAAAAAAACTATTATACTGACAATTTTCTACAAAAATACTATTATACTAAAGTATTTCTACAGAAAAAAACTGTTATACTGAAAAATTATATAGAAAAAAACTATTAATCGAAAAATGTCCACAGTATGAACTATTATGCAGATAAATTTCCATGTAATACTAAAAAATGTCCATAGAAAAATTGTTATAAGAAAAACTGTTTTTAGAAAACATTGTTATGAAAATTTTTATAAAAAGAAAAACTTTTTTACTGAAATATTTATATAGAAAAACTATTATACTGAAACATTCTATAGAAAAAACTACTTTTTGGAAACATTTCCATAAAGAACTCTTATACTGGAAATAATTTTATAGAAAAAAAACTGTTATACCAAAAATATATATAGAAAAAACTGCTTTATTAAAATATTTCTAAAGAAAACTTTTATAATGAAAATTTTCTATAGAAAAAAACTGTTATACTGAAACTTTTCTTCAGAAAAAAACTGTTATATTAATAAATATATATAGAAAAACTGTTAAAAGAAAAATGTCTACAATATATGTTATTATACAGATTAATACTAAAAAATTACCATAAAAGAAACTGTTATACTACATTTTTATGGAAATACAAATATAATCTATATTATTTCCACATAAAAATGTTCATACAAAAGTTTTACATGAAATAAAATATTGTATTTAATAGAAAAAAAAATTGTATAAAAAACTGTTATACTGGCAATTTCTAAAGAAACATGTGTAATACTAAAAATTTAAATGTTATACGAACAATTTTCTATAAAATAATAATTTTTTCTATGAAAAAAACTTTATAAAAAACTATTATACTGTAAAATTTCTTTAAAAAAACTGTTATACTCGAAAATTTTTAAGAAAATCTAAAAAAACTATTAACTGCCAATTGCTAAAGAAAAATCTATAATACTTTATTTTATAGAATATCTATTATACTGAAAAATTTCTTTAGAAAAAGAAAACAGTTTTAATAAAAAATTATATAAAAACTGTTATACTGGCAATTTCTAAAGAAAAATCTGTAATACTAAAAATTTTCTATAAAATAATAAGTTTTTCTATGAAAAAATTCTATAAAAAACTGTTATACTGTAAAATTTCTTTAGGAAACAACTGTTATACAGGATTTTTATTATAAAAAATTAAGTAATACAATAGAAATGTCTCTTTTAATGAAAACTTGATGTTCTACAAAAAAAAAAAAAATATAAGGAAAAATAACTGTAATACTCAAAAAATGTCTATTGAAAACAATGATTTAGGTTTAAGCTGACCGTTTTGAAAGGACCACATTAGATTCTGAATTTGTAGATGTCCTGCAGATGTCTCGCTATGTTTCTTAAAATATTTTAATTGTAGACTGCCTGATATTAAATATTTGTAGATCATGAAGTCACACTTAAGAGTATCTATAAAATCGAATGAGATATCGGACAATTTTATGTTATTGATTTTAAGATTAATATGGGGAATTTCATTTTAAGTGACCCAACTTAAAAAATCGATTTTGACGAAATTTGTTCTAACATTTGTATTGTGGGATTGTAGGCCAGACACATATTTTCAGCTTTATCGGTCAAGCAATGCCGGACTTAGAGGGGTTCAAAGTTGAACATTTTGGTCATACAGGGTTTTATTCAAATGAGTGTAACTTTTTATCTATTGGTCCTAACAAAAATTGTCCAAAGGAGTTTAGATTGCTACTTTTTCAAAATTTAAGAATTGAATTCTTAAATTTTGTTTTTAATATTTTTTTTTTTTTTCAAAATAAGCTCTTTTAATAAACCTTTTGAAAACCATCGATATTTCAATAGAATTTATAAAAACAAATTTTATAACAAAAGTAATCTATCAAATTATATAAAAATCGGTTCTAAACCCCATATTAGAGCCCATATAGCAAGACAACTAAATATTTCAAAAAATATTGAAAAACATAAGGATCGGTCCCTATGAAGCCGATATTTTTGTAACACAAACACCAAACCGACCAAAGAACAAACAAAATAAAAACCTCTAAATAAATATAAAATGCAATAAAAAGAAATAAAATAAAATAAAATAAAATAAAATAAAATAAAATAAATAGAAAGCGTATAAAATTTATTGATTTTTATATAAAAAATAAATATTTTTAGCCCCAAAAACTTTATTTCCTTTTTACACTCAAGCACACTCATCTATACAAACAAAGAATAAAGCAAATGTGTGTGTGTAAGTAAGGAAGTAAGTGTGTATTGCATACTTTAGGGCAGAAGGGAAGTGGAGGGGGCAGTAGAGTAGAGAAACAAATTTTATATTTTCATTACTGAACATTATTAAAAATTGTTTTAATCTTTAGCAAATAACTCATAATAACAACAGCAACAACACAAACAATATAGAATTTCTAGCAGTTTTAATAGAAATTTACCCACCCAAACAACCCACCAAGCAACCAGTTAAACAGTTTTACTACAACTCCAAAACCCACCCTCATAATATTTAATTTTTATTTTTTTTTTATACCCTACACCACTATAGTGGGGAGGGTATTATACGTTTGTGCTGATGTTTGTAACATACAAAAATATTGGTCCAATACCCACCTTAAAGTATACCGATCGATTCAGAATCATTTTTTGAGTCGATTAAGACATGTCCGTCCGTCCGTCCGTCTGTCCGGCTGGCTGGCTGTCCATGTAAACCTTGTGCGCAAGGTACAGGCCGCAATTTTCAAGATAATTTGATGAAATTTGGACCAAGCATGTTTTTTGGCACAAGGACGAAGCCTATTGAAAATGGTTGAAATCAGTCCATTATTTCACCTAGCCCCCATACAACCGTACCTCCCGATTTGAACTTTTTATGCAATAATTACGTCAAATATTTTGCTATCTCTCTAAAAATTGGCACAAATAAGTTTTATATAAGTATAAATGATACTGCAGATTTTCGAAAGGATCGGCCTATATTTGACCCTAGCCCCCATACAAACCCCCCTTCAAAAAATTACTTAAACGTCTAAAATTGACTTGTAACCATTTGTATCGCAATGAAACTCAACAAAACTAATTGTTATTTAGAAATATATCCTTTTCCCAAATTTACCGAGGATCGGCCCATATTTGACCTATATAAAGCCTTATTTAGAAATTTTAGTTTTTTATCAATAAATGGCTTAAATATTTTGGAATTATGGTAATGTTCAACATAAAAGTTTCTTTACAAAAAATAAAAATTTTATAAAAAGTAAAAATTTTAAAAATATACTCATGGTGTAGGGTATTATATGGTCGGCCATGCACGACTATACTTTCCTACTTGTTTTTTTTTTTTTTTTTTTTGAAAACGTGTGCAACACATTATTTGAAATATTATCGAGGCCAGAGAAATATGGAAAAAAGTTACATTATCGCAAAAATTTTTATTGTATATTTTTTTCAATTTTTTGATAATCACATATATATCACTTGTATTTACGTATGTACTTTATATAAAAAAATTTTATATCATAAAAGCTCAGCCATATTGAAACTCACAAAAATATTGTAAAAATTTAATAATATCAATAAATACTTAGTAACAGTAATGAGCAGTAAAAGGCAGCCTTGCAGGGAGAAACAGGAAAGGGAGTTAGGTGCTGAGTTATTGTTCACATATTCATATTGTCAATTGTTATCCTTTAGTAATTTATTTTTTCTTTTTTTTTTATATATGACGCTTTTGGGTACAGTTTTTCAATTTAATATAAATTTATAATAATGACAAAACAAAAATATAAATCAATAAAAATATATAAAAGAAAAAAACTGAAAATAACAACAACAACAATGTCTATATAAATATGAATATTAATAAATGTGATTATAAAAAAATGGATAATTAGCAACATATGAAATAAAATGCCCCTGACAGAAAGATAAAAAAATAAATTAATAGATATTTACTTGCTATCAGGTAAATGATAAAGAAAATTATTTTATTTTAAATATGAAATGATAATGTAAGTTTTATTAATAGTTTATTGTTTTAAAGTTTTTTTTAATCACTTATACCATATACATATGTACTAGAACAAAATGTTTAACAGCTGTTTGAAGAAACAGCCTAAAACTTAGAGTTACTGCTAGCAACCGTCTACCCAGAAGACTAGATATTTTAACAAGTGTTCTAGGAAGATGTTAATCATCATCCCATATGGTTGGTTGGTTTACGTGGTAGTTCACTACACGCGAACTGTCAAGTAGAATCAAAGAGACCCCGTTTTGACCGGACCACTCCACTCGTCAGATGTTGAATTTGTAGTATTAGATCCAGCCCGTAGCTGTGAGAAATCTGAGGATATCATTAAGCCTAAAGACAGATATCTCGCCAAGGTTAGATATGAAGTAATTGCCAAGGAAGCGGTTTCTCTTTACGGCCAGAGCAGGGCATTCACAGAGGAGATGGAAGACCGTTTCTTCCTTTTCCCTGTCTTTGCAACTGCGACAGTGATCATTGAATCATCCCATATAATACAAAGACACAAACAGAAAGTGAATCCAAAGTATTCAATGCATATCTACTTTATAGATTACTTGGGAACTAAAAGTGGGCACTGTCTCTGTTCTCGTTTACAATGGGAACAGGTTAACGTAAGTGAAAATAACTATTTTTTCCAAATGATTTAACTGTTATTCGTATTGCTTCTAAGAGGCCAAAGTCTATATTTTTAAATTTCTAAGCAAAACTAAATCGAATTCCTCATATTATATTTTCCAGATATCGTAACATGATTTTGGTCATATTCAATACGTTAGAACTGCACAAAGACAACGTTTTTTTATAAATTCTCTTAAGTCCAATCTAGCGACGAAAGTTTAACCTATAATATAACTTCTTTGTTCTTTTTCAAGAACAAAGGTTAAACTTTTATTTTAAAGACAACAAATTGAAATTTATAATAATTTACGACAACATCCCTTATACATCTTAAATATGACAAAAAAACT
>NC_060953.1:57234452-57237447 GCF_022045245.1 Lucilia cuprina
TGGAAAATGTTGGTGGGGTCTTTTTATAATGCGACATATGCGATATTCAGAACAACATCGCTCTCAAAATTGTTTAATTTTCATGGAATATTTCGATAATTTAAAGTACAGCAATACACCAATATAATATAATTTTAAATCTATTTCTTGAGTTAAGTAATAATCTCTAATTGTACTTCTAATGAAAAGTTCAACTCTAGCCAATGACATTGCCCATTATTTAGTCTATGGACTTAACAATTAACAGAATTCAAAAGTTACATTTGAAATGCAGTTTTCGATCAAAAATCAGTTATTTTGAAAAAAAATCGTGCTCACTATATGTACTTTTTTGTTTTTTGATTGATCAGTTTCCAACTCAAAGTTTATTTTACAAAAATGTATTCACAATGACCGCATCAAAATTTTTCATAAAATTTTCAGAAAGTTATGAGATATCTAAGGAAATTAGTTAAGTCAATATTAATATTTCAAATGATATATTTAAAATGATATATTTATGTAGAATATTTATTTAATAGGGATAAATATATGTAGATATAATTTAAAATTTTTATATATTTTAGTAAATATTTAATAAATATTTTATGTACAATATGTATTTTATAAATGTTTATGCATAAATACATGTATATGTATGTAAATATTTATATAATTATATATATAGTTCATATATTTGCTATTTACAGCCATTAAAATATAACAAGCAAAGGAAGGATTATTGTTCAATATTAAAAGGATATAAATTTTCAATTTTAACTTTATAATTTTAGAGTCTTTAAGCCAATTGATTAATTATTTCAAATGTTTGTGGATTTTTTAATAAATTTTTTTAATTGTTTTTATTTTTCTTTAAGGAAAGGGGGGAAATAGTAAAGTGGAGTTAGTGGTATTGAATAGTTTATTTTTTTAAGTATATATTATAAATCATGATATAGTAAAAATTATTTTATTTGATTTTGAGTTGAAAAAAAAAACAAAAGTGGGACTCACAATGTCTTTAGGCATGTTAGTCCTTTTATAATTTAACTGTAAATGTATATCAAAAGAGTTTCTTAATTGTTGTAGCAGTAGTTGTTGGTGTAATAAACCACTTGGCAACATTAACAACAACGTCGTCATGACTTGTTTACACTTTATTTGTCGTCACTAATTAAGGTGATTTTATATAGAGATTTTATTTGTTTTAAATTTATATATATTTTTTTTAAATTTCTTTAATTTCAAAAGTTTTAGCTTTTATTTTATTTAATAAATTCCACTTAAGTATATAAAAATTGTTGTTTTTTTTCATTAGTTGTTGCTTTTGCAAAAGTACCACAAAAAAAGTTCACTTTTCTTCCTCCCTTCCTGTTTCTTTTTTGGTCTATATTTATTAATTTCAGACAAAAATTTAGTCATTTTTATACAATTTACTAGATAATGATTTTTAAGTTTTTCTTTTTTAAATTTAAATTTGATTAATGAGTGTGTATGTATTAGTTGCAGAGACATAAATGTCATTCACATTTGCAAAACTTTATTGTTGTTATTATAATTTACATACATTGGCTTTTTTTACTCACATACACACACACACACACACCTACACAAACACTCTTACTCTTATAGAACTCTCTTTCGCTAAAGAGGGGGCTAATCCTTAAACACAAGCACACATACATTTATTATGTCAATACATATGCATGTGTAAAATTTTAATTAAATATCCTTAAATTATAAATGGTCCATATGTTGTTTTTTTTAGTACAAAAAATTTTTGCTTTAAATTTTCACTGAACTAAACCCCAAATATTTGATTTTTCTTTTGGCAGTTTTCTTTCCCTTTTATTGTATGTTAAGCTTTTTCTTTTTTTGTTTATTTTCTTAAGACTTTTTGCTTATTTGCTTTTGTTTTATAACTTCTTTTTATTTATTTTTTTTTTTTGGGTACAAAACTCAACTTACAGAACTTTTACAGGGTGTATCACTTGTTTATCATACCGACAAAATATTACACGCCGAAAGTGTAGCCACGACCGGCTACTTCTTGTTCACGTACGCGTTTTCTGTAGACTGATTTGAATTTTCCGCCTTGAGTCTTTTTTAAGTCCATAAACATAAAGTTAAAGCTAAAGAAGGATGCGACCGAGAGCACAATGTAGTCAAATTTTCCAACTGCACACACTCGTCGTCCTCTCTTTGCTTTACTGCTATTGTTGTTGTTGTTACGGTTTTTGGCCATTACACACCCACACACTCTACACAGAAAAAAAGGAAAATATAACGGTGTTCGTTTTCTTCTTTGTTTTTGTTTTCATCCTCACTGTCTGAGTATTTTACAACAACAATAATGACAATATGAAAATAAACTCACAGTAACATGATTTCCACCCCCTTAAACACTCACCCACACACACTCATACACCTTCTATTTCCCCCCAAAAAGGCTCTCACACACAGACTCTCTTTTTTTAATAAGAAAATATATATTTTTCTTGTTCTAGGCCATATTTACTTGCCTTTGTTGTTTTTGTATTAACTATTTTTGTTTACATTTTTTTCACTCTCATATTTATGCCTGAGTGTATGCATGTGTGAGTGCTATGTTACACTGAGTATTACAAGGACCACAAATGTTTTAAAAAGAAGGAAATCTGTAAAAGTTGTGATTTCTTCTTTAATGAAAAAGGCAACAACAACAACGATAAAATAATATAGTAAGAAATTGTACCACAAAATTAGCGAAACTGGTTTTATTTATTGCAAGTTTTCTTCAGGGGGAGGGGGCTAAGGAATGTTTGGGGCGCTGGATTTCCATTTGAACTAAATTTTAAGAATAGTTTTTCATGAGAAACTTCATTTTCCAAAAAAAGTGTCTATCTATTTATCTATGTAGCTATCTATATATCTATCTATCTATCTATCTATCTATCTATCTATTTATCTATTTATCTATTTATCTATTTATCTATTTATCTATTTATCTATTTATCTATTTATCTATTTATCTATC
>NC_060953.1:57237547-57242872 GCF_022045245.1 Lucilia cuprina
AGATAGATAGATAGATAGATAGATAGATAGATAGATAAATAGATAAATAGATAGATAGATAGATAGATAGATAGATAGATAGATAGATAGATAGATAGATAGATAGATTGGTATAATATTCTTAATAATTTTTGGCAGAAGAATAGAGAATTTCTAAATAAATCAAAGTTATACTTTATTAATATAAGTGGTGCACAATATTATATATATTGAAAAATACATTTAAACAAATTTCTAATAAGTTAGCGTATTTTAGTTTTTTATAAAAAAATATATTAACAAAATTTATATAAAAACAGATAATTTCGAAAATTAAAAAAAGAGTATTTTGGATTAAAAAACAAACCATTTTCTATAAAAAAATAAGTAATTTAGGTGCTGTCTCTAGATATAATGCGAGATATAATATGAGAATAAATTTAATTTGTATTTTGTTATTTTAACAAAAACAAAATACATTAAAAATTTTTACTCAAAGTACTCGCACGTTAATTGGAAACTACACATTAAAATTTTCTCGAAAATACAGTATAAATATTTTTAATAAACACATACATTCATATGGAGACAATTCATCCTCAGCTCGAATAAATTGAATATTTAATCCTAAATCACACACATACTTATTACATGGAGAAATATCCATCAACTCGACCAATTTTTATATCCTGAGTAATAATTATCATTTCTACCAGATAATTGCCTTTTGGAAATGGTAGCATTTTAAAGTGTTTACCCGAAAATACCAAATTATCAATGATAAAATCATGCTGAAAAAAAGAAGTTATAAATATTTAATTGAAAATTTCAAAAATTATAAAATTTTAGTTACTACACCTTATATGGGCAAGTATGATTAAGATTGGAATATTTAGACATTGTATTAAAAACTAAATTCCAAAAAATATTTCGTTTTGAATTTTTTTGAAAATCACAAAAATCTATAACATCATCGTATAGAAATGGGCGATAATGTTTATTAACTTTTCGTAACAATTTGGCATTAACCTGTGAAATATATGTACATATGAATACCTATATTAATACTAGTGTTATTATTTGTAATATAATACACAAATTACCGTCATATCATTGATGCTTTTAACCATTAATTTACCATAAATATAAATCGATTGTTCATTATTTTTATTATTAACTTTATTTAGTTGACATTTTGTGTAATTTATATAGTTTAGGTTTAACGAGGCACAAGTTAAATTAGTTATTTCAATTGAATGTTTTTGTGTATTAATTTGATAAAATTTTAACTTTAATATTAGTAGAAATAAAATAAAACATCTAAGTTGACACATGTTTAAAATAATAATAATATTTTTTTTATCGAAAATAACAAAAACAATGAATTATTTTACGCATCATTAAATTTTTAATTAGAGTATTATTGATCTGATTACATTTCTTTCATATGTTTTAAATAATAATTATGTTAATTCAATGACAAACAGTTTGAAAGGTTTTTGAATTATTTTCAATAAAGTTTTGATAATAAAATGATTAATATTGTTATTTACTTCTTAAATATAAAATTTAAAATTATTAACTTGTATTTTTTTTAATTTTTCTTTGTAAATTATAATTTTTTTTATAAGTTTTTAATATTATTGAATCACTCACCAGTTGGAGAACGAAAAAGTACCTATAACTCTTCCTTACAGATTACAAAAATTTATTGTTAAAAAATTATACTGTCAGGACTCTGAATGTTTGATTTTTAATAAAGAAAAGTATAAAAATATAGTAAGGGTTCTCATTTAAACGTTCAAAACCCTCCTAAGCTGTGCATGTTTCCATTCTCGCAATTGAATTGTATGGGAATTAATTTGCACAATCTTTAGAAGTTTGAGCGACTATGTAAACTGGCAAATTTGAACAGTCACATTGTGCATTTAGTAGAACCGCTTATTGATCTATTCACATTGTAAATGTATTTTTTATAATTTTTTGTTTAAACAACTATATTTTCATTTTTTATTTTCATTTGACATTGTTTTAAAATTTATACAAATAATTGAACAGAATTTGCACAAATGGGAACCTTAAGCGTTTAAATGAAAACCCTTTTACCGCCTTATGCAAAAACGATTTTTAAGTTAACAGCGCTTATAACCTGTTTTTTTACGGAAAGTGTCAAGTAATTCATTGTTTACCTTTTTGCATAAGGCCCTAAGTGTTGATTTAATTATTATAAAAACAATTTTAACCGTAATCTTATTGTCGCTTTTCGCTTAACGTCATATTGTATTTCCAATGTACATCACAGTACTATAAATACAACCAGTGTACACTGAATACAACTCTGCACGAAGTTGTAAATAAAACAGAGAATAGAAAAACAGCTGTACAATTGTTTTTGCTGCAATTCTTTTCACAACTAATTCTTTCTTTACTTAACAAATTGTTTAATTTCTAACAAATAGTTATTATTAATTAAATAAAAATGCATAAAACTAAAAAGAAATCAAAAACGGCTAAATTGCCAAAACCAATAAAAGTGAAAAAGGAAAAATCTGATGAAGATCGCCTGCCACAGCCCATGACACACTATATAGATGATAGGCTAGAAATGGTAAAGCAAATTTTTAATACCCTTAAGCCGAAAACCATTGTTAATTTAGCTCCAGACTTTCTAAAGGTAAGAAATTTGTATTCTTTAATCTAGATGTTAATATCATGATTTAAAAATTATTGCAGACAAAGGCTTTGGAAGAAATCGAAGAGGCCTGTTTAAATGAACTACTTTGCATATCAACAAAACGTTTAAAGTCTATTATTACTGAAACCAAGTGTCCGACGGATACAGAATCGTCAGATAATGATTCTGATGTAGAAAGACATGAAGGTATAACTTTTTTTCCTAAAGCTTTAAATGGTGTTAAATATAGTTTTTTTTTTTTATTTTCAGAACATATTTCATTGGAAGAAATATCATCTGATAGCGAAATTGAAGGATCTCAATCCAAGAAGGGTAAGTTTTTCTTTGTTTTTTGAGATAATATTCAGCACTAAACTTGATTAGGTTTATCTACTTTAGTTATAAACAAAATAAGTTACATTTAATTTAATTTATTTTTTATAAGAAATTAAAGATTTTTACCATTAAGTACACTTAAATTTTTCACCAACCTTCAAAGGTGGAACATAAAATGCACGCATTATAACCACATCCTCTCCCACGCCCAATTGTATATGTTCATCACCATTTTCTTTGCCCACTTCCAAAGTGATTATGAAATCTCCAGTTTCAAGGCATCCACAATGACGAGCATACTCAATACCATAATCAATTGGTTTTAAATCGCATACATTCATTTCATTATTGTACAAAACTGGTCTCAAATTTCGACGTAGATTAAGATTTTTTGTTAAATCCATAAGACAATTTATGTCCTCTTGATTTTTCTGCAAAATTGCTTGTTCTAGAGAAAGGACTACAAATACCGGACAGTATATTTCGACACGACTTAAAGCTTTAGCAGCTGTAGTACATTTTGTATAGAGAAAAATAGCTTGACATTCTATGGAGCTAATGGTGCGTATAATGAAATTTACAACAGATTGACAATTGCTTAAAATATCATGTACTACGGCAGTATTCTCCACCAACGCCAAACGATAATTTTTTATAGGTAACAATTTTTTAACTATTAAAGGATACTTATTACACCAGGCACTCTTCTCTATAAATATACAATCTAGCTTCCAAAGAAATTCATGATTTTCGAATAGTTTAAAGTCGCTGCATCGTTCTAAAGGCACAGATCCTATAAGTGGTTTCTTTAAACACTTGGAAACTGGAATAACATCTTGTCTTAAAAACGTACTTATAGTTTCATTGTTTCCAAAGAGATTGGTCAACCATAAATAATCTAAATATTTTATAATTTGCATTATATCCAACATTTTACGACTGATATATTCCAAATCTAGACTGCCTATAAGTTTTAAATGCTCAAAACTTTTGATTTTATGCTGTAAACATTTCACAAAATGCAAGCAACGTACGTGAGGCGTGACAATAAAATCAACTTGCAAATTTAAGGCTGTTTCTAAATCTGTGTTAAAGATGTCTGTTAAATTTGTTAATGGCAAACTATAACATTGATTAGGCAGCTCTAGATAATCATAGGAATTTACTATGCCCGCCTCTGTTATTATAAGTGCGATAGAAGTCTTTAATTTCTTTACAACTACACCTTTTACTTCCGGGCCAATAGAAATTTCATCATTTATATTAATGTAAGGCAAATAATGATTCAAGTTCAATACATAAGAAATTTCTTTAAAGCAGGAATATCTATAGGCCAGATTTGTGGTTAAAGTCATGGTATCACTACATGCCAAAAACAAAGAACAATTGTTACGACTCCTTCCTAAACGACAAGCATCGCCAGTAATTTGTAAAGCTAAACCAATGATAAGCTTGTTAAATTCATCCTCTTCTTGTTGCTCTTCTGTTGTTTCTCTAATTAATCTTATTAAAGATTCTACTTCTAATGGTTTGTTAGTAACCACATCTACTAAAAACGTCCTAGTGTTGTGCTTCATTAAACGTTTTATTTCTTCACGTGTTGTACTAATTTCAATTTTAGCCATTAAGGCTAAATTATAATAACGTCTTTTTGCACGTTGACGTTGATGTTTATCGTGTGACTCACATAGTTTTTTAAATTCCTCCAATTGTTTTTCTAAATCCTTTTCTCCGTTTAGTAACACTGTAAATTCGTCTTCACTTTGATTGTCTTTTGGCGTTTTCTTGATATTTTCAATAAATTCAATATCTTGTGTTTGCATATTTAGATTTAAATTTTTTTATGTTATTTGCAGTTAAAAAGAAGAAAGTAACTAAAGATACGAAAGAAACCGATACTGCCAAAACAGATGCAACAAATCCAGAAAATGCGGGTATGTATAAACAAATTTAAATAAATTCAAATTATTTGCCAAGGGGTTTTACAAAATAGATAAATTTCATTAATTATATTTAGAAATCAAAATTTTTATAAATTTTAAAAATACTTGATTGTTAGAAATATGAACACAATAACGGCGACAACGACATATTTACATTAAATAAGAAAATGAACCGAATTATAACTAAATTAGAACTAGAACTGAACTAAAACAGAAATAGTACTGAATTAGTACTAAACTAAAACTAAACTTGAACTGAACTAGAACTGAACTAGAACTGAACTAGAACTAGAACTGAACTAGAACTGAACTGAACTGAACTGAACTAGAACTGAACTAGAACTGAACTAGAACTGAACTAGAACTGAACTAGAACTGAACTAGAACTGAACT
>NC_060953.1:57242972-57247712 GCF_022045245.1 Lucilia cuprina
CTAGTTCAGTTCTAGTTCAGTTCTAGTTCAGTTCTAGTTCAGTTCTAGTTCAGTTCTAGTTCAGTTCTAGTTCAGTTCTAGTTCAGTTCTAGTTCAGCTCTAGTTCATCTAGTTTAGTTTTAGTTCAGTTCTAATTATGATTCCATTCAGTTCGAGTTCAATTCCAGATTACTTGAAGTTCAGCTTGTCGTAGTTGTGTAATCGAGGATTACTTATGGTCAGTATTATTCAATAACATTTTTTGTAACCGAAAACTACAACTATTTTAGATAATCGTCCAATAATTCAGTTCTAAAATAAATAGCAAGAATTTTTTCTTTACATTTAATTGCCATCTTTTAATTGATTAGATGGTTTATCATTTTAATGTTTATTGGAATTAAATATATTTTTTATGTATTTTATTTACACAATCAGTGAAAGATTTTAAGATGATGATTTGCGTTGTCGCATTTCCAAAAGCTCCTTGTATTGTTCTATCGAACCATCTTCATGCTTGGAACTAAATGAAGGTGTAGATTTGTCCTTTTCAGCCTCAGAATTTTCATGACTATTTTCCTTTTTAGAATGTTTAGATTTTTTGATCTTATCCCTAACACGTTTACCCAAACGTGAAGCCAGCAAAACCTTATTAACTTTAGAACTTTTCATATAGCGTGAATGCCATGACTGAAAGAAAGGCGTAATTAGGAAATATTACTTTTGCATTTAAATATATAATTTACCTGATTGTAATCATCTCTTTCCTCTTCACTTGATTCTAATGAAATAACATCTTCTTGGTTTTCATCATGAGATTTTTGATTATCTTGAGATGAATCTTCTGCTGGCTTTTTACTATAGGGAGAGTCCATGGCGTTCACTTCATTCTCCAGTTGTTCATTCATTTCATTTTCCAAGTCCCCGCCCAATGAAATGACATCATCATTTTGATCATCATCCGAATGATTAGCAGAATTAGTTTCATCATTTGATTTTTTAGATAAATCATCAGTTTTCGATTTTTCTTTGTTAGAAGTTTTAGATTCCGCACTTTGAATATTACTGTCTTGTGTATCTTGGGTGTCTTCGCGGTCACTCATTTTAAATTGAGAATCCTGTGTAGTTTCAGTGGAACTTTCTATATTGACCTTGTCCGTACTGCTTGGTTCCAATGGAGATTTCTGAATTTCTGCATTATCTATTTCTTTTGCTGAAGACTTTTCTTTATTTTCAACTTCTGTGGTTTCTTTTTCAGTGCTTTTACGTTCTCCTGGTGTTTGGCTATCCGCTTCATTGGAATCCTTTGTTGTTGTTTCATTGTTAACTTTTTTGGCTTCATTTTTATTTGTTGCTTTACTTTCATCATCAGATGAGTCAGTTATAAGCAATGTTTCTGGTTCAGCTACAATAGGTATAACGTCCGGTGAAGGTGATCGACTGCCTCTCTTTTCTTTCTTGATCTCTGTCATTAGTGTTTCATTTGTTTTATTTTTCTCTTGTTCCATGGACTTCTCTTTAGTAGCTGCTCTATCATTTTTTTCTTTATCATCTTTTCGGTCCTGTTTCTCTTCGGTTTCGTTACCTTTATCGGCGGCATTAGAAGATGTTCTATGTGTTCTTCTTAGTTTGATCTTTTTCGAAGTCTTTTTCTCGGCATCTTTTTCGGATTGTGACTTAGAACTTAAGTTCTCCGTTGAGCCATTGATGCGACTAATTTTATTTGAATCTCTTGATTGTCGATCACTTGAAAGACGTTTACGTTCATTTTTATTAGTTTTGTCATCTTTTTTAGAGGATTTAGCTTTGTCTTCTTCATTACGTTTCTCCCCATCTGAATCAACCTCAATTTTGGTAACTGGCTCTAAAGCCAATTGTGAGCGGATTGCTCTGGCTCGAGCTTGCAATTCTAATAGTTCCAAAACACTGATTTGTCCATCTTCTGTAAGTGTTAAAAATATTTAATTCATATTTCCGGTTTTGTTTAGTTCTAGTTTAGTTTTAGTTCAGTTCTAGTTCAGTTCTAGTTCAGTTCTGGTTCAGTTCTAGTTCAGTTCTAGTTCAGTTCTAGTTCAGTTCTAGTTCAGCTCTAGTTCAGTTCTAGTTCAGTTCTAGTTCAGTTCTAGTTCAGTTCTAGTTCAGTTCTAGTTCAGTTCTAGTTCAGTTCTAGTTCAGTTCTAGTTCAGTTCTAGTTCAGTTCTAGTTCAGTTCTAGTTCAGTTCTAGTTCAGTTCTAGTTCAGTTCTAGTTCAGATCTAGTTCAGTTCTAGTTTAGTTCTAGTTCAGTTCTTGTTCTAGTTCAGTTCTATTTTAGTTCTTGTTCTGTTCTCTAGTCTAGTCAATAGTCCAAACGATAGTCTAGTCTAGATAGCTGGACAATTCCTTTCATAATGATACCCGTGGAACCGTTAGATTTCTCCGGATTCTTATATAAACATCATAAAATTATCTGTAGATCCTTAAATAACAATTCAATTAACAAAATTGAAGAAAACGTAACACTCACCAATCATTTCCACATGTTAAATATAATTTCGGAGACCAAGGAGAAAACTCCATATAATTAACACCGGCCTCATGCAATTGCAAAACTTCCAAATGTTGATTAGGATAATTAGTTGAACACTTATGTAAACAGCCTTCATCGGTCAACACATAATAAATATCGCCATGTAAAGCATCCAAACATATATAAACACCCTGAGGATGACGATTAGCTTCCATTTGCGATAGTTTCTTTTCTATATCTAAACCTTCTACTTTCCCCTCAATACGATCCAATTTCATTTGTTGGAAACCCAAAAGATTTGGGCTATTAACAATGGTATATCTGGTAATAATACCATCTCGAGATAAAGCCAAAAATGGTTCTAAATCATGAAGTTTGGTTTCATTAACATTATGAGCAATCCATTTTATGGAAGTAATTGGCTCACAGCTGGTAGTAGCCAAACGGGGTGAGACACTAATTTGAGGATTTTCAACATTACTTATGTCATAGACGAACACACTGCCATCGTAGAGACCAATGGCTAAAAGTTGTGGTGTGTAGGGTGAAAATTCCACTGTGACCACGGGAGCCAGAAAACTATACATTCTTTCGGGATTTACGGGATTTTTAATATTCCATATAAAAACGCTACCCGTTTTCGGAAGCACACCACTCAACGTACTAAAAGTGCCATAACCTATTGCTAGTATATCACCATTTTTTGGACACCAACTCATATCCGCTACCGAACAACTTTCGTTAGAGCTAAAGCTAGCCGCAAATGACCATAAAAGCTGTAGATTATAGCGATAATTAACTTCCAAAGCCAAAGGATCAGGCATAATCATATTACGAAATCTTCTTTGTTCATTCTCAAATGTATTACCCGCCAATATGCGCATGGTCAACATTAACGCCAATTTAAATTTAGGCGTTTGATTTATGACCTCAAATTGATCAACACCTCCCACTTTATAGGTAGTCACTTGGATCTTTTGAGTACCATCTACATCCACACTTTGAGTTGTTTTCTCTAGGTCCTTATAGGTATCAAACATTTCGAAATTCGAAACATATGAGCCCACATTACTGCGAGCTATGGAGTCTGTATTAACTCCTCGAGTTTTAGTAAGTTCCTGGGTAGTTTGTGTCTCCACCGGAAAACATATACGTTTACGTCCCTGTCCCTCCGTCAAATACTCATAACGTTTATTATCCTGCTCCACCAAACGGCCCTCTTCGGTGTCCTTTAAAACCGTAGTGCTGCGTTGCTCGAACAGCACTATATCGGGGGTTTTTTGCAGTTTAATTTTTATAAAGGGATTAGGGCGTCTCAATGTTTTGCGTTTTTCTTGTCTCAAATGAGATTTAGTATCGGGTTTAACATCCAGCGTAAGTTTGCTTAATTTAATCTATAATTATGTTTAAGATTTTAAACGATTCAATATAACATTTGTTGTGTTTAATTTCCTTACCCCATTTTCTATATCATCTAATGAAGCCTTAATAGAACCCAAACCTTTTCGTTGCTGTATCATTAGTTCTTCTAAATCTTCCGAATTATAGGATTCTTGACTTTGTTGCATTTCATGTTTATTAATTTTCTTATTTAACTGTTCAAATTTTAATTTTAAATATTCTTCCGGATTTAAGGACATGTTGCTGTTTTAAATATCTTGTATTGAAAAATGTTTTATTTATCTCCATTCTCTTTAAGAAAATGCTTAGTAACCACCGGTGTTAGCAGGACTTGGCAACGCAAAAGGCTGAACACGAAATTGTCTGTCAAATTTTATATGAAAAACATAAATTCGGCTGTAGATCCATAAATTACATTCCAATTGTGAATATAATCACAAACTGTGATCACTTATATTTTCTTATAAAAATCGCTTTTAACATACAAATTTAAACTCCTCCTAACTTACTTCATTTCTAGTTCAAATCTAGTTCAGTTCTAGTTCAGTTCTAGTTCAGTTCTAGTTCAGTTCTAGTTCAGTTCTAGTTCAGTTCTAGTTCAGTTCTAGTTCAGTTCTAGTTCAGTTCTAGTTCAGTTCTAGTACAGTTCTAGTTTAGTTCTAATACACTTCAAGTTTAGTTCTAGTTCTAGTTCTAGTTCAGTTCTAGTTAAGTTCTAGTTAAGTTCTAGTTCAGTTCTAGTTTGGTTCTAGTTCAGTTCTAGTTCAGTTCTAGTTCAGTTCTAGTTCAGTTCTAGTTCAGTTCTATTTCAGTTCTAGTTCAGTTCTAGTTCAGTTCTAGTTCAGTTCTAGT
>NC_060953.1:57247812-57282812 GCF_022045245.1 Lucilia cuprina
CTATCTATCTATCTATCTATCTATCTATCTATCTATCTATCTATCTATCTGTCTATCTATCTATCTACCTATCTATCTATCTATCTATCTATCTATCTATCTATCTATATATCTATCTTGCAATTCATCTGCCTGTCTCGAATTAGGAACTTTTAAAGAATGTTTAACAGTGTACACTTAATATTTTTATTGTGTTTATTTGTTGCTTTTTCATTCTACACACAGCTTTTTTTGACAGATGGGATTATTCTACAATAACAAATCGCCTGTTGTTTTTGTATTGTTGTATTTGTTGTAGCGACGAGGCTACCTTATTAAGTGTACACTGATGTTTAAGAAATCATGCTTCACTTCATGTTTACTTCAATCACAAATAACTCTGTTTTAACTACACAGCTGATATTGACATTTTAAAGTGGATGAAGAAATACAAGAAAACGATAACATTTTATTTTAAAAATATATAAATAATATAATTATATACTATTAAATAACTAATAAATTCTTGGTAAGTAGAAACATTAATTTATAATAATTACTTTAATTATTTAAGTTATAAAAAGCAAATAAAAAAACATTTGCTATTAAGTAATTTTATCAAACAGCACGCTAATGTAATGTCAAAATATAGTAAGAAAGTGAACAAAACAAAGCAGAAAAATTTTAAAGAAACTTCGCTGACGGCTGGGTCAGTCTTCAGAAGAACCTCTGTCAAAATGGCCATAATAAAATAAAAGAAAAAGGGCAAAAAATATATTTTTGCTTTATTGAAATTTTGCGGTAGTGTTTAATTAAAAGAGTGCAAAAATTAATTAAAACAAATAAAAGAGAAAGAAAAACGTGCAATGTCAACGACGACGACTACAACACCAAAACGAAATAAAATAATTATGAATAAATAAAGTAGTGTTAAATAAAACAATTTTAGGAAAACTATTAATTTAAAAAGCAACAACGAAGACGACGACTAATTACGTAGTCAATATCTACGAAAATTAAGTAAATAGAACAAAGAAATTAAAAAAGACGTGTAATAGAATTTTTCATTTACTAAATTGCCTGTTGTGGTGGCAGCAGAAGCAGAAGCCGCAGCAAAAGTAATTGTTTATTGAGGGTGTTTGGCTGTGTAAGCTGTAGAAACGACTGCTTGCGTGTCTGCTTTTGCAAGTTTTATAAACAATGGATACACGAGTCACTAGTGGAGGCAATGGCTCGCTAGCCCTAGAAATGAGCAATAGCAATAATATGGGTGGCAGCACCTCTAGCTTGAATTCCAAAGAGTTGCGTCAACAGAAAGAAGATGTAACCTTGTACTTTAAGAAAATATCCAGTGCCCTATTCTATGGCCTGTCTTCATTCATGATAACCGTAGTTAATAAGACAGTACTAACATCGTACAAATTTCCGTCGTTTCTATTCCTCAGTCTGGGACAAATAACGGCCAGCATAGTAGTATTAAGCATGGGCAAACGCCTAAGACTAGTCAGCTATCCCTCACTGCAGCGCAATACATTCAAGAAAATATTTCCTCTGCCGCTTATATTCCTGGGCAATATGATGTTCGGTCTGGGCGGTACACAAGCCTTAAGTTTACCCATGTTTGCTGCTTTACGGCGATTTTCCATACTAATGACCATGTTATTGGAATTGAAAATATTAGGTGTCCGCCCCTCTGTGGCGGTACAGGTCAGTGTGTATGGCATGATAAGTGGTGCCCTGTTGGCGGCCTCCGATGATTTATCTTTCAACATGCAGGGCTATACGTTTGTCATGATAACAAATGCTCTAACCGCTGCTAATGGTGTATTTGTCAAAAAGAAACTGGATACTTCGGAAATTGGCAAATACGGCCTAATGTTCTACAATTCTCTATTTATGTTTACACCTGCCCTGCTGATCACTTATCTAACAGGCGATCTTCATGAAACATTGGCTTTTAAACATTGGCATGATCCCTACTTTGTGGTTCAGTTCCTACTTAGCTGTTTTATGGGATTCATCTTATCCTACAGCACTATTCTCTGTACACAATACAATTCAGCCTTGACTACCACCATAGTAGGCTGTTTAAAGAATATATGTGTCACCTATTTGGGTATGTTTATTGGTGGCGACTATATATTCTCGTGGTTAAATTGCATTGGCATTAATATCAGCGTATTTGCTAGTCTATTATATACGTATGTAACTTTTAGACGGAAGCAAGCACCCGATAAGGAACTACTGATACCAACAACAAATAAAAGTGAAGCTGTTTAGTTTAAAATTTTCATATTTGTCGCCAAAACCACCACACACCACTACCAGCATCAGCATTATCTTGAGACCATAAGAAAGTGTTAAATAAAATGTATGTGTGTTATATTTTAATATAATTAATATAATAATTATTTATAGTCTATGTATGTATGTATGTATGTATGTATTTTTTTTAAAATTTAATCTATGAATTTCTATTTTTGCTTTAAAGCGTTATTTTGTAGTTATAAATTAAGTTTTATAAATGATGTTTTTTTTAATTGTTTATTCTGTACAGAAAATAATTGTATGTAAATCTAAAAAATGCCATAGCAATGAAAAAAAAGTAAAATAATAAATAAACATGTAACAAACGTAATTTAATATAAAAAAATTTATATAAAAATAGTGTTTTAATTTCTTCAGCAACATATTTAGTATAATGTGCATAAAAATTATATTTTATAAATTTATGAATGATTTCAATGGAATTTGTATTTATAGTTAATTTTGTTATTTAGGTAATTAACTAGAAAAAACCCCAACATACATGCCTACTCAAATAACATGTGCTAAAGTAAATTAAACAAATAAAATGTTTAACAATACATTGTTTATATAATAAAAACAAATTTGCTATTTGCTTCTAGTCGCTTGTCGAAATAGAGAGAGATTTTTCAAAAAAAATTTTTCTGTATCAAAAATTTATTATATACAGAAACTTTTTATAAAACATGTAACAAGAATTTCCATTCTCTAGTTTTCTTTATCAAACCTGTAGCATTTGTGTTAATATTTTAACTTGTATAATTAAATATTAACAATGCTAACATTCTACTGGTCTAATTGATACAGCTGTTTTTCTTTTTTGTTTCTTTTCAAATGATAACAAAAATAAATATCGTTTTGTAGTTTTTTCTATGCAGATAAACATATTTTGTGCAATAACGTCACAACCCAACAAAATCTTTACTTACCCGGTAAGTAGTCAAGTAATATTGGAGAAAAGTTTATGTAGTTACTTTTTCGGTGAATAACTACTTATTTTTGTTCGACGATTACCGAAAAAATAACTGGTTACAAAACTGCTTACCCAACTTTTTCGTATTTAAAACTGATTTTACAGTTATTTTTTATATTTGCTAGTCTATTCTCTGACTCAATGTTCCATTAAAAACTAATTTTATCATTCTATCCGGAATGGTTTCCACACAAATTTAAATTTCTTAAAAAAACTTCCGAAATCAACTACGGCTAATTCCTTATAACACATAAGCTATAGACAATTGACTACAAATTCTATTTGAAAACGACAACTCATTACCAAGTAATGTATAAAATAACTACACTACTTACAATACTCATTACCAAAAATTGAAAATATTTTACTGAAAATTATTTATTTGAATTTGAAAATATTATATATTTTGTAATTATAAGTTACTAGAAATTAAATACAGAATTAAAAAATTATTTAGGCATTTAGTTATTAAATTATGCATTTTTTTTAAATTTCATTAGATGACAAAATGAAAAAAATAATACATTAATAATCATTTAGTTTTATTCTTAAAAAATAATTTCTATTCTAATGACGTGGGATAGACATTATTTTTTGTTTTACTCTCTAGAAAATTCTAACTACAATAGTTTTTCAGACTTTTTTCATTTAGTTAAAAGTCGACTTTTCGACTTTTTGCATTTTATGAAAAGGCGATTTTTTGACTTTTTTCATTTAATTAAAAGTCGACTTTTAGACTTTTCGACTATAAGTATTTTTTGACTTTTATCGACTTTTCGACATTTTCAACTTTTTCCGACTTTATGACTATTTTCAACTTCTCTCCACATTTTCCGACTATTTTAGAATATTTGACTTTTTTTACACTTTTATAAAATTTTCGACTATTTTTGACTTGTTTCTACAATTTTCGAGTTTTCGACTTTTTTCTACTTTATTGGACTTTTCGACTTTTTTCGACTTATCGACCTTTTTCGACTTTTATTAACAAAGTCGACTTTTTTTACAGACTATAGTCGGGTTATCGACTTTTTTGGAACAAAATAGTCGACTTCGACTTTTCGGCTTTTTTAGACAAAAAGATTGTTCGATTATTCGAAAGTCGATTTATAGAACCCTATTAACAATGTGTTACATATGAGAGTTCCCAAGCATATGTGTTGTCAAGCTCCCCCATTGAAAGTCCGGCCGTTATTCTCTATGTATTCACTTGAAAGTTCTTCATGTAAAATTTGAAAATTCTAACTGTAATAGTTTCTTAGATATATGAATTTTTCTATTTAATACAAGCTCCCCAAATGAAGATCCAACCTTTTTTCTCTACAAAATATTCAGATGAATATTAAAGTAATTTATGCAATATTTTAAGAATGTAGTTCTATTAGTTTAACGTCCCAGTTAAACGAAATTTTGTATTTAATTCATATGGGAGGTACCAAGTCCCCTATTAGAAGTCCGTCTGTTATACTCTAAATGTTAAGATGACTGTCAAAGTTCTTCAAGTAAAATTTAAAGATTCTAGCTCTAATAGTTTCTCAGATATACGATTTTTTCTATTTTATTTATATGGGGGATCCAAGCTCCCCTCCAGATGAAAGTATGTTATTTTTCCTTAAAAATGTTCAGATGATTTTCTTCGTGCAAAATATTAAGAATTTATATTCCCAGATAAACGAATTTTTGTATTTAATTAATATGGGAGGTCCTGCTCCCCTAATGGGTAGTCCGCCAATTTAATACCCAAAATGTTTACATGGATGGATGTTAATGTTATTCGTGCAAAATTTTAAGATTCTAACTGTAATAGTTTTCAAGATTAACGAATTTTTGTATTTCATTTATATGAGAGGTGTCACACCCCCTAACGGTAATCCGCTTCGACAAAATTTGAAGACTCTAACTCTTATATTATCTCAAATATATGGATTTAATATTTTCTTAATATGGGCGTGGCATCTCGCCCACTTGAAATTTCAAAACAAAAAGTAGCCTATTGTTCCTTCCAGATATAGAGGAACACACAGTAAATTTCAAGACGATCGGTTCAGTAGTTTAACCTCTTATAAAGTACAAACAAATAAACAAACATACATTGATTTTTATATATAGAAGATAGATATAATGTTGGTACTAAGCATTTTGCTTTTGGTTGTCTAATCTGTTAACTTATATACATACATTTTCCATTTATTAAATTAAATTTTATTATTGTTTAGTTATAATTTTTTAGAATTTTTTACTTAAAATTTATTTTTAAAAGAAAAGTTCCCAGAAATTAGTTGACAGTATATAAATCATACTGAAATGTTTACTCTTATCTTGTACTCACCGTATTTTTTATCTTTAAATAAAATTGATAACATATATATAACAAATACTTATGATTTAAATTCAATTCTATGCAATTCATCGAATTAAAAATTAATTTCATAAAACGATTTTTAACTTTTCAGTTTTAAAATAGGCATTAAAGAATTAAGCCAAAAGATTAACTCACAATAGATTAATATTGAAAATATTTTTTAAAATTAAACTTTTAATTATTTGTATCAAGCATTTGATTGTAAATTATATAGTTATTTAAGTTGCAATTAAATGTAAATTTTTTTTTGGGCCAAGCTTTAAAAAATGTTTTACAAATATGTTTACTGTTTTACAAGTTGATAACAGTTTGGAGGTAAAAATTAGTTTGTTTGACAGGTTTTTTTTTTTGATTGCTCTATATAACAACTGTTATCAAATGTTTAAGTTTTTCGTTAGAATTTAATCTAAACAAAAAGATTACCAAAACAAGAACATAATACATTGAGTATCGCAAATACATAAATTCGGATGAAATATCTGACAAATCCTTAATATTACAACTTTAAAACTGCAATATCGAATTTACAACATTTTGATAAAATCTACTAATGCCATTGATCTCTTTTCTCCCCAACGGTTAAATTTTTACAAATTACAACGTTATATTTATATAAAAAAAAGAAACACTTGTACGTGCATAAAGCAAAAGCGTTGCGCATGTGTATCGTAAAAATACAAATCATTCAAATGTTTATTTTTATCTTTATTTTTTTTTTACTAAGTACTTTTTGGAATTTTGAAAATTAGATATAATAAAATAATATGGGAATCAAATAAACCGGTTGGGTTGGTGAAGTTAAGCTTTCATCATTTTAACAAGAATATATGTATAAAAAAACAAAATTTATTGCCTTCAAGGTAAAAAATCTTTCAGATTGTTGGCAAAACATACACACAACTAACAATTAATTACTCTATCAATCGGTAGTAATTTTAAAACACAAATTAATAAATACACTGAAAAAAGTAACTTTAGTAATAAGAACAAAACACTTTGTTCTTATTAATCAATAATTTAAAAGAAAATTTAAAAACTGCGTTTAAAGCTTTCATTTTTAAAATATAGTTTAAAAATTTTATTAAACAATAATTTATTAAAATTTCTTAACGTGTTTTGTTCTTAGCTTTAGTTTTTTTTTTGTTTATTTATATATTTTTTGGCTTAAAAGTCATTGAATTCTAAAACAACTAAATAATGTTTAGTCATCAAACTATACTTGAAATTTTGTTTGGTTTTGTAGTATTTATATTTGTATATTTTGTTTGATACTAGTAGTACACGTAGTAACATCATTATAAACTTTATGGACATGACTACATACATAAGTACATTTTATGCATATTAGGGTGGTTTCATTTGTAGGGTGTAAATATAAGATATCAATATTTTAAAAGAGAATTTATTATAAGAGATTGACCCCATATTTATAAATGCTTAATAAAGTTATTGATGGTTTATTATATGAATTTTGTATGGAAAATGTGCCCAATAAACCTATTGATAGATAAATAGATAGACAGATAAATAGATAGATAGATAGATAGATAGATAGATAGATAGATAGATAGATAGATAGATAGATAGATAGATAGATAGATAGATAGATAGATAGATAGATAGATAGATAGATAGATAGATAGATAGATAGATAGATAGATAGATAGATAGATAGATAGATAGATAGATAGATAGATAGATAGATAGATAGATAGATAGATAGATAGATAGATAGATAGATAGATAGATAGATTAGATAGATAGATAGATTAATTACTAAGATTTTCGTAAATAAAAACTTTTTTCTTATCCCAGAACAAATATAAAATACTTGTTAATTCTTGGAATAATTAAAGCGTCTAACCAATCATAATGCTGCAAAACATCTGTAAGAAAACATTCCTCTCAGCAGTACGCCAGCGACAAATAAAACATTTTACAACTGTTGCCACAACTCACATAGCTGATGATGAAAAACAACACAAGTCTGATGAAAATACAAATGAATTAACACGCCAACAATGGGATGAATTTACCAAAGAGTTTATGGAAAATCGCATTGAAATGACACCATTTCAAAAGGTACTTTTAGCAGCTGGTTCATCAATTGCCGCCCTAGTAGATCCGAGAAGGTAAAATCATGTGTTTTTTTTTATATTTAAATACGATTTTATTTTTCCTTTTACATAGACACGATATGATTGCTTGTCTAGGCGAGACAACCGGTGAGCAAGCTTTACAAAACATTTTGCATACAATGAAATCGTGTGAGGAAGGTCAGCGTATATTACGTTCTAAGCCACGTATAAACACACGTACTGTTGATATCGAAAGATTACGTCAATTACCTGAGAATACTTTCGGACGTGCTTATGTTAAGTTTTTAGATGATAATGTAAGAATTTTATTGTTAAATGTTTGTTGCTTAATTAGAATTTGTTGTTTGTAATATTATTAGCACGTTACTCCAGATTCACGCATGGAAGTGCGTTTTATGGATGATCCCGAATTGGCTTACATTATGACTAGATATCGTGAGTGTCATGATTTAGTTCATACCATACTCGATATGCCCACAAATATGTTGGGAGAAGTAGCTGTTAAATGGTTTGAAGCTTTAAATAACGGTTTGCCAATGTGTTATGGTGGCGCGATTTTTGGAGCTATGCGTTTAAGACCAAAGTAAGCTTTTTATTTTCTATCTATATATAAATATGTATATTTATCTAACTTTCCTTTTATTACAGACAACGCAAACAGTATTTAAATGAATATTTACCTTGGGCAATTAAAAATGGTAAAAATGCGAAACCCTTAATGTCTGTTTACTGGGAGGAACGCTGGGAACAAGATATAGATGAAATCAGAAAAGAACTACAAATTGTCAAACTTAAATAAACAAAATTATAACGGTTTATTTCTTTCATAACAACTCTGTTATTTTTGTTTTTGACTGATCTTTGTGCTGGAAAAAGTTGGCAACACTTTTGATGATGTCGTCAATTTGACATTTACAACAAGAATTCTCTCTCCATCAAACTCTCAACAAAGTTTCTTTTTTAATTTATACCAACTCTCATGTAGTAGTGATTTTCTGTTTTGTTTGCATTTTTAATTAAATTAATTTTTGTTTTCTTCGTTTCAATTAATTAAATAATAAAGTTGTATTAAAAACTAAAAGTGTTTATAATAAAATTAAAGTAAAAATATGACGGATAAATTTAATGGCTTTAGTCAAGATGAAATAAATCGTGTGTCCGGCAATAAACATAAAAAACTTACAGCCGCGGAAACGAGTGAGTAGCAGTCAACAAGTATTTAACAAAATGTTATACATTTTAACTAAAAATGAGATAAAGTTGACAACAATAAGAATATGAAACATATATTGTATATAAAAGTAGTCAGAGAACTGGATGGTTGGTGTATTTTAAATCTCTTCTGTTTTTTGTTTTTTTGTATTTGTTTATGGTAGTGAAACCAGCTACATTTCGTGGTGGACACGGTGGCATCAGACGTATGCCTGACAAAAGTGAATATTTACGCCAGCAGAAAATGTCTCAAATAAAACAGCAACAACAAACGCAAGTAGCATCCACAAATACAAATTTGGCCAATAACAATATTAACAACAATAATAAAATGGCTGAAAAACTTAAAACTATACAATCAAATGATTCCCTAGAAGATATCAATCTCGATCGCAGTATGTCAAAATCTTTAGAAGAAGCTTTATTCTATCAACCCCAACAACAACAACAGCAGCAACTTACAACTAATAAAGCTTATCTCGCGGGTGAGCAGCAGCAACGTTTACAAGGTCATGATGAAGCTCTTAAAAGTACAACAAATCATATGAATACACACACATCTACACAATCGTTAAGTGAAGATTCTTCGATTTTAAAGCTTGACAATGAAATGGATACTCAAATATCATCCTCAACTTTGGACGATTCTTCGATATTACCTTCAACTTTACCAGCTGATAGAAATGGGAAAGCGGCAGCTTTTGCAGCCCCTGGTTCTCTAAATATTCAGTCACCTTTTAAGGGTGTTTCACTGAAAGATTTTGAATCTCATCGTAAAATGATCGAAGAACAAAATCGCCAGAAAAAGGAAATGTTGTACAAAGCTATCGAACAACAGTAAGTTGACAAGAAATTATAGTCGAACATGACCGATCAAGTATTAGAACAATAGGCATTAATTAGTTAGACACTTTTATCGCGAATTGTAGATATTTATGTGTGTATGTGTATAAATAGTAAATAGGGACTTATATTCATTTATCATATCAAATGAATTAATATTTTTAAGTTCATACGTGAAACAACTGTTGTTGTTATACTATGAGTTCATATACATATAATAATTTTGGAAAAAGATTGATTTTGTTTTTCCATTTGTGAAACATCAAAATATTGCTCAAAAACATATAAGATTTTCTGTGTCCTATTCCAGACATCTTTTCAAAGCATCTAAGTAACTAACTTACTAACTTACTTACATAATTACTTACTTACTTACTTACTTACTTACTTACTTACTTACTTACATACTTACTTACTTACTTACTTACTTACTTAATTACATACTTACTTACATACTTACTAACTTACTTACTTATTTATTTATTTACTTACTTACTTACTTGCCAATTTAAAATTCATCAATTTCAAATAACTTCTTTTCTTTAAGTTCTCAAAAAACTGCCGCTGAAGCTCGTAAAATTGAAGAAATTAAAGCTGAATTAGCCAAATTAGACAACGATCTTGCCGTAGATGTTGCGCTCTTAAGAAAACAAATCGATAATGCCTGCATACATTTTGCCACTGTTGAGTAAGTTATTACCAAAGACTATAAAACAATTTTAATGAAATTGCTTCGCGACTAAAGACATTGCCTTTGAAACTTATTTTAATTAACTAATTTTTTACAGAAAACAATATATGAAAATAGAGTCTCAATTTCTAAAAGCCAAAATCGATTTACATAATGCTGCCGAGAAAAAAGAGTTATTAACTGAACACTTATGTACTGTTATCGCCCACAATGAAGATCGTAAGGCACAGAAACTAACAGAACTAATGGAAAAAGTGGGCTTAGCCACAAATGGTGAATACGAAGCACCGACATCGACATCAAATTGAAAACTTTATTATTTATAAACGTTTCGGAATAATTGTTTTGAAAACATTTATTTTCGATTGCTTTTTTCTGCAACATATAAACGTATCTTGATGATATTAGTTAATTTCAATTTAAAGTTTGCAATATTCTATAATAAATTTACAAATCTCTCTATATTTTTTATATATGTATATGTATTTAGTTAATAAAATATATTGTACGTAATAATATTAGTTTAGTATAATGCGTAAGAAATTGTCAATTAAAAATATTGTGTTCTCGCTCTGCATGTATTTTAAAAATATTGAAAGTAAATTCGAATTTTGTGTGTACTTGTTTATAATTTAACAATTTTTATATTAAATTAATTCGATCGTAATTAAATGTTAGTTATCAAATTTGTTTTATTTTTCAAATTGTTTATTGAATTGTTTTATAGAATTTTATTTGAAGAATCCTTTGTTAGATAATGATAGCAGTCAGAAACCATTTGATTTTAAGATTTGCATGTGACTGCTAATTGAATTTGAACTTCAAAACATTTAAAAGTGTTTCTCAGGAGATGATTCGAAATATCATTTATTTTCAAACACGTAGAAGATCAATAAATCCCGTTTTATTTTTAAAAATAACGTTAAAAACTTTTTTGTTTTTTTTTCATATGGCAACACCCATACATGTATAGGGTTGTATTTTGTGTTGGAAATTTTAGTGTTGATCAGTAAAAATTACTATTTAGTGGCAGGGTGTCTCAGCAAATTCATCCCTTAAAAATGTATGTGTTTGTGTGTCTATCCGAGCTAATTTCCATTCATTACCAAACAGAAATGACACTCTTCTCTTCTGTAAAAGAGAGCAACAATAAATGACATTTACTATGAAAACAAAAACAAGTCTGCACAATCTGCAAAGTAACACAAAAACGGCATGGATTTGCTTTGTAAAATAAAATATTGTTTTGAAAAATATTAACAATTGTAAAAAAATTACAAAATAATAAAAAACTACACATAAGCAACCAACAACATGGCGGGCAGAGGAAGAGGTAAAACTGGTTCTCTAACACAGGAACAATTGCAAACATTGGGATGTGTGGGCAAGGATATACCACAAGTACAAACGGCACCGCCACCAACCTATCCACCCTTAATGTCAAAACCGGTTACACTAGAGGTAAGCGTTCCAAAAACAATACCTAATCTAAAAGCCTAAAATTGCTTATTTCAAGACAACAGCTGCCCAAAGTTATCAGATATTGTGGAAAGAGGATTTTCTCAACCACATGAGAGACTCACCTTATTTTCTACAGACGGAAGAAAAAACCAAAATAAATAAATCTATTTTAAGTTATGGTCAAATAAATGCAGTAAGTTTTTTATTGTTTTTTTGAGAGATAGAGTTAATTGTATACAATACAACTTTCAGAACGACTCGGAATCGAATAAGATGAAAGCAAAAGCAGAATTTAATTGGTCTCTAATGCCTGCCGAATTGCAAATGGCTAATAGAAAACGCCGTGTAGATTTGAAAGCCAAGGAATTGAAAAAGACCAAGGCGGCCAATATAGAGGATCGCTTAAAGCAATTGGAAGAAAAAGAACGTAACGAAAATGACAAGGAAACCGGTAATAAGGTCAATTCCGATTCTGAACAGGAAATGGAGGAGAATGAAGAGATCGTGGACGATGAAATGGATGATGAAAATGATTATGGTAATAGTTATTTCGATAATGGAGAAGCCTACAATGAAGAGGATGATAACCTGGATGATGGTCCTGTTTATTAGAATAAAGAAAATAAGAAAAAAGTTAAATTTTGGTTGTTTTGGTTTTATTTTGCTATCACTTTATTTTAAACCATTTTTAAGCCTTAATTTTAAAGGGAATTTATAGCTTAGGGCACATTTAACAAGTACTTAATCCAAAGAGCTGGGAGGGCTGTAGTTCAATTCAACAATACCGGTAGATTTGATCTGTAAATCAAACGGAAATTATAATTAAAATGCAATAAATTAATACATATTTTTAAGATAAAATTACCAAAGCAAGAGTGCCGACCAAAGCAGCAACACCAGTCAACAAAACAGCATTGTATTTAGCGTTTTGGCGGCTGTGGTGTTCCTTCCAGTCACCTTGAGGTACGGGCATATCGTCCATGGTTACCTTGACGCCATGGCCATGGTAAGCAGCACGGGACATAGCACCAACTAAAAATAAACGATATATTTTAGAATTGTTTTATTTTTTAAAGTTTAGATATACATATGTACAAATTTTTGGTCACTTAACTTTATTTACAGTTATGTAATTTTTAAGGTTAGTACTTATAGATGTTTTAGTAAATCTTTATTTCGTTTTAAAATTTCTTACCATTTTTTAACAAGAGTCCTTGTTTGACAATATGTTGTACCAACATTTTCGCTTAGTTTTCTTTAGAACTGCAAGGTAAATAAATTTTGTTAAAAATATTAATTTATAATTTGAAAAGTTTTTTCCTCGAACCTACGTGCTGTATGCCTGAAATGAAGAACAAAACTTGCAGATATTGACAATTTGATTATGACACTTTGCAGAACGAGTCTCGAAAGTGACATCAATCTATAACAGAGTTGTCATATTGTGTTAACATATTCATGTGAATTACTATTCAGTATATGTATTCGTAATGTAATAAATTAATAAATGAATAAAAAAAGTAAAAAACAATATGAAAATAGAAGTAAATAGTAGATTTATTTTAATATTCATCAATTATTAGCAAATTAACTCTGTCTATGCATTTATCTATTCATCATTGCGACGTTAGTCGCTTGTAGTGCCATTTGTAATCATTTTACAAAACATACAATTATTGTGAATACACTAAAACTATTGTGATTAATCAAAAACTTTTATTTGCCAAAAATTAACCTAATGTATATAAAATTCTATCCGCATTCCCCCTCCTTTAAAATAAACAACCGACTGCAGAAAAGAAAATTTTAGATGAGACTCGGAAAATAAAATAAAAGAAAAACAAAATACAATACATACATTTTATTAACTTCTACAAACGACAAACATGTAATTTTAAATGCAATTAATAATTGTTTAATAAAACATAATTTAAAAAAATAAAGTGAAGAATTGCAACAAAAAATTTACATAAAAAACATTTGGAATAGTTCTATATACAAGTTTTTTTTAATTTATGTAGTTTTTATAAAGTCCACCATAAGCTTTGATTAACTGGAATTCTTGCTGGTGGAATTAGTCAGACGCAACATACAAAAATAAATGAATAACACCAACAACAAAAACAACAAATATTTATAGTAAAAAATCAAACGAATTTAATAATACCTATACAACAAATAAAACAAACATTCCATAACTGTATACAGGAAGTAATAATTTACACACCGAAAGAAAAACAACAAAATAAAATTCCATTACACTACAAAAAAGAAAATAGTAATAATAATAAAACAAGAAACTATTAACAATTAATTAATTAAAACAAACTATGATACGTAACGGTGGTGGAGGAGCAGGCGGTGGCGGCAGCAACAATATAGGTGATAGTGGCGGCGGTGGTTGTGGAGCCTCAGCTGCCATGGGTGGGGCTGTTGGTGGTGGTGGTAATGATGGCTGCATATATCCCGATGAAGTTATCATGGAAAAGGGGGTGGCATTCAATGTGCGAGTATGTTCTTTAATCAATTAACAATATGAAAACAAAAACACTTGTGCATGCCATCCATGTACATTGTGTAATATGGCTTCATGATTAACAACTAATTTGTTTCCATTGTTTTCTTTTCTCTTTTTCCCTTTTGATTTTGTTTTTGTAGTATACGGGTTGTATCGAGGTTAATACATCTATGAAATCTTTAGATTTTCATACTAGAACACAAGTGGCCAGGTAAAGTCTTATAGACTTCTTATAAAAGTTATTGTTGATTTCTTATTTGTTTTTTTCGTAGGGAATGTATAAATCGTGTATGTGAAGCAGCTGGTCTAAAATCGGCCGGCAAAAGGCGTATTGATAAGAAGATAGCTCAGTATATAGCAGAAAGACCGTGTATGGCGAACGCTGGCACCAATGTTATCATTAATGTTTCGAGCCGTTCATTGAATTTAATAAATGTCGATAATAGCGAGATAATTGCTTCACATCAAATGCCCAGAATATCATTTGCCTCGGGAGGGGATACGGTAAGAGATAATATTTATAAAAACAAAAATTTTTGAAAAAATTTCTATACAAAAATAAATTTTTATTGAAAACAAGTAGGAAAGTATAGTCGGGCATGGCCGACCATATAATACCCTACACCATGAGTATATTTTTAAAATTTTTACTTTTTATAAAGTTTTATTTTTTATAAAGAAAGTTTTATGTTGAATATTACCAATAATTCCAAAATATTTAAGCAATTTATTGATAAAAAAAAACTAAAATTTCTAAATGAGGCTTTATATAGGTCAAATATGGACCGATCCTCGGTTAATTTGGGAAAAGGATATATTTCTAAATAACAGTTAGTTTTGTTGAGTTTCATTGCGATACAAATGGTACAAGTCAATTTAAGACGTTTAAGTCATTTTTTGAAGGGGGGTTTGTATGGGGGCTAGGGTAAAATATAGGCCGATCCTTACGAAAATCTGCAGTGTCATTTATACTTATATAAAACTTATTTGTGCCAATTTTTAAAGAGATAGCAGAATATTTGACGTAATTATGGCATAAAAAGTTCAAATCGGGAGGTACGGTTGTATGGGGCTAGGTGAACTAATGGACCGATTTCAACCATTTTCAATAGGCTTCGTCCCTGTGCCAAAAAACATGCTTGGTTCAAATTTCATCAAATTATCTTTAAAATTGCGGCCTGTACCTTGCGCACAAAGTTTACATGGACAGACGGACGGACGGACATGTCTTAATCGACTCAAAAAATGATTTTGAATCGATCGGTATACTTTAAGGTGGGTATTGGACCAATATTTTTGTATGTTACAAACATCAGCACAAACGTATCTCCCTACTATAGTGGTGTAGAGTATAAAAACGACTATTTTTGGAAATTAAAGTGAAATTTTTCTATAAAAAGAAAAATATTTTCAAAATTTTCTTCCAAACTCTAATCTGGCCAATTATGAACAATAATTCTGCAGAAGTTTATTCTCTTTTGCATGCTTTATGTATAGGAGAGGGAACAAACTCTCTGGGAATAAGACTGAATATTTTGTTTTTCTCTTATAGGATACTCTAGATTTTTTAGCATATATTGCTAAAAATGAAGATGAATGGAGAGCTTGCTATGTTTTGGAATGTATAGGTGGTCAAAGTGAAGATCTTATTGTCACTATAGGCAAAGCTTTTATGTTGCGTTATAATGCCATCAATCGTAAAGGGTAAAATAAAATTTAAATATTTAAAGATTTTAAAATCTAAATGTAATTATTAAATCATTTGTAGTCATCATTATGGACAAAATATAGATAATGTTAATGCAACTGTAAAGGACAACGATAAGGACTACTATAATGATTTACCCAACAAATTACCTCCAGATTTAATAAACGACAACGAATTGCAACATGAGCATGAACAGCAACAACAACAAAAAGTGGCCCAATTAAATCTAAAGAAACCCAGGGATCGCCTTAGCAGTAATTTAATCGATTTAAATAGTCCACCGCCAGATCAGACATCAAATAAACTCAATTTAAATGCATTTGATCCAATGAAGGATAATATGATAATGGCACAACAACAGCAGCTGCAGCAACAACCTCCGGATGTATTTGATATACGTAAATATAAGAATTTATTATTTTTTTTTATTTGAATAAACTAATATCTTTTATATTACTTAAGCTCCCCTATCTCTATCGGCCGAAGTGCAACGTTCTCAGTTAATGACGGAAACTTGGTTTCATGGTTCCATTAGTCGTCCTGTGGCCGAAAGTATGCTTGATAACGATGGTGATTTCTTGGTACGTGAATCTCAGGGCAAACATGGCCAATATGTTTTAACTGGCCTACAGGGCAAAACACCAAAACATTTACTACTTATCGATCCCGAGGGTATAGTACGTACCAAAGATCGTATTTTTGAAAGCATTAGCCATTTAATCAACTATCACTGGACAAATCTATTACCCATAATATCTGAAGATTCAGAACTAGTTTTACGCACTCCGGTGGTAAGACTAAATAGTTCAGCATTAACAGGAGCTGGTTTAAACAGCAATACCACCAATACACAACATAACCATCATGCTCATTCGCATACACATCATTCTCATTTGCAATCATGTAAAGAATAAGCGAAACCAACAAACAAACAACAGGAAGAACAAACAAAAAAAAAAAGAAACAATGTTTGGAGATTATCTTAAAGTAACTAAAAATAAATATCGTTTATATATATATAGAAAGTATGAATGAATATTTAATAAACCTTTACACATATTTTCTGATATCAGTGTATACATTATTTTATTTAAATATATATAGCAATTTATTAAAGAAAAAAATGTGAACAAATTTTAAACTATAAAAAACAAAAAAACAATTGTATTATTTGTATTGTATGTATTGTAGATGATGATAATTTTATTATATGTATGTATTTATTAATAAAAAAAACACAATCATTAAAATTAAAAAAGAAATGTATCTAATGGAACATTTTCTACTTAAATATGTCTTTAAATATCTTGAGAACAACATTAGTTTCAATTTTAAAATAAACGATATATATTTTAACGATCGCGTTAATAAAGAAACTTTTATATAAACGTAGAATTTAAACGATTATCGATATTAAACTCATTTAAATCACTTTTCTTTTTGAAAGACCCTGATCCCTGGTCTTTGTTACAGTATTCTCATTTAAATCACTTCTCTTTTTTAAAAGACTCTGATCCATAGTCTTTCTTACAGTATTCTGCATTCTATTCTGCATTTCAATTCGAATCGAAATTTTATATGTTTGGCAACTTTGGTAGTCAGTATTTCGATTCAAAGTGGATAATTAACTCATTTAAATCACTTCTCTTTTTGAGAGACCCTGATTCATAGTCTTTGTTACAGTATTTTGCATTCTATTCTGCATTTTAATTTGAATCGAAATTTTCTATGTTTGGCAACTTTGGTATTCAGCATTTCGATTCAAAGTTGCGCCAATAAAATAATTAATTACAAATCGATAATTAACTCATTTAAATCACTTCTCTTTTTGAGAGACCCTGTTCCATAGTCTTTGTTAGAGTATTCTGCATTCTATTCTACATTTCAATTCGAATCGAAATTTTCTATGTTGGCAAACCTTGGTATTCAATATTTCGATTCAAAGTTCCGCCAATAAAATAATCACCCCTCTTCTGCTTTTTTCAATCTAAATTCCACTATTTTATGAATTTAGAATCAAGTCAAACTTTTCAGTTGTAATTCACCTCTGAATTGGAGAACAACTCTTGCCTCATAGTTTTTATCTCTTAAGGACGGTTAGGCTTGATTTTGTTGCTGGGCTTTCGACAGAATTACTTCTCACCCCCGCACTAATTTAATGCACTACTTCATATAACTGTTTCTAAGTTATGCGTTGTCTTCGTTTAACGCGTGCTTTCGTTTTACCTTAAAGTGAGGTTATGTTTTTAACTCATGATATAACCTTGTGGAAACCATTTAAACTCGATTATATACTGGTGGAGACCATTAAAACTCTAAAACTTATTTCTGGTGGAGACCAGACTTTTTATGAAATTAAGTTCGGATGCTCCAACTTCCTATATGAAAGTATAGGTCGTTTGGTGGGGTTTTCTTCGGACAAACCCAAAAAAAGTCAAACTTCTCAGAAATTCTTATCACCAAAAAATCAATTTCACTAAATTTAATAAATACTTTAATTCGTCTTTTCCACATAAGTTCCGGATTTTCATCAAAATTCGAAATCTGTTTTTAATAAAGTTTAGCTTTTTTAACAACCTTTTGTCGTTTTCTTTTTTTTTTCAAAATCACTACCGACTTTTTCGCTAAAGTTGTTATTTTTCACTAAAATTTTATGTTTTCACTAAAATTTTACGTTTTATTTGAAAAATATGACATTTTCACCTAAATTTCACTAAAATTATATTTGAAATCTCAGTTTTCACTAAAAGTACTGCTATTTTATTTAAATTTCACTTTTTGACAAAACATTTTTGAATTTTCTTTACAATGTCACATTTTTCACTCAAAGCTGAGTGAATATCTTCGATATTTCGATTTTATTATTTTTCTAGTTTTAAAGTTTAACAAGAATAACTAATTTCTAAGTATGAGCTAAACTAGTCTCCAGAATATTGAGAGTAGTCCACGCTATAGTGCAGATTATAGAAACGAAACTAATTCGGACGATTTACTTGATTTAACACCAGACTTAAGACTAGACTACTGTAATGAATAATTTCACTTTTTGACAAAAAAAATTTAAATTTTCTTTACAATTTCACATTTTTCACTCAAAGCTGAGTGAATATCTTCGATATTTCGATTTGTAATTATCTAGATAAATAACTTCGTTTTCGTCACAAAATTTACTTTTTTTAAATTCATTCGATTCATTAATAACTACGATAGTAATCGAATCAAAAGCAAAATATTTTAATATGTCTTTTAAAATAAAATTGTACTTATTTTTATTTCTTAAAATCACTTTGACTATTTTTTATACTTTTATTTAGTTTGACAATAGTTTACACCAAAATCGCATAAAATTAACAATTCTTTCTTTTATAAACCCAAAAATAAAAGAAATTATTCCATAACAAAGAAAAACATTCAGTTTTAAATTATAAACATTTTATTATAGATTTTTTTTTTGTAAGTTAATCTTAAACATGTCTCACAAACAATTGATTATGTGTTATATATGTATGTATATAAATTTATTAAAAAATGTTGACATAAATCGTTCAATTATGAAGATTTATATTTCAAAATTTCGTTTACATTACATTCTTTATTTTCCATTGATAATTTTAAGTTAAATAAAAACTGTGCAATATGTTCATAATACAAATTTTATTTATTTAGAGATTTCGTTCAAAACAACTTTAAAGTAAAAAAAAAAAAACAAAAATATATGATTGTTTTAGTAGTTTCATTACAAAGAAGCCACTAGATAAAGGTGGGCTTATATAACAATGTAATAACATAGATTTAATTGAAAAATATAAAACAAACATAAGCAATGAAACAAATAAGATTAATGCGTTTAAAGTTGTTGTAATGTATTTAATTTAAGGCTTCTTTTATCATCAGTTTTTTTCAGTTACATTTTTGTGTGTTTAAGTACAAATTACAATAGCAAAGCATTTTATTAATATTTGTTCTTATTTTTTTTTTTTTTGTTAAATACTATAATACGTTTTCTTTTTTTACTAATAAATATGCCTCTCTGTTGTAATTTGCTTAGGGAACTTAATACATTTTTTTTCGTTACATTTAAAAGCAAACATTTTGGTTGTTTTTTTGTTACTAATTAACTAACTTAAAAGCTTATTATACGACGAGCTTACTACTTTGTTGTTCCATTATTGTTGATATAGGAGTTATGCCAAATAAACTGCCAGTGAATGAAAGTAGTACGGAATAGTTGAAATACCAAAAAAGTATAAATAATACTGCAAATATCACATCTTTATTTGATATTTTAATTTCCAGTTAGAGATGTTTATAAACCGATGAAGAAATATCATATAAAATAAACAGAAATAGAATAGCAATTAATTAATACATAGTACATATGTACAGTTGCGTTCAAAATAATAGTTGTGAAAATTTAAAAAAATTTTGTATATAAATTTTTTAGTGAAAGATTTAGATTTTTTATTAAGTATTTTTATTAATTTATTTAACTTGTTCTCTAATTTTTATTATCGTTATTTTAAATATTGAAGAAATTTATATAAAATAATATATATATTTTTTTAAATTTATATACAAAATATATTGTTCAAAATAATAGGAGTATTCGATTTAAGTTCAACTATTTTTAAAATAAAAACAAAAACGAAAGCACTTTCATCTAAAATATTATTAATTAATGTGTGGCAGTACAACATCAGTTATTTGTGTAAAGATTTTATTTAGAATTTGGGTATGTGAGTCTCTGGAACTGTCTTTCCGACATTAAGTTCCATTATCAAGCCTCTCAAAGCTTGATGACGCATGTCGTGGCCGGTTATCAACAAATATGCAGTAATTTATTCAGAAAGCTTTAAAAGATGTTATACGCAAGGTCTTTTAACGTTTTGATTTAAAATCAGTAAGTTGACAACCATGTAATGGCCTACTTCCTATGGAACGAGCTTCCATCAATATTAGAATCAATAATGTTTTTATACGACAACACCGCCATTTTATTAAATTTGTTTATTGGAAATATGAGAGCATATCTTGGGCTAATATGTGTTTCTATAACATTTGCGTTACGATACCATTTTTTAGACCATTCCCTTATTGTCGAGACCCATCATGAATAGTTCCTATTATACAACTTCTTTGAAAGTTGGTTAGAGCTTAATATTTTGCGATTAATGGACTTCCAATATATTTCTGAATTCTTTTATTGTTTTACAAATATAATATGTTGTCGTATTCATGCATTAAACCTCTAAATGTGTTTCTTTGGCAAACTTAATGGGTTTCACTATATGCTTTATGGTCTGCAATTATATTTTTTTAAAAAAGATTTGTTTAAAAATTAATCTGAACTAAATGAATATTGATCACGATGTTTAATAACTACAATATGTCTTAGTTTCACTAAGTTGGGGCGCTCTAATGGAAGCTCTTGTAATTTTTGAATGAAATGTTTATTTTTTATGAGTGATTTAAAAATTTTTGGTTTCCTAAAGTATTCAAAAAGTCTTTTAATGAAATTACCATCAGCATTTTCATATTTTGTTCGCGATATTTTGATAATTTTCAAGATATTTGAAAAGATTTCATTTTCGTCAATTCTGACATTTTCTTTCAGGATTTTAAATAAAATAATTGTGAACTGAGCTCAAAATCATTAAAATATAACAGTTTTGTATCATATTTTAAATAATTACAACGAATAAAGGAAATTAATCTAACTTAGTTTAGATATTATACGATACTCCTATTTTTTTTGAACAGTCGTAATCCGAAATGGATTTCGAAAAAAGTGAATACCAAAAAAAACTAATGAACCTATTTACAAAATTTTATTTGTTTTGTATTTTAGACACTTAACAAATAAATATCGTGAAAAAATATTTGATTTCTGTAAATCTTTCTTTTTTAAATTAAGCTGTACAATTATTTTTAAGTCTCACTCCTATTTTTTTGAACACAGCTGTATATGTGTATTTGCATAAGCAGTATAAAAACATTAAAATGTGTAAATGTATTAGATATTGTGTGATCGAAATTGCAAATTTTTGTTAAAAGTAAAGAAACACTTGATTTTGTCAAGAATATTTATATGAATAGGTCAATTAAATAAGTTAAAAAGTATTTTATTTAAAAATCGTAAATTTCAATTCATTTTCTAGTTTTAAAGTTTAACAAGAATAACTAATTTCTAAGTATGAGCTAAACTAGTCTCCAGAATATTGAGAGTAGTCCACGCTATAGTGCAGATTATAGAAACGAAACTAATTCGGACGATTTACCTGCTTTAAGACCAGACTTAAGACTAGACTACTGTAATGAATAAAATTCAAACTTCAAACTATATACTAAATCCAGACTTAAGACTAGACTACTGTGATGATTAAAGATGAAACTAAAGACTAGATATAATACAGACTAAACGTACTACAGATTAGATTACACATAATACTATAGTCCCGACTATATACTATTGTGTTTTCTGTACTTTTAATACATTTTTGTATAAATTTGTACATTATTTTTATTAAAACATTGTGAAAACCACAACAAAATCAATTTCACCGTTGAAATAGGTATATAAACATGTTTTGTTAACATTTTAACAAACAACGCATGATAAATTGAGTCTCAAGTACTCGGGGGACATGCTCAATGCTGGTGAATCACCATAAGTGTGTCCACATTTTGATTAAATCAAGTTATTAACAAAACGATATCGAATGTTTATAGAAGCCTATAGTACTTACGTATTGTTATGCGTTCCCATTTCTCCACCATGTATAATTCGGTGACCATTAAATAGCGAAACCACCAATAATTGCAAAAATCTATTATATTTTGTAGCATTTTTTTTGTTTTTAACTTTTTAACCACAAAAGTTTTAGCTTTATATAAATGGCCAATAATTGCTCAATATATATTTGTAAAGTATTGTTTAAATTTTAATTAATTGCTTGTATTTTGATAAGAATTATTAAAAACAATAAACTAGATTAAATACACTCATAGAATAGTGTTAGAGAATGAAAGATAAAAAAATTAACAGCAGCAACAACATCTGTCAGAAAAGGCAGAGCCCCAAAATATAGAGTTGTCAATTTAGTGATTTTTGTATTATCATTAAAGTAAAGATTTATAAGGTAAAATATATGTATGTTAAAAAAAACTTATTTTAATAATTTTGTTACAAAATTTATTTAGTATATATATTTTTAAAGAACTATGTGTGATTTATAAAGCTTCCATAGCAATAATTTAAAAAATTTTTATTTGGAATGTAGTTTTTAATATAAAGTAGACAGCATTGCAAGCAACATATGGGTATTTTGCGACTAAGATGCCACACCTTTTAATGTATTTTGTAAACAAGATTTATTGTGAATGATTTTAAATGTTATACAGTATTTGGCAACTCTTAATATAGCAACTGTCAATTGATTCATCGTTGACATCCTGAACAATACAAAGCAAAAGCAGAATTTTTGTTCTTTTTTACTGTGCATCTGTTAATAAATTTGTAAAAAACAATGAGTGGTGAACAAGTTAAGGATTCAAAAATGAATGAAAAACTCATAGCAGAGTTTCAACAGCTTCGCAATGAGCAAAGAAACTTGGTCAACAATCTAAATACATTGGAAATGGATCTTAAAGAACACAAGTAAGAAGCCAAAACATAACCTCAATTTGTTTGATATATTGTCTTGAAAACTATAAAAATCCTTTTTTTTTTTTGCTTCTACTCTAGAACTGTGATAGACACCCTTAAAACTGTGGATCCTGATCGTAAATGTTTTCGTCTAATTGGCGGTGTTTTGTGTGAACGTACCGTTAAAGAAGTCTTACCTCAACTAGTAGAAAATAAGGATTTTATTGAGAAAACCATAACACTGGTCACAGATGATTTAACCAAAAAAGGATTACAAATCAATAAATTCAAGGAGGAACATAATATTAGAATACGTGGTGAACAGTTGGCCGGTGCAGATGGTCAAAAGTCGCAAGCAGATGAAAAGAAATCAGAAAATCGTAATGTATTAGTATCTAACTGAAGAACCTCCAAAATATAAACAAAATACAAAAAAAAAAGAAAAACACGTAGTGGAAGTGAACTTAACAATGTTTAAAGTGTCGGGGTAGAAAGACACCTGGTACTTATTTAACATAATTTCTTTAAATTATTGAAGCAATCACTTTTTGTTTTTCATAAAATGGCCTCAATTATAAAAGTCATATTTGCAAAAGAATTATAATTTATTTTATGTTTATTAGTTTATAAAACTAATATGTTAAAAAAAAATATATTAACTTGAATAAAAAAAAAACAAAATTAACACAATATACATAGGTATATCTTCTGGTTTGAAATCTTGATTGTGAAATGACAATGATGGCCAGACTATAGATTAACACAATATACATAGGTATATCTTCTGGTTTGAAATCTTGATTGTGAAATGACAATGATGGCCAGACTATAGATTAGATTGAAGTCTAGATTATAGCCCAGGCTATAGACTAGACAATAGTACAAATTTTAAAATAGACTGAAATTTAATTGAAATACCCAATAACCTACACATTATAGAATATGTAACATCTTATACTATATTAGACTATATTGTAGTCTAGACAATGAATTAAACATTCCAGGCCATAGTTTAGATTATAGACTAGACTGTACCCAAGATTTTAGACTAGACATTAAACTGTTAAAACAATTATAATAAATACTTCGATTAGTTTCAATATTCTTTTACTTCATTCCATTTTATTAAAAAAAAACAAATATTCTATTAATAAATTATCAGGCCTATTATAAGTAATAATTTCCCGGTTAATCTGTTACCTCTCCTATACATAAAACATGTAAAAGGGAATAAATAATAGGGAAATATTGTTCATAATCGGCTTGTATATATATTTATATTCTTAAATTTAACTTCTCTTAAAATCACCTCTTTGACCACCAGACTTAGACATTAATTTTATTTCCTTTATAATCATATCGTGCGTTATTGCTTTACACATATCGTAAACGGTGAGAGCAGCCACCGAAACTGCAGTTAAAGCTTCCATTTCAACTCCCGTTTGGCCGCAACAGCGTACCGTTGCATCTAATATAACCATATGATTTTCTAAATCTAATTTAGCATTCACTTTAACCGATGTTATGGTGATATTATGACATAAAGGTATTAGATCAGAGGTTCGTTTAGCACCTAAAATACCAGCCAATTGAGCTACACTTAAGACATCTCCTTTCTTAAGATTGTTCGAATGTATGAGTTGGGCAACAGCAGGACCTACATATATCTGAGCCATTGCTTGTGCATTACGTGTTGTTACTGGCTTTTCCGATACATCAACCATAGACGCTTTACCGGTGGTAGCATCAACATGGGTAAGATTTTTACGGTCAGTACAGTAGTTATGTGTTGGTAGGTCAACTACTCTGTGTTGGTTGCTGTTGAAGGTGTTTGCTAATAACATTGTATTAGTTAAGGATGATGATAATGGTGTTATTTTATTGACCATTTTTAAATGATGGTGATGAGAATTAATAGAAATAGCTGTAGAAGAGAAATTTTATTAATCATTTTTTGTCAAATATTGTTTCTTAAATTACCCACCTTATTTGCGGATGTTTAGTTTTATCCACCTATTAAGATCATTGGACGATTTTCCATTTGTGACAGATTTAACATGCCTATAAATAATGGATTTTATTCTGTTGTTAAAACAAATACAAAATCTTCCAATGATTTTTTTCTTTATTTAAAAATTTAACAGTTTTAGAGTTTTCAAAACCAACTGTTAAGCCTTTAAACTTATTTGTTATTAAAACTTATACATACCTGCATGTTGTTTCTTTTTCCTTTTAACAGCCGCCGATATCAATGCTACTAAATCATCCTCGGAACATTGACTTCTAATGGCATCTCTTAGGGATATTTCTTTATTGCCAAAAAGACACACTTTCAAATTACCATCTGCTGTCAAACGTAAACGATTACAGGAGCCACAAAAATGCTCCGTCATCGATGTAATAAAACCTACTTGACCCTGATAACCTGGTACTTTATAAGCTTTAGACGTATCATTTGGACCATTTTCCAAAGCCTCAAATTCTGGCCATTTATCACGTATAATTTTTAAAGTATCCTGATAGCTTAACAATTTATCGGTTTGCCATTTATTACCCATAAAGGGCATGTATTCTATAAAACGTATATCCACATTACGATCGCGTGTAAACTCAACAAAATCACAAATTTCATCCTCATTGAAATTGCGCATGAGAACACAATTTATTTTGGGTTTATAGCCCAATTGTATGGCCAAATCTATGCCGGCTATAACACGTTCCCAACCACGACGTCGTGTTATCTCTTCGAAACGTTTCGGCTTTAAGGTATCCAAACTAATGTTGATGGCATCTAGACCGGCTTTTTGCATGGGCACCAATAGTCGTGTTAACACTAAGGCATTTGTGGTAATGCCTACATTTTCTAAATTTGGTATTTGCTTAAGTTTGCCTAAAGTATAAAAAGAACTTAAATTAAGAAATATTATTTAGATAACTTTTAAACAACTAACCTATAATTTCAACAATATCTTTTCGTACTGTGGGCTCTCCACCAGTTAAACGTATTTTTCTTACACCTTGCTCCACAAATAAACGTGCTAAATAGTAAATTTCTTCTGTAGTTAAAAGATTGTTTTTTTGTTGCAAAGGAACACCTTCAGCAGGCATACAGTATTTACCTAGGATTCAAAGATTTTTTAGGGTTATTATTATTAATATAAAACAGTCTTAAGCTAAGAGTTTTAAAACAATTTCGAATATAACACAAAAAGATTATACTTTTAGAGTTTTCTACAATATTAAGGGTGAGTTTTTCTGATAAAGATAATCTTCATTCTTTGGTTAAACCTGGTTTATTATATGTTTCGTGTTTTTCAGTTATCAATAAAGTTACTTATTATCTTAGTTTAACTGAGTGTTATTGGCCAATTAAACTTAAGTTATAAGTGAGAAAACACAATTAACAAAAACAATAAAACAATGATTTCGCTAGAACAAAAACTTAATATTTTAAGTAAATTGCAATTTTCTGATTTGTTTTGTTTTATTTATTATTGTTTTAAATGTTTATTTAATATTTTTTCCAAAAATTTCCATTTTACAAAAGTATTGTTTGCAAAAAACAGCTGTTCATTGTTTGTTTTTATGTGAAAAGTTGGCAATACTAACAAAGTTAACTGAGCTTAAATCTAGAACTGAAAAACACAATCATCGGTTAAAGGTCCGCCTAAATTTGTTACGAGTTTAATATAACAGCAAGTAAAGCCTAGTTTAACTGAGGAGTAAGAAACCCGCCCTAAATGTAGAAACATTAAGGGCAAGTTTCTTACTACTCAGTTAAACAAAGCTTAACTTGCTGTTAGATTAAACTCGGAACAAATTTAGGTGGACTTTAAACGAGGATTGTGTTTTTGAGTTATGGATTTAGGTTCAGTTAACTTTGTTAGTATTGCCAACTTTTCACTCAGAAACATAAACATTGAACAGCTGTTTTTTGCAAATATTATTTTTGTAAAATAATTTTATTTGGAAAAATGTTTTTTGTTTATCTATAATATTTTTTTGATTTTTTAAACTACAGAATAAATTGAATGATACTTTACCTTTTGTAAATAGCATTCTGATTGAATGAATTACCAGAAATTTAAACATTCCGTTACTTTTTTGGATTTTTTTTAAAGCGGAGACAAATTTAATAAACTCAGCAGAAGACATTTATTATACCCTACACCACTATAGTGGGGAGGGTATTATACGTTTGTGCTGATGTTTGTAACATACAAAAATATTGGTCCAATACCAACCTTAAAGTATATCGATCGATTCATCATCATTTTTTGAGTCGATTAAGACATGTCCGTCCGTCCGTCCGTCTGTCCGGCTGGCTGTCCACGTAAACCTTGTGCGCAAGGTACAGGCCGCAATTTTCAAGATAATTTGATGAAATTTGGACCAAGCATGTTTTTTGGCACAGAGACGAAGCCTATTGGTTGAAATCGGTCCATTATTTCACCTAGCCCCCATACAACCGTACCTCCCGATTTGAACTTTTTATGCCATAATTACGTCAAATATTCTATTATCTCTCTAAAAGTTGGTATAAATGATACTGCAGATTTTCGTAAGGATTGGCCCTTATTTGACCCTAGCCCCCATACAAACCCCCCTTCAAAAAATGTCTTAAACGTCTAAAATTGACTTGTAACCATTTGTATCGCAATGAAACTCAACAAAACTAAATGTTATTTAAAAATATATCCTTTTCCCAAATTTACCGAGGATCGGCCTATATTTGACCTATATAAAGCCTCATTTAGAAATTTTGTTTTTTTATCAATAAATTGCTTAAATATTTTGGAATAATATTCAACATAAAAGTTTCTTTATAAAAAGTGAAAATTTTAAAAATATACTCATGGTGTAGGGTATTATATGGTCGGCCATGCCCGACTATACTTTCCTGCTTGTTTTATTAAAAATCATTCCATGAAAGTGTTTTCCAATTAGAAAACAACTGACTACATTGTTGACTCAATGTTCGGGGAGAACAGTTTTTATGTAAAACCTATTTATATTAAAAAAATTTCTAAAATAATCAACAAACAAATACAATATAAATGCAACAGTCATTTGATATCGACTTAAGTAGTTAATTACGAAATTTAATATTTTTTTTTGTTTTACAATTGAACAACAAATATCATCATACTACCCTATCTCAAACATGTTAAGTTAATTGATTTGTATGAACAACTAATACATTTCTATAACTATCTCTACTTACAGCGTAAATTGCAGCGTTCGGTTAATGAAATTCTCAAATATGTATGATAACGTCCAAATCTATCTGTTAATGTTGAATTTTTTAGCAGGTTAGGGGTTATCGGAGAAGGTACATTGGTCTAAAAAAAAATCGAAAAGAAAACTATTGAAATACAATAACAATAACTCAATTATTTTTTCAAATAGAAAATTATTATCTAGATTTTATACCTTTGCATGGTCATGCTCTTGTTGTTTGGTTGTTGTTGTTGGTTTGTGAACGGGTTGTAGTTTTAAAGTTGATTTGGTGGAAAAAAAGTAACTGCCACTTGTTGTTAAAGAAAATAATGATGATGATGATAAAGTGGGTAATTTGTTGCAAATGTCAGCTGTTTTAATTTTTAGGCCACGTTGTAGAAAAGAAGACATTTTTTCGACTTTTTTATGGACAATTCTTTAATAATTATTGCAAATTTAACAGATGTTTAAATATTAACTTAATCCTCCTTCTTCTCCTCTTCAACTTGTGTATTGTTTATGCCTTAAATTTTTCTTAAAAAATGTTTGTTTTAACGACCAATCCCAATTATAAAATCGTTTAACATTTTATTTAATAATTTAATAGATTACAACATACCTGTTGTCTGGGCTGGATATTTTGATAAGAATTTGTTTTTATTTAAATCTTTTAAATATTTACGTGTTTAGTATTTGTGATGATTACAAAACAATTTGTTAATATTTCTTTAATCAACCAACCGGCAACGATGTGTGACCGCGACCACATTAGAAGAGAGTATTTTGTCAACTAAATAATAATAATAATAAAAGTTGTTGTCTATCTATCTACCACATCGCACTGAAATGTGTATCAGATAGACAGACCCCAAGTTAATCAAACAACGTGAGGGGTATGTATTTGTATATAAATTTAGTATTTTATTATTTATTCACAGCTGTATTCATAAACGTTTGTTAATTTAGATTTAATATAATCTTTAAAACCATTACTTAGGGCGGGTTTCTTACTCATCAGTTGAACTAGGCTTAGCTTGCTGTTAGATTAATCTCGGAACAAATTTAGGCGGACATTAACCGATTATTGTGTTTTTAAGTTTTAGATTTAAGCTCAGTTAACTTTGTTAGTATTGCCAACTTTTCACTCAAAAACATAAACAATGAAAAGCTGTTTTTTGCAAACAATACCTTCGTAAAATGGAAAATTTTGGAAAAATGTTAAATAAACATTTAAAACAATAATTAATAAAACAAGACAAATCAGAAAATTGCAATTTACTTAAAATATTATGTTTTTGTTCTTCCGAAATCATTGTTTTATTGTTTTTGTTAATTATGTTATCTCACTTATAATTTGAGTTTAATTGGCCAATTACACTCAGTTAAACTAAGATAATAAGTAACTTTACTGATAGCTGAAAAACACGAAACATATATTAAACCAGGTTTAACCAAAGAATGAAGATTATCTTTATCAGAAAAACTCGCCCTTAGAGAACAAGATTAATAAAATTAGATAATAAGTTTGGAAATTATACTTTGAGAAAAAATTAAAAAAATCTAAATCAACATTAATTTTGAAGCATTTTTAATATCATATTAATGACTAAAACTGCTCTTTTTTCAAAAGTTTTAAAAATTTCTAAATAATTTTTCCAAAAAAATACCAAAAAGATTTTATTGAGAATTGCCTAAATATACCAATAATAAATTTTTATGAATACAACTGTTACTAAATGAATTGACAGAAAATGAAATAACATAACAAACTGATAAGTAAGAGATTTCATATGTACTTGTATCAAAAAAGAGAAACATATTAAGAGAGAAGTTAAGTACAAAGTGGTAACAAAAAAGTGCTTTTCATAATATTTTTAGTGTTTTTAAACTAACATAAATAACATATATATAGAATAACAATGAAGTAAGTTTAACCGCCTCATTTATAAATAAGAAAATAAAGTTATAAGCAATTTTGCGTTTTACAAATAATCTCAAAATTCAATCAAAAGGTGTTTTAACGATGTTATAGGCGATTTTAGATTTTACGAGTTTCTAGGTAAAAAATCCATTTTGGAAGGAAAGTATGGGTGATCACAAAATAAGCTCCTTTTTCAATTTAAATGCGTTTTAACGAAATTATAAGCGATTTTAAATTTTACAAGTTTCTTAATAAAAAAATCGATTTTGGAAGGAGTGTATGGGTGATCACAAAATAAGCTTATATTTCAATTTTAATGCTTTTTAACGAAGTTATAAGCGATTTTAGATTTAACAAGTTTCTAGGTAAAAAAATTCATTTTGGAAGGAGTGTATTGGTGATCACAAATTAAGCTCCTTTTTCAATTTTAATGCGTTTTAACGAAGTTATAAGCGATTATCGATTTTACAAGTTTCTAAATAAAAAAATCGATTTTGGAAGGAAAGTATGGGTGATCACAAAATAAGCTTAGATGTCAATTTTAATGAAGTTATAAGCGATTTTAGATTTTACAAGTTTCTAGATCAAAAAATCTATTTTGGAAGGAAAGTATGGGTGATCACAAATTAAGCTCCTTTTTCAATTTAAAGGCGTTTTAACGAAGTTATAAGCGATTTTAGGTTTTACAAGTTTGTAGGTCAAAAAGTCGATTTTTTAAGGAACGTATGGGTGATCACAAAAAAAGATCCTTTTTTATTTTAAAGGTGTTTTGACGAAGTTATAAGCGATTTTAGATTTTACAAGTTCTCGGTCAAAAAATCGATTTTTGAAGGAAAGTATGTGTGATCACAAAATAAGCTCCTTTTTCAATTTTAAGGTGTTTTAACGAAGTTATAAGCGATTTTAGATTTTACATGTGTCTCAGCCAAAAAAATCGATTTTTGAAGGAAAGTATGTGTGATCACAAAGTAAGTTCCTTTTTTAATTTTAATGCGTTTTAACGAAGTTATAAGCGATTTTAGGTTTTACAAGTTTGTAGGCCAAAAAATCGATTTTTGAAGGAAAGTATGTATGATCACAAAATAAGCTCCTTTTTCAATTTAATGCTGTTTTAACGAAGTTATAAGCGATTTTAGATTTTACATGTGTCTCAGCCAAAAAATCGATTTTTGAAGGAAATTATGGGTGATAACAAAATAAGCTCCTTTTTCAATTTAAAGGTGTTTTAACGAAGTTATAAGCGATTTTAGATTTTACAAGTTTCTCGGTCAAAAAATCGAATTTTAAAGGAAAGAATGTGTGATCACAAAATAAGCTCCTTTTTCAATTTAAAAGTGTTTTAACGAAGTTATAGGCGATTTTAGATTTTACAAGTTTGTAGGTCAAAAAATCGAGTTTTGAGGGAAAGTATGGGTGATCACAAAATAGGCTCCTTTTTCAATTTAAAGGTGTTTTAACGCAGTTATAAGCGATTTTAAGTTTTACAAGTTTGTAGGTCAAAAAATCAATTTTTGAAGGAAAGTATGGGTGATCACAAATTAAGCTCCTTTTTCAATTTTAATACGTTTTAACGAAGTTATAAGCGATTTTAGATTTTACATGTGTCTCAGCCAAAAAATCGATTTTTGAAGGAAAGTATGGGTGATCACAAAATAAGTTTCTTTTTTAATTTAAATGCGTTTTAACGAAGTTATAAGCGATTTTAGATTTTACGAGTTTCTCAGTCAAAAAATCGAGTTTTGAAGGAAAGTATGGGTGATCACAAATTAAGCTTCTTTTTCAATTTAATGGTGTTTTAACGAAGTTGTAACCGATTTTAGCTTTTACAAGTTTCTAGGTCAAAACATCGAGTTTTGAAGGAAAGTATGGGTGATCACAATATAAGTTTCTTTTTCAATTTAAATGCGTTTGAACGAAGTTATAAGCGATTTTAGATTTTACAAGTTTCTAGATCAAAAAATCCATTTTGGAAGGAAAGTATGGTTGATCACAAATTAAGCTCCTTTTTCAATTTTAACGCGTTTTAACGAAGTTATAAGCGACTTTAGGTTTTTCAAGTTTGTAGGTCATAAAGTCGATTTTTGAAGGAAAGTATGGGTGATCACAAAATAAGCTCCTTTTTCAATTTAAAGGTGTTTTGACGAAGTTATAAGCAATTTTAGATTTTACAAGTTTCTCGGTCAAAAATAGATTTTTGAAGGAAAATATGAGTGATCACAAAATAAGCTTTTTTTCAATTTAAAGGTGTTTTGATGAAGTTATAAGCGATTTTAGTTTTTAAAAGGTTCTACGTCAAAAACTTGATTTTTGAAGAAAGGATGGGTGATTAAAAATTAAGTTTTTTTTAATTTCAATGTGTTTAAACGGACATATAAGCGATTTTAGATTTTACAAGTTTCTAGGTCAAAAACTAGATTTTTGAAGGAAATTATGGGTGATCACAAAATAAGCTCCTTTTTCAATTTAAAGGTGTTTTAACGAAGTTATAAGCGATTTTAGATTTTACAAGTTTCTATGTCAAAAAACAATTTTTGAAGGAAAGTATGTGTGATCACAAAATAAGCTCCTTTTTCAATTTAAAGGTGTTTTAAAGAAGTTATAAGCGATTTCAGATTTTACAAGTTTCTCGGTCCAAAAATCGGGTTTTGAAGGAAAGTATAGTGATCGCAAAATAAGCTCCTTTTTTAATTTAAAGGTGTTTTAACGAAGTTATAAGCGATTTTAGGTTTTACAAGTTTGTTTGTCAAAAAATCGATTTTTGAAGGAAAGTATGGGTGATCACAAAATAAGCTACTTTTTCAATTTAAAGGTGTTTTAACGAAGTTATAAGCGATTTTAGATTTTACATGTGTCTCAGCCAAAAAATCGATTTTTGAAGGAAAGTATGGGTGATCACAAAGTAAGCTCCTTTTTTAATTTTAATGCGTTTTAACGAAGTTATAAGCGATTTTAGGTTTTACAAGTTTGTAGGCCAAAAAATCGATTTTTGAAGGAAAGTATGTGTGATCACAGAATAAGCTTCTTTTTCAATTTAAAGGTGTTTTAACGAAGTTATAAGCGATTTTAGATTTTACATGTGTCTCAGCCAAAAAATCGATTTTAAAGGAAAGAATGTGTGATCACAAAATAAGCTCCTTTTTCAATTTAAAGGTGTTTTAACGAAGTTATAAGCGATTTTAGATTTTACAAGTTTCTCGGTCAAAAAATCGAGTTTTGAGGGAAAGTATGGGTGATCACAAAATAGGCTCCTTTTTCAATTTAAAGGTGTTTTAACGCAGTTATATGCGATTTTAAGTTTTACAAGTTTGTAGGTCAAAAAATCAATTTTTCAAGGAAAGTATGGGTGATCACAAATTAAGCTCCTTTTTCAATTTTAATGCGTTTTAACGAAGTTATAAGCGATTTCAGATTTTACAAGTTTCTAGATCAAAAAATCCATTTTGGAAGGAAAGTATGGGTGATCACAAATTAAGCTCCTTTTTCAATTTTAATACGTTTTAACGAAGTTATAAGCGATTTTAGATTTTACATTTGTCTCAGCCTAAAAATCGATTTTTGAAGGAAAGTATGGGCGATCACAAAATAAGCTCCTTTTTCAATTTAAATGTGTTTTGACGAAGTTATAAGTATGGGTGATCACAAAATAAGCTCCTTTTTCAATTTAAAGGTGTTTTAACGAAGTTATAAGCGATTTTAGATTTTAAAAGATTCTAGGTTTTAACGAAGTTAGAATCGATTTTAGATTTTACATGTGTCTCAGCCAAAAAATCGATTTTTGAAGGAAAGTATGGGTGATTACAAAATAAGCTCCTTTTGCAATTTAAAGGCGTTTTAACGAAGTTATAAGCGATTTTAGATTTTACGTGTTTCTCAGCCAAAAAATCGATTTTTGAAGGAAAGTATAGGTGATCACAATATAAGCTCCTTTTTCAATTTAAAGGTGTTTTAACGAAGTTATAAGCGATTTTAGATTTTACATGTGTCTCAGCCAAAAAATCGATTTTTGAAGGAAAGTATGGGTGATCACAAAGTAAGCTCCTTTTTCAATTTAATGGCGTTTT
>NC_060953.1:57287812-57396119 GCF_022045245.1 Lucilia cuprina
GAATTTTTGGTGGCTGTCATGAGTACCCTGACTTCTCTTACATTGAGGACATCTCTGTCCTAACCTCAGCCGTATTAGAACTACATCTAGTTTTTATGTCAGTATGAAACTTATGGAGAAGTTTACGTGTACAACCAATAGTATGATATTTAAAGTTGTGTGATAACACCGAAACAATGTCATTTATATCCGTCCGTTCCGCTTATCCTATTATTTTTCCATAAGTTTCCAAAGACATCCGAGACAATAAAATCTAACGTTTTACATGATAAAGTTAGCCGACCTATAACAATCTTTAATGTTGTGAGACCTTTGTGTGGTACACAGTGAGAAGTTGATCGTCTACGACGATTGAACTTCTTTGTTAGGTGACGACAAGTTTTTGTTTGAAACTTTCAACTTTCATACTCATAGAATTTGTGAAATTGCAAAGAGTTTTAAAAAGTAGAAATTAAATAAAATAAGAAATAAAGGATTCCTCCCTAAAAACGTTTTGAGCGTTAACCTCGAACGATGAAGTATTGAATATTATCGATTGTTATAAACAAAACCTAGAAAATTTTAAACTGTCGAAGCCAAGATGTTTTGTATTGAAACAAGTAAGAAGTTATAGTCGGGCGAGGACGACCATATAATACCCTACACCTGTATATGAATAAAATGTGATTCACTTTTAATAATAAAGTATTTTTAAGTTGAATTGTCCTTGCCTCAGATATACTAAAGCCATTTATTGTTTAATAAAACTGTGGATATTTAAGGAAAATTTTGATGGGGCTTTTTAGAGGGGCTAGAGTCAAATAAGGCCCTATAATTATAAAGTTCTTTAGGGTCATCAAGACTAGTATCGAACGTGGTTTTGAAGGTTTTTGTTGAGATACGAGTATATTAAACATAATTATAAACTTAAAAGTTATATTTGGCGAGTTCAGTTCTATGGGGCCTAGGTGAAATAATGGACCGATGTTAACTATTTTCAATAAGCTTCGTCTACAGTACCATAAAAGATCATGTGCCAAATTTCATTGAATTATATCCAAAATTGCGACCTGTAGTTTGATTATAATGTTTACAAGCCCTATTCGGAGGTACAGTTGTTTGGGGGCTATCTTCATTTCATTCAATTATCTTCAAAATTGCGGCCTGTAGTTTGATTACAAGGTTTACATGGACGGACGGACATAGCTAAATCGACTTTGAAAATGATTCTGAGCCGATTGGTATACTTTTAGGTGGGTTTAGGACTAATATTATTGTGCGTTACAAACATCAGCACAAACCCAATATACCCTCCTCACTAAAGTGGTGTAGGGTATAAAAATACCTAAAAACATTGTGATAAACTCTGATATTTAAAAAAATGTATGTATATCAGTATTCAGTGGTTTGCTTCAAATATGAATTAAAATTAAAGAATATATTACGTTTTTGAATAAAATCGACCTTTGACCTATCTCTAGTAGTATAAAAATTAATCTCAATGAAATTATTTATTTAAGTATTTAAACTCTAGAATCGGATATATAGAAAAAAATTAAATAAAGATGCTAACATACTACAGAATTTTGAAAAATTTAACTCAAACACAAAATCTATTCTAATTTTTGTTTTTTTTTTATTTTTTAGTACATGCCGAAAGTGAATTTAATTTTGCTGCCCAGGCCGGTAATACTTACTGCAGTGAGAAAATACGCTATGAATGTCCACCCTTTTTGAGTTTAGCCTGTAAACGTGAATTGGAATATCAACGTAAGGCGGTTATGCATAATCTCACCATAATATTTAGTAAAAAATATTAAATTTACATAAGTATGTATATTTCCAACATAAGAATATATGTATGTATGTGTTTTATTTTTACTATAATAATAATTTTTATTAAATTCAACAAAATATTTAAAGATAAAATTTTATATAATGATATTTGTTTTTTATTTGTATGTATTTCAAAGTAAACAGCTTAATTTAGTAGAATTATGTATGTGTATTTAAGAAAAATTAAAGAAAGAAAAAAATTATAAAAATGTTTAAAATATATAATAATTATATGTATAGTAAAAGTTGTTGTACAATTTAAAATCCAAATAAATATTTTTAATATTTTTTTTGTTTAGTTTCCTTTATTTTTTGTGGTAAATTAAGAAGACTTTTGTGATTGTATAATAAATGAAAATTAAAAAATTACTTTTACTTGTTGTTCTTTTTTTTAGGTTTTTAATTCAAATTGTTTTCTTTGTTAACATAATAATTATGTAGATTAGTTTAATAAATTTTTGTTTTAATATATAGATTTAGTTTAATTTTATTAAAATTACAACGTTTTAACGTTATTATTGCAATTTTTTAAAGGTAGTTATGTTAATTTTAACAAATGTTTTATTTTTGTTAACATTTGATATGTTGTACGTTTTGAAATATGAAATTTGGGTTTAGGATTAAAAAAATATATAAGATTTTAAAATCAATAAGTTCCAAAGTTTACAGTAAGAAATCAAGCTAATATGCAAAATTTTTAAACTACATATTTTCAACGTAGTCTTAGGGCGAGTTTTTCTGATAAAGATCATCTTCATTTTTTGATTAAACCTTGTTTTTAAGGGCGGGTTTTACTGATAGAGATAATCTTCATTCTTTGGTTAAACCTGGTTTAATATATGTTTTGTGTTTTTCAGTTATCAGTAAAGTTACTTATTATCTTAGTTTAACTGAGTGCAAATTGGCCAATTAAACTCAAGTTATAAGTGAGAAAACATAATTAACAAAAACAATAAAACAATGATTTCGGAAGAACAAAAATTTAATATTTTAAGTAAATTGCAATTTTTTTGATTTGTGTTGTTTTATTTATTACTGTTTTAAACGTTTATTTAACATTTTTCCAAAATTTTTCATTTTACAAATGTATTATTGGCAAAAAACAGCTGTTCATTGTTTATGTTTTTGAATGAAAAGTTGGCAATACTAACAAAGTTAACTGAACTTAAATCTAAAACTGAAAAACACAATCATCGGTTAAAGTCCGCCTAAATTTGTTCCGAGTTTAATCTAACAGCAAGATAAGCCTAGTTTAACTGAGAAGTAAGAAACCCGCCCGGAGTGTTATTGGCCCATTAAACTTAAGTTATAAGTGAGGAAACACAATTAGCAAAAAGCAATAAAACAATGATTTCGGAAGGACAAAAACTTAATATTTTAAGTACATTGCAATTTTCTGATTTGCTTTGTTTTATTTATTATTATTTTAAATGTTTATTTAACATTTCTCCAAAATTTTTCATTTTACAAAAGTATTATTGGCAAAAAACAGCTGTTTATTGTTTATGTTTTTGACTGAAAACTTGGCAATACTAACAAAGTTAACTGATCCTAGATCCATAGCAGAAAAACACAATAAACGGTTAAATTCCGTCCAAAATTTGTTCCGATCCTAGATTAACTTATTAGTATGAAACCCGCCTTTAGAATATATAAACTTTTTATAGTGTAATGTTTGAATTCTGATATCTCGAAGTCGAAAGATTGAAAATTCAAACAGCATAAAAGATATTTTAAATAAAGGTTATTTTGAGATCTTACGTCGTCTCTAAAATCGGAGATTTTTATATATTTAATTTAATTTAAATTATTTTATAAATATAATTCGTTGTTTAAATTTTAAACAAAATTTTAACAGCAATTGGAACTATATTCATTGTTAAATCAAAAAAAAAATAATAATTATTATATAATTGTTTAATCCTAAACCCAGTTTCATAAATATGTATGTAATAGTAATTTTTTGCTAAAAGAAAATATATATGTAGTTTGTTGGTGTTTAGAAAGATTTTTTGAAATAAGTTTTCTAAAACAATTGCTTTGTTACCCGTTAACTAACTCCAATAAATATACTAAAGGTTGAATGAAAGAGAATTCTATAACATAAATTTCCTTGGAATACCAATACTTGATCTCAATTTATTAAAGTTTTTATATTCATAGACATTCTGTAATGTCCAGGTATGAGAATTGTTTACTATTTAAAAAACAAAAGCTTTATCAAATCCCAGCAATATAAGTACTTTATCACCACTTCTAGGGAAGTGCTATTTTATAATTTCTCCAAAATTTATTACAAATTAATTCTTTGTAAATTTTTAAGTCGGCAATTTCTAATAATAACATTTAAATGACTTCTATGGAAGCCATTTTATAGCCATCAAAAGTTTAACTTTTATTTATGCTGTTTTTTTAAAGAAATTTCCTTTTTTGATAAGAAGTTATTCCCTTGATTCCTTTAACTAACTAATTATAAACAAATCACTAATTAAAGCCCTTCTAAACACCAGTCTTTAATAAAAATAATAAGAAAATAATGAAAAACTACTTATTAAAAGATAAATCTAATCTACGTCTTTTAAGAATTCTTTTACCTGTTGTTGTGGCTGGTGGTGGTGATGATCTAGTCAAATCAACTTCTTCACTTACCGCTGGCACTTGATGTTGTTGTTGTTGTTTGGTGGGTGTCTTTTTTGAATTGATTAACTTAGCTTTGGCCACTTGACTTGGTTGACGACTCAGTTCCGAAGGTTTTGTAAACCATTTAGTTAGTTTAGTAGCTTGTGTTGCATTACATTTACCTTTAGGTGATTTTTTAACATTCGAATTTTGTACGGCCGCCAGCTGTTGATGACGTTTACTAGGAGTTCCAGCCTCCATATTATTACTACTATAGCCTCCACTGTGGCCACTATTGGGTGTTGCTGTTTCTTCTTGTGAGCCAGAGCTTCCATTTTGTGTGGCATTACCTATGAGATAATTGGTGATTTTATTGTGTTGCTTGTTTTGGGACTTTTGAGTTTGCGGTACGGGTGATATATCACCGTTGGAGTGTAAACGCATAACACTGCCAAAAGTGCCATTATTGGTAATTTCAAAGATTTCATCCTCCTGCAGGCCCGCTGAAGTAGAAGGCGTTGAAGTACGTTTGCGTTTTTGTAGTTCTTGCTGTTGACGAGCCTCAGCTATGGCTTCTATGGGATGTGAGGGTAATATGGGAGCCTGTGATTTTTGTTTATTTGCCGTATTAGCATTACGTTTTGATTTTTTTGTGGGTGAGCAGCTAGCACTGTTAGATGTTTCATTTGTTGTGGATTTTGATTTTTTATTAGAAGGTTCAAACATTTTTTCTAAAATATCTAAACAGCTACGCTGTTCTCGATAGGATTTCTTAGCATTAGCTTTAGTTATGTTGGTATTGTTATTTTTTGAGAAAGCATAATGTTGCTGCAATTGCTTGACTTCGGAACCGAAAATTTTAAAACCTTCAAATGGTGTATTAGGTTCTTCACTCTCGACAGGTGGTTGGGTACAGGGTAATGGCAGTAAATCTGAGCAATTACTAAAGAGATCAGGTGATTTGGCACTTGTACGTGTATTCTGTTGTGCTAGCAGTTCAGAAAAGCTGGGTACTTTACTGGCTTCGCTTTGGGTGTTTTGTAGATTTCGTTTTGGTTTTAAGGCACGTGTTCTGCGACTAGTCATTGACGACGATTGTGAAGTGCTATTTTCATTTTCAGAACTTGAAAGTGTTATAACAGCATCACGTTTTTTGTTATTTGTAACGCTCAGGGGGCTAGGTGGTATGAATATAACATCAGTTTCACTAAAGAACCCGGCCGATGAGTTTAAGGAGGAGGGTATTAGAGAATTTCGGGCTATAACATTTGGTGTAGGCGGCACCAAGAATTCCGTTGACTTTTCCAGACCATTATCATAAGCGCCCGCATCACTTAAACGTTGAGCACACTGTAGTGTTTCAAAATCTTGTGAACTTCTATGGGAAATAATCGAAACTTGTGTATTTCTTTCCGGCTCTTTTTTGTTATCTTCGGTTGCCTTTTTAGTTTTATTTGCTGCAGTTTTTGTTGTGATTTCCTTATCGTTTGCTTTCTTTTTTGGTTTGTTTACTTTATCTATTTGTAAAGCCAAATTTTTCTTTAAATATTTACTAGAACCGCCCGCAGATCTTGTTAAACGTTGCATACTACGTGTCTCCTTATTGTGTACACCCACTGGTGTTATTTCCAATTCACGTTTTAAACGTATTTTTTCACTATTTACTACTCTAGTATGGTTAGTGTTTGTGGAGCTGGTTGCATTAGTTTGTGTTTCTTCTAAACGCTCCTGTTTGATATGCACCTTTTGATTGTCTTTAGTTTTTGTGGGAGTTTTATTGCCTTCCTTCTCTTTTTCAATTGCTCCGGTTCTGGTTTTTCTTGAAGTTACGGGAGTTGTTGCTGTACTTGTTTCATTTGTTTCTCTACTTTGTTTAGTTGTGGTTTTTGTCTTAGATTTGGTGCTCGCGGGATTAGTTGTGTTGTTTGCATTATCTTTTGTACCTTTCAATTCTTTTATTGTGCTATTATTTTCTATTGCTGGTTTGTCTTTTGATGTTTCCTTTTGTTTTTCTTCTGTAGTCTTTTGGGCTTTATTACTTTTTGTGGGTGTTTTTGGTTCAGTTTTAATGATTGCTTTAGTTATGCTAGCAGCGCTATTGTTGTTACTCTCTTTTGTGGCTTTTCCAACTCTTTCATTTGAATTTGTTCTTTTGGTATTTACCTTCTCTGCTCGTTTTTCCTCTAACCTATCTTTAAGTCTTTTAGCTGAGCATACCTCTTCTTTGGCATGCCTTGTTAATCTTTTAGGCGTTTCGGTAATTTTCAAAGTTTCCACAATATCTTCATCCAGTCTATCCAATTCAGAACGCTTTTTGTAGCCTCTTTTTGCCACCTTATTAGTGTTATTTGAAATTTTCTTACTATTTTCCTGCACTTGCTTATTTTCCTCAGTATCTGCATTAGTTTTACTTTGTTTATTTTGTTCTTCCTGTTCTTCTCTTTCTTCACTGGCTAAATCCACAATTTCTATATCATTATTGGGGTCATGACATATTTCTGGTTCATCATCGGCATCCGAATCGGACATTACCAATAAAGGTGACATTAAAACCGCTTCATCGGAATTGTCGCGAGCGACAGGCGGTTTTTCCGTAACGATGGGAGGTGTTTCATTTATCAAAGCCACTTCATCATCTACATTATAGATAACTTCATTTTCAGCTTGTAAATTTTTAAGCATTTCTTGTTCTCTCTCCCTTAAACGTTTCTCCTCTTCCTGTTGGAACTGTAAATGTTGTTTCCGTCTCTGTCTACAATACTCTTCGAACAATTCTTGGGTATCTTTAATGTGTTCATCTTCACGATTGTGATTATTAACATATTCGATACTGCTACTTTCCGAATTGGTGGCATTTTGTTTTTCACGCCATAAATCCAGATTGATTTTATAACGATCCTCTTTAACCAAAGGTAATTGCTTCTCAAATTGATGGCAATAACGTCTTAAACGAAAATTTCTAAAAAAAAAATAAATAAATTAACAAATAAAAGATAAAAACATATATAAAAATGTATCCACTTACTTGCAGTAGTCGGCCAAACGTTCTCTTTTACAAAAATATTCCTCTAAATCAACACGTTTATAAGCCAGTTCCTTGGCATCGGGTAGTTTAAATTTCTCTTCGAATGTCTTAAAACTCGAGTATTGAGGATCTAAACGTCCCCCTAATCTCAAGCAATTGTGCAGAAGTTTTAAATCACTCTAGTTATTAAGAATTGAAAATGTTATTTACTATTTCTATTAAAGAATAAATCAATTTTTTACTTACTGTTATATCAACACTAGAGATCAATATACTAATTTTACGTTCATAATGTTTGAGTAGCATTGAGGTACAAAAACTATTATTTAACATTTGGCCACGATTATCGAGTATTATGAAATCAAATTTAAATTTACTCAAATCATCTATTGTCCTCAGAGTACTCCATTTTGCAATGTATATATTATGAGCAGAATCGGTGGAATCTTAAAGAAATAAAAAAAAAGATTCATTACATAGTATTTATTTAATATTAGTTTGACTTTTTTGATGATTGCTTGAAAGGGAACATAAAGAAACCTATTCTGTTTTCAAAACTACATATATTACAGTTTCGTATGTATCAGCAATGATGATAGGATCATCTTTTAAAACACAAGGCTTTAAATTTTACAGCAAACAGTAAAATTTCTGCAGTATCTTCCAGTTTGTGTTGACAACTATTTCCCAACTATTTTGGCATGAAAAATGTATTATAAACAATGTCAGATGATGTTTCTTGTTACTCAACATCCTCACCTAACATACAGAAGTCCGGTTAGTGTTGTCGTTGTAACAGGTTGGCTGTAACTGGATGTTCTTCTCTGGGGGAAAAAAAACTTCCGATACAGCTTTTGTTGACAATCTTTGGCCGATTAAGAGTCTTGTCGTTTCGGAGCGGAGATCCAATTGTCGTGAAACCGGTTGGTGCAAAATTCCTAATATAAACCCTCCCAGTATTTGGGTTGCTTTTGCATCAAGTCTAAGCCAAAAGAGATTTAATACTTTGCCATCTATTATACTATTGCAAAACTGATTGATAATGTGAAGGATGTTGTAACATAATCATTGCAGTGTCCTGGTACCCAACCTAATCTTATTGTTGTTGCTGTTGCTGGGGTTGACAGCCCTTGGCCGAATAATTCGGGTCATTAAGGTACGTAGAACCGGCTGTCGGGGAATGACTTGTAAAGAGTCTTGTTGTAACACTTAAGGGTATTTTTACATTCTAGAAAACAAGACAAACCATTCTTATTGTAAACACTACAATCATCCGGCAGTCCCAAAAACCTTCTATGCAGTGCCCTGGTAGCCAACCCAGCCTAGTCTTATATGTAGTAACACTTAAGAGTATTTTTACATTGTAGGAGTCCAGACAAATTCATACTGTCTAACTATCTAGAAACTGCGCTTGAAGGACAAGTGGGGAGTCTCAAGAACCTATTCATATCACTATCGGCAATGTAGATATCACAACCAGTGTAATAATATTTAAAACTTAGCAAGATAACAGACTGTCCGTGAAAATGTCCAACTTTGCTGATACAAAACTGCTGTTTAAAACCCTTTCAATATTAAAATGTATACTATTTTCATTAATACCTACCAACATAAAACAGAAATGTTTAATAGATATTTTTTTACACATTTAATAAATAAAATTTAAAGTTCCTATATAGTTAATTCTATTCTTTAAGCTACGTTTATAATGCTAAAGTACACACCAGATGGAGTGAATTGAAACAAATTATTCTAATTTGGAATATTTTTGATAATGAGAAGAAGAAATACAAAATGCTGAAGTACTCTTTGTGAACCTAGCTTAAAACAAAATATTTGAATACAAATACTCAGAATGATCTAAGCTAACTTTTTATCGCATTCTATTTTGCCTGAGTACCTAAGTTGATAATATCTTAACCACTAACTAAACGATACTCGCATAATATATTTATCACTGGAATAACAATAAAACTAATGATAAGAACAAAACCGAAATTTTTTAAAATTCTAAATATTTTCGATGTTTGACCTTAAAATTGAAAAAGACGAATACTTTCACTGATATTATCATCGGTGTAATCTCGAAGAAGGAAGAAAATATAACAGAACTTAAATATTTAGTTTACATTCTAGAGAAATTCAATTCATACGATCTAAAGTATAACCAAAAACCTTGTTTTTTCAATATTACTTTGGTATCAGGGCTTTGGTATCAGGACTTTGGTATCAGGACTTTGATATCAGGACTAAACATTTGTTGACCTGTGTTTACTGACAGCATCTTTTCTATTTTTTTTTTTTTTGAATACGAGGAAAATTAAAAATAAATCTTATGCCAATTTTGTTAGTTTTGTTAGAATCTAACATAACATTTATACTTATTTTAACCAAATCCTCTTCTCACGAATTTAAAACGATCATCACATAAACATCTTAATATATCAACATTTATAAATTTCTAACTAAGACCAGATTTTACATAAACATTACTCACCTTTTTCATCTTTTATAACCGCAACATTGATATTTGTTAAAACGCTAAAATGAAACTCCCAACCATTAACATAACGGTCATCGTTTTGGACAACAATTAAGCATTTTTTACTACTACAAGCTGCATCCAATAGAACGGCTACAGCGGCCTGTTTACCCAAACCACTTTCATCGTTGTAAACACAAAATTCTCCCTTTGCCAAGAAATTGTGCATAAAACGTATAGCATCCAATTGGAAATCCTTAAGATATTGACGTATATGACCCGGTATTAAAGCACGAAATGAAAGTCTTACAGGCTCTGGGGGATGGTCAGCCGTAAAATGATACATGTTGCTTGTTGTTTACCCACTCTTGATATATACTTCCCACAATAATCTTTAATTACAGTAGTGCTACTGTTCTCTTCTCTTAGTCTCAGTGTACGTAGTGTAAGGATAAATAAATTGCCACCAAAATATATAGTAATTTTAAATAGAAAAATATAACAAACATGGAAAATGAACCAATGAGCAGAGATGATGGTGTATCAATATTTTCTTGATTTATACGTAAATTTGTATAAAACGGCATGTGTGCACTTGTTTTCTTTTCACTTTTTTTGTAATTGTTTTAATATATTTTTTATTATTTGCAATTTGTTTTTAAATATAAATAATATTTTGATTTTGTTTTTATTTAAATAAATTTTAATTTTTAAATTTTATTTGGGTCAATGAAGAAATTTATGAAAAAATTAAACGTAGACGTTCTTTTTTTTGTTACGTGTTGTTTTTGTTTTCTGTTTTGCTGCTGCTTTTACCTCTGCTTGATTTTCTTGTTTTGTTGTTGTTTTTATTTTCATATGATTTGAACTTTAATAAATATGTATGTATGCATGTATGTAGGTATGTATTATTGTCGCTATATATTGTTTTGTAGTTACAACGTGATAATACCCGCCGAAAAACTTAAAAAATTCTTTGTGGGGTACACCGAAATGTTAGAAAATTTTCTATAGTACAAATTCCCGCCATTTTTCTTTTTTACTTTTGTGTGGTTTATGATGACATTTTTAATTATTGCGTTTTATTTTCACTTTAATTAAACACTTATATTTAAACAGATTTTAATTTTCATAATATTGTGAAATGTAAAGCAAGTGGTTTTATATATGTTTTTAATTTTCTTATTAATTTTTATTTTAGTATAAAGTGCAATAAACTTTTCCAAAAAAAATCCACCAAGTGGATTTTATTATTTTGTTTTTTATTTTTTTGACAATTAAATTAATGGCTGTAAAATATAGTAGTAGAAAACAGAAAATTTTTCCTTTAAACAGAATCAAGGAAAATTCATACAAGGTGGTTCATATCAAGATATAAAATTATAAGTAGTGTCGTAAGCGAATTCAGAAATACGGAGCGAATTCATTTTATTGTTTATATATGGAGTTTGACAGTATGCCTACACATCAAAGTGCCAGCAAATATCAAACTACTTATAAAAAAATCAAAAGTGTATTAGCAAAAAACAATTAGCTGATCTATTAACACTAGGGTTCTATAGTAGAAACGAAAAGTCGACTTTTCGACTTCTTGTATTTTATGAAAAGTCGTCTTTTCGACTTTTTGCATTTTATGAAAAGTCGACTTTTTGCATTTTATGAAAAGTCGACTCTTCGACCTTTTGCATTTTATGAAAAGTCGACTTTTCGACTTTTTGCATTTAGTTAAAAGTCGATTTTTCGACTTTTTTCATTTAATTAAAAGTCGACTTTTCGACCTTTTGCATTTTATGAAAAGTCGACTTTTTGCATTTAGTTAATAGTCGATTTTTCGACTTTTTTCATTTAATTAAAAGTCGATTTTTCGACTTTTAATATTTTTTAAATAGTTGACTTTTCGACTTTTTTCAACTTTTTCCGACTTTTTTCAACTTTTCGACTTTTTCCGACTTTTTTTCGACTATTTTCGACTTTTTCCGACTTTTCGATTTTTTTCGACTCTTTCCGACTTTCGACTTTTATTTACAAAGTCGACTTTTCGACTTTTCCAATTTTTTTAATAGACGATAGTCGAGTTATCGACTTTTTTGGAACAAAATAGTCGACTTCGACTTTTTTTCGACAAAAAGTCGATTGTTCGATTATTCAAAAGTTGATTTATAAAACCCTAATTAACACTACCTTATAATTAATATACCTTGAACTGCAGTAATATGGCAACTTCTTTAAAAAATAACACTTTTGGCAACACCTTAGTTAATAAACAAAACAAGCAAAGAAACTTGTAGAAATTATAAAAACATAGACTAATTAGTATTTTTTATTTTTATTAATAAAAAAAATGGAACACGCACGTTCCGATTGTATATTAAGAGAAATCCTAGAGGAACGCAAATCTTTAACCGGATTTTTAGATGCAGTTTTTGGTTTTATGAGCAGAAAGTAAGTTCGCCCTACAAAAATGTTCAATGAAATAAGAATAATATTTGCTTTTATTTAGCACAGACTTCTTTCATATACAAAAAACAAAAGATGATAAAATAGGCTTCCCCAGAGGTGATAAGGAACAAATTTTAATGAGTTGTATGCAAAAATATGAACACAAAATGGAAGAACCAAAACTGACAAGGGATCTAATAGTAGACGTACCGCAAGTGGTAGCAGAAGAAGTGGAAATTATGTCGGAAGAAATTAATGATGGAAATTTAAACAATATGGATCCCGCGGTAGATGCAATTAAACAGAATGATATTGAAATGTTGGAAACAAAAAATAAAAATGAAATTTCTGCGAATACTATAAAATTTAATGAGGATGACTACAAAAATGGTTCGCTATTTGAAAACTATTGTTGGTCACAGACTTTAAAAGATGTAGAACTACAGGTACTCCTACCTAAAGAAGTAAAAATTGCAAAACATGTTAAAGTCTTATTGAAAACAAATAGAATGACAGTGAAAACCTTACTGCCCAAAGAAGAAACTTTAATTGATGCCGAAACGTGGGATAAATACAGACACAATGATGTACTTTGGAGCATAACGGATGGAAAACTGGTTATAAATTTTGGTAGGTTGTTTTTTAATAAATAAAAAAATAAGTTTTCACTAACTGAATTGTTACAGATAAACTTAAAGAATGTTGGTGGGATAAGCTATTTTTAAGTGATATATCGGCTATTGATATAAAAGCAGTTGATACTGAACGTCCTTTAAATGATTATTCGCCAGATACTCAAAATGAAATAGAAAAGTTACATTTACAGCAACAGTCGCAACAAACACAAGACTTAAAAACTTTGCCCTTAAGCGAAAGTGAACAAATGGCCCGTTTACGACAAGCTTGGAATGCTGAGGGATCTCCTTTTAAGGGACAACCGTTTGATCCATCAGTAGTTAAGTTTAATTAAAGAGAAACGGTTAAGTAAACATTATCCAAAAATAAAGAGAATCTTTTTTCTATAAATATTGTAAATTTTTTTTTAACTTTCTTAAAATAATTTTTGGTATTTTTTCAATTAAGAAATTGTTTTAAAATAATTTTTGAAAAATCGAAAAAAGTTTTTTAAGTATTTTATAATTTGTTTACTGTTTTAGTTTAGTTTGAGCACAAACCAAGAAAATTCAAATAAATGTCGTTTATTCCAATTTGCTTTGAAATTTTTTTTTCGAGTTCACAAACCACAGGGTAAACATATATATATATTTTAAATCAATTTTTCTTTTTTCGAATATAACTTCAAATGTTCGAAACATAAAAGCTTTAAACAAAAAATTTTCAAAAAATTAATTTTATAAAAAAAATAATAAAATTTTGAACATAAAAATATTAAAAAAAGGTTATTAACAAAAAAATATTTGTAGAAATTTTTTAATAGAGAATTAGTCAAGACTTTTTCGAAAACTTTAAACTGTTTGGTAACATTTAGAAGACTTCATTAAAAATTTGTACGTTTTTGAAAATCTTTTTAAAAATACTCAACTATTATAAAATTTTATAAAAATTATTTAAAAATAAGTTTTACACTAATTAAAAATCTGAGATTAATTAAAATTTGTATAAAATAATTTTATTATTTTCATTACTTTCAGTATATTTGCTTTTACATATTGGCATCTCTAAATATTGCCAACTACCAGAACTTGGCATTACTTTTATTTAAATATTGCCACATGTTGGAAAAAAGTGTTGCCGTACTACCAAACCACCGTTTGACAACTTTGACAGCCGTTTTTCTTCCTCCTTTTCTTTCTTTTCTTTTTTAGCAGGCTTTTTGGTAGGTGTTGTGTGTTAAAATTAAATCTTTAAAAATATGAAAATTATAAAGCCATCTATAAAATTTAAATGAAAAATGTACAAAAACACAATGTTATTAAAAGTGCAACGTTAATATTTTGTGAATTTTCACTTAAACTTTTAGAAAAAATGTTACGAAAAATACTTGTAAACAAAAAGTTTGAAATATACAGAATAAGCTTTTATAAATGAATTCCAACAATGAAATTGTCTTTTAATGCTTTCTACCCAAGAGTACAAAAGTTAATATTTCTATTTTCTATTGTGACTTATTTTAGAAAACTAAAGCCACACAATGGGTCGTGTTATTCGTGCACAACGTAAAGGTGCTGGGTCTGTCTTCAAGGCCCACGTACATCACCGTAAAGGCGCTGCTAAATTGAGATCTTTGGATTTCGCTGAACGTAATGGCTACATTCGCGGTGTTGTCAAGGTAGGTTTTTTTAAAATTGAAAATTTTGATTTTCTATGTCAAGGTGTGGGTTGCTAACAAGTTTTGTTTTTGTTTATATTTTAGGAAATCATCCACGATCCCGGCCGTGGTGCTCCCTTGGCTGTAGTCCACTTCCGTGACCCTTACCGTTACAAGATCCGCAAGGAACTCTTCATTGCCCCCGAAGGTATGCACACCGGTCAATTCGTCTACTGCGGCCGTAAAGCTACCCTCCAAATCGGTAATGTTATGCCCGTATCTCAAATGCCTGAAGGTACCATCATCTGCAATTTGGAAGAGAAGACCGGTGATCGTGGCCGTTTGGCTCGTACCTCTGGTAACTACGCTACCGTCATTGCTCACAACCCCGACACCAAGAAGACTCGTGTCAAGTTGCCCTCTGGCGCCAAGAAAGTTGTCCCCTCCGCTAACCGTGCTATGGTCGGTATCGTAGCTGGTGGTGGTCGTATCGACAAACCCATCTTGAAGGCCGGTCGTGCCTACCACAAATACAAGGTTAAGCGTAACAGCTGGCCTAAGGTACGTGGTGTTGCTATGAACCCCGTTGAACATCCTCACGGTGGTGGTAACCATCAACATATTGGTAAGGCTTCCACAGTTAAGCGTGGTACCTCTGCTGGTCGTAAGGTCGGTCTTATTGCTGCCCGTCGTACTGGTAGAATTCGTGGTGGCAAGGGTGATTCCAAGGATAAATAGATTGCTAAGTAATTTTATAAAAATATCAATTGATTTGATATCAAAGATTAACAACAACAACAATAATAACATCTTTGTTTACTGGTGTTTTATGCCATCAGTACGGTTGATAAGAATTAAGTTTTTATGTTAAAATAAAGATGATAAATGAATTACAACAATTCTTTTCCTACAAAAAAAATTTATTATTTTATTTAAATTGTAACTATATGATACCCTACACCAGTCAGTATGTTAAAAAGTGGATAATTTAAAAAAATTAAGCATTTAATTTGTTCTTTTAGCGTTATGTGGAATATTTTTACGTTTTATTGACAAAAAAAATTGATTTTCTACAAGAGGGCTCATAGGGGAGTAAGGGTAAATATGGGCCTTTCCTTATAAATTTTTGTACAGGAATTTACGTCTACTTCAAAGTTATTTATGTAGATTTGAACGTTTTATTAGAAATTATAAGTAAATTTTGACCTTCAAGACATTTTCCGAAGAGGAGTTTGTTTGGGTTCTAGTGTCAATTGAGGCCCGATTACTATAAAAATTAGTAGTGTCATGTATCGTTCTATATAGCGTAAGTTTTGCAGATTTTTGTTGACATAATAGAACATTAAACGTAATTATGAGCCTAAAGGCCCGATTCGGGAGGGTACGGTTGTATGGGGCATAGGCGAAATAAGTCCGATTTCAACCATTTTCAATAGTTCGTCCTTGAACCCAGAAAAGAGTATGTGCCAACTTATTATCTTGAAAATTGCAACGTGCGCACAAGGTTTACATGGACAGACAGACGGACGGACAGAGAGAGATTCTGAGCCGATTGCTGTATCCTCCACACTATAGTGGTGTAGGGTATAAAAATGGACCGATTAGAAAATGTTTTTGATTGCATATTATGTGTGGAACACATTCAAGTAGAATTTTGTCCCAATATCATCATAATTAAGACATTAGTTATTAATTATTATGTAAACTTCGGAAAAAAGCACTATTGGATTGGATTAGAGCTATAACTATATATAGAACGATTTCTTAATTTATTATAACTGAGCCTTTTAGGACATATATAGCATGGGTATATGATTTCTTTTATATTATGTTTTATAAGATATTAATTCATGTTTTATTGACGGTAACGTAAAGTTCGGACGTGGATATTGTGTAGAAGATCCGGACCCAACAATATATGTTTTGTTCCGATTACATCATTAAGTGTCCTTTATAAAGGAGCTATGACCAGCTATGGTCCGATCCAAATATAAGTTATATAATGTTTTACTGTATAGGTACGACATCTGTTCGTGTAAATACGATTAATTGATTTTCATAGGAGGATTTCATACTTTTAATACGATTTGGATATTTCTTAATAAACGTTTCTTTTAATTGATTTTCGGAGTCGAAATTTATATGAGAACTATGGCCAAGTATCAACCGATACAAATTTTAGTCTGTAATATAATTTCTATTGATATTATGGCAATAACAACATTCTAGACAGTGTTATTAACAATAAATCAATTTTTCGAGAGTCCCTGTAACAAAATCTTTTGAAAACTATTCTATTCTAAAACTTTTTTCTTCTCTCTTTCGTACAAAACGATTTTAATGATTTTTTTAGCTGTATTTTATATACCTCTTCTAATTAAACTATTTCAAAATCAAAAAAACCTGATTTTAGACTTTTTCAAATGTCAAAAGTGACATCTCTGTATACTTTGTTTTGAAATTTTTCACATGAAATTTATTTCATTACAAATTGACCCACTTAATTCATACTTAAAAATACAACCCATTCAAAATGAATATTCATACATAAAAAGTAATCGGTTACGAGTATTTAGTAACCAAAATACTCATGACTTTTAAGTATCTAACATACAGTTAGTCAGATTGGAACGAAAAAAAGTTGTGATGTGTATTTAACAATTGTTTTCGCTCAAAATAAAACTAAAAAAAAAATAATAAATTTATTTGTAATTAGCGATAAACGGTGAAAAAATTTGTATAGTAATTATTAGAGAAACATTACCTGAACAAAAAAGAAAGAAACGAAAAAAGTGAAAACTGCAAAAATTACAAGTGTAAAACACAACAGCAAAATAATTACGTACATTTATGTGTGTATATACACAAACATACACTCACACACAATAAATAAAATCACGCAGATCCAACTAAACTGAGAAAAACAGCAGTGAAAAAAGGTGTTTTTAGGAGGAGTGAGAAAAAAAGGTGAATACAAAAATAAATAAAAACGAGAAAAATATATAGAATATTATAAAATTATACACAAGGAATATGGGAGCAAATATTTATGTTATTTATAAAAAAAACACAAATAGTGAAAATAAAAAAAAAAACATTGTAAAGGGGTGTAAGGTGGGGAGAGATTCTGATATTATTGTTGTTGTTGTTATGACACTCGTCATATTCAGTCCTATTTTGCTTTTTGACGAAAATAAAATTATGTTTTTATTAACATGATGAAATACTACATATTACAAAGATAAATTTAGATTTATAATTTTGTAACTTAATAGCTAAAATTAACATTGCATACTGCAAGTCTTAAGATAAAAATCTAGTTTATTATTTTAAATTTATTTGCCCTTGTCTAGAATTCTTCTTATTAAGAGTTTTGTTGTCTCATTTGTTTTGTTTTTTTTTGTTTGTTTCTGTTATATTTGTATATCTTTTATTGTTGTTTTTACCCCCACATTAAAAAAATGTCATAAATTAAAACGATTTACTGGTAATTCAGAGCTGCCGAGTTTACATTTAATTTGTATAGGCGATTTTATATGCTCTGAATCAGATAACTTTTCTATAGGAAAACTTGCTTTGAATTAAACAACTTTTCAATATGAATCAACTCTTCTGTAGAAAGTAAAATTTTCTATAGAAAAAGTTTTTTTTAGTTTAGAAAGTTTTTATTTAGAAAAAAGTTGATTGATATAACTTTTCTGTGAAAATGATTTTCTGACTGAGACAAGTTTTCCATAGGAAAAGTTACTTTGACAACTTTTCTATTAGGTATTCAAAAACCCTGCCTCATTGGTAAAAGTAGTAATTAACTATAATATATGATACTAGATCTGTCGAAAAGGAATACAATCATGGTAACCTAGTTTCAAACTACCGTTGACATCATTTCGCCATACTTCACACAACAAACGATTACCGTTAAAACGATACTATAATTATCTCTTTATAAGGTTTGCAATCTTCTATATAGGGTAAATGCACCTAATGTCGGCATGACCCAGTAGTCGGCATTTTTTAAATAAAATTGTAAATAATTACGAGAAACAGTTCAAATTTATTAAGGGTCCACCTTTATTTGATAAAAAATATGGTGTTTTTGATCTATGAAATGAGTAAATTTGAGTAGGATGAATAATTTCGTCACTATTTGACATTATTTAGTGACACCTTTTTAGCTTTTTCAGTACTGTCAGTTTTCTTAAAAAAAGATTAGTTTTAGTGCCACCTTAAACAAGTGAATATTAATATTAAATTAAATGATTTATTTGACAAAAATTGGTTTTAATGAAAGAAAACAGTTGAAATATTCATTTTAAAGTGAAAAAGTTATTTAAAAATAATTTTTTTTGTAATTTTAACCCTGCCGCCATTAGGGACAAAAATTTTCTATGATTTTCTATAGTCGGCATCGAAGTGCCGACTGCTGGGTATTAAGTTCGAACATAAGCATTCTATAGTCGGCACTTTAAAATTTTTAATTTCTCTATAGAAAATTGGGTATATTATTATAAAAAATTTGTATATAACATTTTTCTCTTCAAAAATTATATGTATACGAGTTATTTTTGTAAAGAAAATTTATGTATAACACTTTTTTTTATAAAAATTTATGTGTATTACAATTTTCTCTATAGAAGATTGATTGTACAAAATTTGTTTCTATAGGGAATTATGTGTATACAATTTTTTCTATAGAAAATTTTAAGTATAACAATTTTTTATACAAAAAATTATGTGTATAACAGTTTTTATTAAAAATTAAAAATTGTGTGTATACCCAATTCTTTAAATAGAAAATTAGTTCAATAATAGCTTTTTCTATAGATGATTAACATTTTCTCTACAGAATATAATTTTCTAAATAAAAATTATGTGTAACTTTTGTATATTAAAATTTTTCTAACAAAGATTGCTTCTCAACTGTTTTTCTACAAAAAACATTATGAGTATAACAGTTTTTTTCTATAGTAAATTTCTAATATGACAATTCTTCTATAGAAAAGTTTTCTTATTATAATATCCTCTACGAAACTTATGTTTAATTTTTTCCTATAGGAAATTGCATATTTTTATACAAGATTTTCTTTAAAAAACAGTACATATAAGACTTTTCCCTATAAAAAAATTACTTTTTTCTCTAACAAAAATTATAATTTTGTATAGAAAATTGCTTGTATAACTCAATTTCTATAGAAAAAATCTTATGTATAATTATTACAATTATAATTATGTTTATAAGATATTTTTCTACAGAAAAAAACTATATTATTACAGATAATTCTATGGAAAAAATTTAATTAACCATTTTCTTTGAAAATTTTGTATTTAACACTTTTTTCTATATAATTATGCCTTTTTTCCAAACAAAAAATCTACTGCCGACTATAGGGACATTTTTTGCCGTACTTAGGAACACTGGTGCCGACTACTGGAAAATTTCGTGTTTTTAACAAAATTTGCAAATTACTAAAAAATAGTTATTTGTTTTTCAAAAATGTTAAGTGGATCTAAAACTTAACTAAACACATAATTGTAATAAATAAAAATTATCGTAATAACATTTTCCGACTCTTTAGGGGGATAGTTTGAAAAAGAGCAAAACGTTAAACTGCCGACTACTGGTACATTTACCCTATATAAAAAGAGTAGCGTTACTGATTGACTGATTCATCATCGCACAGCCCAAACGGCTGAACCTAGAATAATGAAATTTTGACAGTAGATGTGTTTTTGGTTATGTAAATCCAATAAGGAGGGATTTTTGAAAATTTGCACATTTAAGGGTAAAATGGAAAAAAACGGGTAAAACAGGTTTTCTTTATTATCTTACACAATATTAGTTAAACAAGAAAAATTTTAAATGCACCTGTATCTACTCTTAAAATGTGCAGATGGGTATCTGGTACTTTTTTGAAATTCGTACTTTTAAGGAGTAAAAATGTGTAACAAAGGCGATTTTGGTACCTTTTTTTGGCCCTTACAACTTTTGACCTAATTAACATAATCAAATTTTTCTAAATATTTTGGATACATCTCTCAAAATTATGAGAGACCTGTTTCGTACTTTTTTTAAAAATCAGTCCTTTTTGGGTGTAAAAGGTAGAAAACTGTATTTATGGTACTTTTTTTTAGCACATTTATAAAACTTTTTCGTCCTATATAGGACCAAATTCGAGTAAATTGTTTGGTATCTTTTGAAAACATTATTTTTCTGGAACAAATGAATGCAGATTTGAATCGTTTGAGTTTTATCCTTGATATATATGTAGATTTAAATACGGAACATTTTGTAAACTTAATTCTCGAAAAACTATATTTCTAAGCGAAAAGGGGAAAATTGTATTCTTTTTATTAGTACTTTCCACTTAGGTAAATTTTATTCCATTTTTGGTACTTTTTCATCCTTCAAATGATACTCTTTGTATGTTCTTTAATATGAACTCGAAAACTCATGATTATTAAACATACACAGTCCTCATTGAATAAGATTCTTTAAGAGAGAACTTTTTAGTACTTTTTATCTCATAAATTGTACTTTTTTAAGTTTCTAAAATATTCAACCTAGGAACATTAATTTTAACATACATGGTCTTGACTGAATAATATTCTGTAAGTGGGGGCTATTTGGTACTTTTCTATTATTCAAATGGATTCTTTATAGTGGTTAACCGGAACACACGGTCCTTATTAAATGAGAATTTATTGAAAGAGATCTTTGTACTTTTTCGTTTTTCCGATGGTACTTTTTGATATTTTTACGATATTGAACATAGGGTAGCGAAGCACCCAGGGTATGCTAGTCTCTTTATAAGGTTTGCAATAATAATAAACAAGTTTCCTATAATATATTTATTTTTCAATATTTAGTTTAGAATGTTTAGTGTAGAATTATTTTTTATTAAATCTATATAAATTTCATCATATTTTGTTATAAGTAAATTTCTTTCTACTTGTTTAAAATTTATATTTTTTTTAATTTCTTATCTTGTTAAAAAAAACACCTGCTCTCTCAATATAACTTCCGTTTTCATTGTTTTGAACAAACATATAGTAGTACATAGCAGTAATATATTTTTCGATTCTAAGCTTTTTATCACGTTTTTTATTTTCTTTTGCTTTTCTACATATTGTTCGGTGTGGATGTAAGTGGTTTCATTTCTTTTGTGGTCGGTCTACATATTCATGTAAATGTGTATGTTTATTAGGTCTGCTCAGTGTAATAAGTGTGAGAAATTTTTAAAATTTGTTTTTTTTCAGCTTTTTCATTTTTTTCTTATTTATAATCTTTTAAATAAAAAAACAATAGTTTTAAAATGATTTAATTCACTTTTTAGGACCTTATTTTAAAAGCAGACCTAATAAACATAGGTATATAAATAGTTGTGTGTGGTCCTTACTCTTGCCTTATTTTTTCTACCCCTGTAGCTCTTCAAAGCAGATGTGGTCTTTTTTATTTTCTTGTTATTTTATTCTTATTTTGTTATTAAAAATAGATTTAGTTAATTTTTTTATTGACATTATTTTCTTTTCTTTTTATTCACATTTGAAGTACATACTTCAGATGAGCTTATTTAAAAGGTGGCATTATTACAATAATCTATTTTGTATGGGTCACGTTCTACTGATGGATATTAAATTTGTCTGTTATAAATGTGTATGTGCAATCTATGATTATTTAAAGTGTTTGCATTAATGGGCGTTTATATATAATTAAAAGCTGTTTATTAGTACTATAGAAATGATCTATTGAAAATTTTGCTCAGAATTAGATAACTATTCTATAGGAAAAATTGATTTGAATCAGATAACTTTTTTATATGAAAAAATTGTTTTGAATCAGAAAACTTCTCTTAAGGAAAAGTTAATTTGAAATAGATAACTCTTCATTAGAAAAAGTTGCTATAAATCTGACAAAATTTTCTGTAGGAAAAGTTATTTGTAATCTGACAATTTTTATGTAGAAAAAGTGTTACTAAATCAGCAAAATTTTTGTAGGAAAAGCAATTTTTTCTGAATCTGATAAACTTTTCTGTAGGAGAATTTGTTCTGAAACTCTTCTATAGGAAAAGTTGCTATGAATCTGACAAAATTGTTCGTAATCTGACAACTTTTATGTAGAACAACTTTTCTATTGGAAAAAATGTTCTGAATTTGACAACTTTTCAATAAGAGAATTTGTTATGAGTCTGACAAAATTATCTGCAGAAAAAGTTGTTCGTAACTCAAAACTTTTATGTAGAAAATGTGGTTCTAAATCAGCAAAATTTCTGTAGAAAAAGCTGCTATTTATCAGAGTTTTCTAGAGGAAATTTTTTTCTGAATCTGACTGCTTTTCTATATGAGAATTCGTTTTGAAACTCTTCTTTAGGAAAAGTTGCTATGAATCTAACATAATTTTCTGTAGGAAAAGTTGTTCTAAATGTGACAACTTTTATGTAGAAAACGTGGTTCTAAATCAGTAAAATTTCTGTAGGAAAAGTTGCTATTTATTAGACAACTTTTCTATATTAAAATTTTTTCTAATTCTGACAACTTTTCTATAGGAGAATTTGTTCTGAAACTCTTCTTTAGGAAAAGTTGCTATAAATATGACAAAAATTTCTGTAGAAAATGTTATTCGTAATCTGTCAATTTTTATGTAGAAAAAGTGGTTCTAAATCAGTAAAATTTCTGTAGGAAAAGTTGCTGTTTATCAGACAACTTTTCTATATTAACATTTTTTCTGAATCTGACTACTTTTCTATAGGAGAATTTGTTCTGAAACTCTTCGATAGGAAAAGTTGCTATGAATCTGACAAAATTTTCTGTGGAAAAAGTTGTTCGTAATCTGAAAACTTTTATGTAGAAAAAGTGGTTCTAAATCAGCAAAAATTTCTGAAGGAAAAGTTGCTATTTATTAGACAACTTTTCTATATTAACATTTTTTCTGAATGTGAAAACTTTTCTATGGGAGATTTTGTTCTGAAACTCTTCTTTAGGAAAAGTTGCTAAGAATCTGACATAATTTTCAGTAGGAAAAGCTTTTCTAAAACTTACAACTTTTATGTAGAAAAAGTTGTTCTAAATCAGCAAAATTTCTGTAGAAAAAGTTGCAATTTATTAGACAACTTTTCTATATTAAAATTTTTTTCTAAATCTGACAACTTTTCTGTAGGAGAATTTGTTCTGAAACTCTTCTTTAGGAAAAGTTGCTATAAATATGACAAAATTTTCTGTAGAAAAAATTGTTCGTAATCTGACAACTTTTATGTAGAAAAAGTGTTTCTAAATCAGTAAAATTTCTGTGGGAAAAGTTGCTATTTATCAGACAAATTTTCTATAAAAAAATAGTTTGAATCTGAAATCTTTTCTATAGGAGAGAGTTTGTTCTAAGAACTTCTCCATAGTAGAAGTAGCTCTGAATCATACAAGTTTTCAGTAAAACAGTTGCTCTTAAACAGATAACTGGTCTCTAGAAAAAGTTGCTCTTGAACAGACAGCTATTCTCCATAAAAAGTTGCTCTTAAACAGGCAACTATTCTTTAGAAAAGTTGCTGTTAATCAGACAAATATTCCGTAGTAAATTGAATAAAACTATTTTTTATTGAAAAACTTTTGCTGAAAAAACTTTTGCCTTTAATAAAACAACTTTTTTGATAGAAACACAAGGCACAAATTTAAATATGGATTTTTAAGAACAATTGACACGTTCTTTTAAACATAAGCATACATAATGTACTCTTTATTTTGTCATTCACTATAACATCTTGACATTTCGACATTAGAAAAGTGTATAAGTTGTAATATGACCCGTTGTCATGGTAACTCAACAGGAAATCAATAAGAAACCAACAAATAAAGTTAAAAGCAGCTAACGAAATTCTTCTACTTATTTATCTATTTGTGTAAAAATTCCTAACCAACCTTAAAAAAAATACAATTTTACATTAAAAAAAGGACAGCGAGCCATAGAAAAGTAATGGCTGAAACTAATATAATTTGCAATAGTTTAAAAATTTAACAATTAACCCAAATTCTTGGTTGGTAGTAAAACGAAAAAGAAACAAGCTAATTTAAATGTGTAAAAAATTGAAAAAAGAATTTTATAATGTTTTTAGTTAGTTAAACTCGATAGCAATGAGTTCAAAAAGACGTTATTCGCTAAGCGAAACACGTATCGAGGAGCATCTTAAATTATTGGAAAAATTAGAAACACTGCCTTTGGCTGATAGTTGCTGTGATATATGTCATTGTGATTGTTATAATAGTCATCGTAGTGAAACGGAGGAATGCTGCCTAAAGGAAATCAAGGACATTAAGAATATACAAGACAAGTTACTGCCAGTTGAAGTGTTGAAGACAAATGTAAAGAAAAAGATAAGTGCTTCCACACCACCAACTACAAAACCAAGTGTTAAAGTTAAATCCAATAAAAAATATTCCAATGAAACACAACTGCCAAATGAAAACTTAACTTTTGCCAGAAAATCCAGAGACTCTGATATACGTAAGAAACGTAAAGGCAAGAAACGTTCAAAAAGTGTTGGTTTGCCCAGGAGTCAAAGTCAATGTTCAGAACGTTATTATACTAGAGATTGTGAAATATTACAAAATCTCTTAACCTCACTGGATGATAAAAATTTAACGAATTTAGAAATTGTAGGCAAATCTACAGAGACTCAGAAGGATACTATGCTTAATACTTCCAGGACTATAGCAACACTGCCTCAAACACATTATTCCTTTTCCTATCTAGATGATACCGACAATAGTTTTGCGCCCATAAGACTTAGTGAATCAATGGCCAATTTATGTTTGGCTCCTACCATTAAAGAGGCCTACACTAAAGTACCTGATCACGATAAACGCATTCTTAATCGCATGGCCACAAAACGTACCGAACAGGCTTTAGCCAAAGAGAATGCTTGGCTAGCACGTAAATATTGGGAGAATGAACGTTATGAACGCGAACTTTTAAAATGTGAACAAATGGAAGAATATAAAAAGGCGGTAAGAGACAAACAATTTCAGGATTATCTTCAAACGAAAGCCCGTCTCAACGATATTGCTCAACGTGATTTAGAGGAATTAAAACGTTTAAAGGAATCACTACAGCAAAAAGATGATCGCACTAAGAAACGTTTACAAAGTTTGCGTATAGAACGTGACATGGCGGTCAATCAAAAACGCTGTGAGGAATTGCGTAAAATCGAATGTGTTAATCTACATCAAGAAGAACAAAATCTAGACGAACTATTGCGTAAAAGTGAAACCTGTCAACGTTTAACCGAACGTCTTAAGCGAGCCGATCATATACGCAATAAAATGTTAGAAAACTATTTGAAACGTTTACGCTATGACAACTATATAGAACAATTGCAACATGAGGAACATTGGCGTGAGGTGCAGTTAAATGAACAATTAAAACGTGAACAACTGAAAAAGCAAATATCTCGCAAACGTTGTCGTTCACAACATTTTGTTGAAAGCAAACAACAACGTAATGAATGTATACGTAAAACTGCTAAACTTTCAAAAAGCTTAAGAGATATTGTACGCTCATCGGTAACTCCCGAAACGGGTGTTTCCCTATTCGGTACAGGAGTTGGAGCAAATAATGTGGGCATTAATTCTCAACATACTTTAAGTAAATTGTTACTTGATCGTCCGTTTTAAAAACGAATTAAGCTTTAAAGCACTAAGTTCAAAAAGATTATTAGTTACGTGAAATAAATATGAAATGAAAATTTTAAAAACTTCAGTGGCAATTTTTCTTTGGAATTTTATAGGCTGATGTGATATTTATAGTGAGTATTATAATAGGTGGTCAAAAAATTATATTTTTTGTATAAAAAAAGTTATTGATCCCATCAACTTTTCTAAAGAAAAATGTAACTTTGTTTCGAAGAATCTTTGTATATAAAAGATGATCTAATTCAGTTGCTATAATTCAGTTAACTTTTTATAGAAAAACTTGATCTTATTCAGACAACTTTACCATAGGAAAAAATGTTGTGATTAAGAAATTTTGTCACACATGGACATAATTTCTATGCAAGAAGAAGCTCAATTTCATGCAACTTTCTATAGGAAATGTTACTCTTATTTAAACAACTTTTCTATAACAAAAGTTACTCTAATTCACACACAGCTTTCTTAAGGACATGTTGCTTTGATTAAGAAGCTCTGCTTCCATTTAAAAAAGATCCTCTGATTTTGACAATTTTTTCTATAATTACTCTAATTCTGAATACTTTCCTATAACTTTTTCTTATAGAAAATGTTGTCCTGATTCAGTTAACTTAACAAGAGCGCTCAAAGGGGTGTAGGGGAAAATATGGGCCTATCCTTATAAATGTTGGTAGAGGAATTCACGTCTACTTCAAAGTTATTTATGTAGAATTTCGAAAGTGTTATTAGTGTTTATAGGTGAATTTTGACCTTCAAGTCAATTTGTGAAGGGATTTTGTATGGGGGCTAGGGTCAAATGAGGCCCGATCATTACAAAAATCGGTAATGTCACTAAAAGTTTCATAAAACTAAGTTTTGCCGACTTTTGCTGACATAAGAAAACATTTAACTAAATTATGAGCCCAAAGGCCTATTCGGGGGGCGAAATTTTATCCATTTTCAATAGGCTTCGTCCTTGGTCCACAAAACGAGTGTGAGCCAAATTTCACCCAATTATATTCAAAATTACGACCAGTACCTTGCGCACAACGTTTACATGGACAACCAGACTTACGGACGGACATAGCTTAATTGACTCAGAAAACGATTCTAAGGGCGAGTTTTTCTGATAAAGATAGTCTTCATTATTTGGTTAAACCTAGTTTAACATATATTTTGTGTTTTTCAGTAAACAGTAACGTTACTTATTATCTTAGTTTAACTGAGTGTAATTGGCCAATTAAACTCAAGTTATAAGTGAGAAAACACAATTAACAAAAACAATATAACAACGATTTCGGAAGAACAAAAACTTTATATTTTATGTAAATTGCAATTTTCTAATTTGTTTTGTTTTATTTATTATAGTTTTAAATGTTAATTTAACAAAAAAAATTTTCCATTTTACAAAAGTAATGTTTGCAAAAAACAGCTGTTCATTGTTTATGTTTTTGAGTGAAAAGTTGGCAATACTAACAAAGTTAACTGAGCTTTAATCTAAAACTGAAAAACACAATCATCGGTTAAAGTCTGCCTAAATTTGTTTCGAGTTTAATCTAAGCCGATTGGTATACTTTAAGGTATACTTTTGGATGAATATTTTTGTATGTTACAAAGATCAGCACAAACCCAATATACTCTCCATACTAAAGTGGTGTAGGATATAAAAAAAATTGTTATTAATTTCGACAAATTCCTTAAAAATATATCTACAATTAATCTCTATTGTTAAAAAAATAAAAACAAATTTGTTTAAAGAATTTTTTTATGATATTTTCGTTTACTCACTTATTAATCATCTAATTAACCTTATCGTGCCATATCATATCATCACTGTTTTATTATCTACCACCACATTAAATTAATACATTTAAAATACCATTGTTTTTGTTTATTTCAGTTCGTTGATTGTTTTCATTACAATCGAAATAAACAGTAAATTTCTAATATTTTTTTCCATACACTTACATATGAACGTAAATATAACGTGCAAATGTTTTCCTTCAATATGCATTGTTTTTTGGTTAATTTAGGAATTTCATGGTAATTATTGTTTATTTTATATTTAGTCAGTTGGTAATTGTATAGAGTTTATTTTTATATATTGCCCATTTTTTTATTTTGTGTCTATGTATTGGAGTTTGATTTTAAAAATAAAAACCCCCCAACGAAGGGTGTTAGAATGTATACAAAGGAGCTATATATGTATGTATTTATACAATGTATATATTATTGAGATAGCTGAATGACGTAGTAACGTATATAGATATTTAACATGTCTATTTAATTTGTTTGGAAATATTCTTTTGTCATGTTTAAACAGACAAATGTCAGTGGATTTAAAACATCATTATTGTCTAGTCTTGTCAAGTTTTTCTATAGAGGAACTTTCTCTTAAAAGTCTTAAAAAGATGTCAGTTTCAGACAAACATTTCCTTTATAATAAACATTCCTTAATGTGGTTGTCCGATTTAAAGTAAATTTTCTTATGAAAAGTTTGTCTGATATAAATCATCTTCTTCTATAGAAAACTTGCCTTATTATGGGCGGGGTTTTCAGATAAAGATAATCTACATTCTTTGTTTAAACCTAATTTATTATATGTTTTTCAATAGACAGTAACATTACTTATTATATTAGTTTAACTGAGTGTTATTGGCCAATTAATCTTAAGTTATAAGAGAAAATACACAATTAACAAAAACAATAAAACAATGATTTCGGAAGAACAAAAACTTAATATTTTAATTTTTGTTTTGTTTTATTTATTATTTTTTTAAATGTTTATTTAACATTTTTCCAACATTTTTCATTTTACAGCTGTTATTTTCAAAAACAGCTGTTTATTGTTTATGTTTTAAAGTTGGCAATACTAACAATGTTAACTGAACTTAAATCCAAAACTGAAAAACACAATCATCGGTTAAAGTCCGCTTAAATTTGTTCCGAGTTTAATCTAACAGCAAGTTAAGCGTAGTTTAAGTGAGTACTAAGAAACCTAAGAGCTACTTTTCAAATAAACAGGTTGTCTGATTCAGAGTAAATTTTTCTATAAATATGTAGATTAATTTAGATAATGTTTTTATATAGAAAATTTGTGGTATTCAAGGCAACAGCTGTATAAACCGGAAGTTATTTTTTCCCAGTGAAGAACATCCAGTTACAGCCAACGTGTTACAACAACAGCAACAACATTCGAAACTAATCGAAATATATATATGGGAAAAATATATTCCATATAACTCTATGAAGTCCTAAGTGAGAACGATGTAATCCCTACATGCATCGGAGTAATCCCAAAACTACACCTTATTCAAATAACATGATTCGCAACATGTTTTCTGAGTCGATTAAGCTATGTCCATCCGTCCGTCTGGCTGGCTGACTGTCCATTTAAACCAAGGTACAAGATAATTGTATGAAATTTGGCACACACTCTTTTTTTTGGCCCAAGGGCGAAGTCTATGGAAAGTGGATAAAATCGGTCCATACAACCGTACCCCCGAATAGGGCATTTGGGCTCATAATTAAGTTAAATGTTCTATTATGTAAACAAAAGTCGGCAAAACTTAGTTTTATAGGACTTTTTGACCCTATCCCTCATACAAACTTCCTTCACAAATTGACTTGAAGGTCAAAATTAACCTATAAACACTAATAACATTTTTAAGTTCTACATAAATAAGTTTGAAGTAGACGTGAATTCCACTATCAACATTTATAAGGATAGGCCCATATTTTCCCCTACTCTCCTTTGAGCCCTCTTGTAAAAAATGTCTTTTGAGTAAAAATTTTCCGGAATAAAGTTAAAAAACAAATCCAAAGCTTCATTTTTTAATCATACCCATTTTTAAACATACTGACTGGTCGGCTATGTCCGATCATACATTCATACTAGTTTCTTATTGCAAAAGTTCATAGCAAAAACCCGGTAATGGGTTGTACTTCCATAACCACTTACTTGTCAATGACTATTTACTTGCTGTCTGGTTACTTTGTAGTACTCGAGTAATGAGTATCTTTTCATCTGATAAAGAAGTATTTTATTTTCGGCTTTGTTATTTTGTTTGCACTTTTTATTGCGTGTTAAAAATTGTGTTTTATAAAAAAGAAATATCAACTTTTTATCTGAAAACCCTTATTTAGCGCGCAATAAGATAGCTAATCAGTGGTGCAGTGAATAGAACATTAATTCTCACTGCCTCCTTTTTATTATTAAAAACAAAACAACTTACTCAACAACTTCTTTGTAAGCAAAATATAATTCTTTAACTCTCTATTTGTAAGTGACATCATCGTGATAAAATAATGACTTAAATGCTAACGAGAGGAAATTGTTATTTTAAAATTGCTTAACATTTAAAATAAATTCATAATTGATATAAGTAAAGTGTGAAAAAAGTTTGGTTGTGTTAATTAAATATATTTTTGAAATATATACAAAATTATGTATATTAAAGTTGTGTTTATTAAGAAAAAAAGAATAGAAAATATCAGCAGGTAAATACCAAATATTTTGTGATTAGTCCACAGTTTTAATGTTTCTATTTGTTTGTTTAATGTAATTTTAATGCATTTAGTTCGTTACTTTCTTTAATAGGTTGCACGCTACTTGCTACTCGCGCGCTCTCTCTCCCTCTCTCATTCTCTAAAGGCTTAAACTCGCAAACAACTAACAAAGTCAACGCTAATAAACAGGGACCTTTTTGGTTGGGAATTGATTGATTGATGTATAACACTCGTTACTCTTTTTTTTTGCAAAACTTGGTCAACGATTAATAAATAAATGCTGCTTTAAAACTTTAATTATAATTTTATTTATTATTTTAAATGCATTTTTATAAGTTTAAATTAAAATAAACTATTTGTTTTTTTTTAAATAAATTTTTTTGTTTTTCATTTCATTAATTTAAAAAATTTTGTATTAATTTTCAGCCTTTTTCATTTTGTGTTAAAAAAAGAAACACTTACAAACGAAAAATAAACGAAAACTATATATGACGACAACATCTGGAATAAAATGTTGGATTTATTAATATAAAGAAAATTAAATAATTAGAAAACGAAACGAAACTTTTTAAAGTCACCAACAGCAACATGAATATGATGAAAGAATTTAAAGTTTTTTATATAATAAAACTTATGATAACAATGGCTACAGTATGTCAGGGTTGTTCTTCAAGAGCAGCACCTAAACCCAGGCCCACCATGCCCTCGACCATGGCACCGATGACAACACCAAGGCCTAATATAACATTCCCCATTTTAAATTGTCCACCGCCCTATGCGGCCTGGTATTGTCTAAATGATGCCACCTGCTTTAAAGTGGAAATTCACAATGAAGTACTCTACAATTGTGAATGTGCTAATGGTTATATGGGTCCACGCTGTGAATATAAAGAAATCGATGGTAGTTATTTACCTACAAGGCAACGTGCCATGTTGGAAACAGCTAGTATAGCAAGTGGTGCTACTCTAGCTTTAATATTTATGCTCGTTCTTTGCTTTTCACTTTACATACGTCATGAGAAACAGCAAAAACTTAAATTAAGCGAAAGTTCAACAATGGCTCATGAAAATGCCGGCATGGATGAGGTGGATGGCATTACGAAAATACCTGAAATGCGACCTTTTGGTCCTCATCATTATCAAGTTTTACCCCTATCATCGGCATTTAAACGTTAAAGCGAGAAATTTGCTAAATTACTAAATTTGCTGTAGTATTAGTTAAAACTTATTTATTGCTTTTTATTACAATTATTTTTTTTTAAATTGTGACAGTTTTTTTCTAATGTTTAATTTAACTTAAAGTTTAAATAAACACAAAAAAATCCTCCAGTTAACACTTTTGATGACAAAACGTTAGCAGACGTTAAAAATCTAAAAAAAAACACAAATTTCAAAAATTTCTGAAATTTTTCTAAATTAAATCAAAATAAAAATTTGCCTTATTTTATAAAAAAAAAACAAGTTTAGGACTTCTTGACAATTGTTTAAAATTAAAAATTTTATTGCACAAAATTAAAAAATTTTATAAATTATAAAAAAAATTTACAACAATTTTATTTCAATTAAAAAAAAAACGCGCAAAACATTTTTAACTGTATACAGAGAAAATTTTAAGAAATAGGTTTCTTATCCTAAATAAAAATCTAAGTTATTATTATTTTTTAATTTTAAAACAACTACTTTTGTTTATGTTTAATTAAATTATTGTATTTTTTTTTATTTAAACATTTTCTCTTCAAACTGTTTAACTTTAAATCTTGTGCTAAGTTTTTATGTATTTATTTATATGTTCTTTTTATTTATTATACATAATTGTTTTTCTTTAAAAAAATAATTTCTTTTGGCAGCTTTTTATTGTTTTAATAACATTTAATTTTAATTAATTTATTAAAAAAAAGTATTTCTTTTTATTAACTTTTAAACTATAAAAGACATTAAAACAGTTTATTAGCTTTTATTTAATAGCTGTTGTATTTAATATTTAATCTTCTATTTCCTTTTACATCTTTACACAAAAAAAATATACTTTGCATTTTGTTTCCCCCTACGAACAACAACGAATTATTTAATTTTATTAATTATATTTCATAAAATTATAATAATATTCTTCACATACATACACGCATAGGCAGCGTTATACAATATAATGTACGTTATTGCATACTATTACTTTTAGTAGTGAATAAATAATACTTTATATACCTAACAACAACAAATAAACAACAAGTATTAATTTAATTAACATTATATTGAAAATTTGTTTTATTAATTTATTTTTATTATTATCATCAGCAGTCAGTCAGCATCTTGTTTTCTTTATACTCTCTTGCTCTTTTCTTGTATACACAATTTATTGGTCAATAACTTGTAGAATATATACATAACCTGATTAATACAGGGTGTTATGTATGTGAGAGCAACAAAATTGAGTTTATTATACCCTTCACCTCCGTGTGAAGGGTATATATAAGTTTGTCATTTCGTTTGTAATTTCTATAATATAATTTTCCGACCCTATAAAGTATATATATTCTGGATCCTTATAGATAGCGGAGTCCGTCTGTCTGTCTGTTGAAATCAGTTTTTAGAGATCCCCAGATATCGACGAGATCCGAATCTTCAATAATTCAGTTAGACATGCTTTCGAGAAGATCGCTATTTAAAATCAGCAAAATCGGTCTATAAATAACGGAGATATGAGCAAAAATCCGAGACAACCTCTGAAAGTTTCATCAAAAAAGTCACATTTTTTTCATGCTTTGTTAAAAAAGCAACAACAACACTGCGAATTGGATAAAGATGTACATGTGCATGTGGAGATGTATTCGGTTTTATTCAGCTGGGTTTTTTATGCTTAGATGCTGTTCTGTTCTCACGAAAGTAAAGGGTATAACAAGAACAAAAAGATAAAGCAGTAATATGTTGGTAATACAGCTCATATATGTTTGAGGGTGGTAATACAGTTTGACGGTGGTATTACAGTACAACACTTAATATTTCTTTCTGCTACAGTTTATAATTGTTTGTGTGTATGTTATGTGTGACATGTGTTCAGAGATACAAAATAAATAAAAACTATTTTTTAAAACATACTTGGTGAAGGGTATATAAGATTCGGCACAGCCGAATATAGAAATATTACTTGTTTTTTAATGTAATTATAAAACTTTTATTTGTCCAATTCAAAATCTATGTTGCTTTGTTGTAGCATTTTTTGTCATAAAAATTTTTCAAATACAATTTCAAATACAAATCAATAATAAAAAAATTACGACATACTACGATACAACCGTACAACACCGATTGTGATTTGGACAATTGTAGAGAAATCGCTATTTATTAAAAAGACGTTAACATAACAACAATAATCGATAAGTATCTATTCCGATAGGTTTAAGTTAAATTTTCTAATGGTTAACAAACATTTTGTAATCATGCATGATGACACTGAATGTCATATAATGTAGAAAAGTCTTTTATAGAAGTTGTCCTGCACTTAAAGATATTCGCTTTAAATTTTTAGGACAAAAATTTAGAACTGTTGATGGATCTGAAATAATGTTATGAAAACTTAAATTTAGTGAAACTTAGTTTTTAGCCATATTTAAGACGTTATAATAGCGCATAGACCGGTTTATTTATAAAATCTGTTATACTTATCATCTGGAAGTCCAATTGACTGACTTCTATTCTACCTGATTCGGAATAAGTTCAGATCATTCCTTTAGAAAATAAACTCAGAGAAAAAAGTGTGTAAAGTCTCCGAGTTTATAATTTGTTGACATCATTTGTAGCAAATGAATTGGTAAATTAATCGGTTTAAACATTAAGGGCTAAATATTTATTTACAAATACATACAAATAAACTAAATGTAAATAAATTAAAAATAATAGTCAACCAAAAAATATTAGACATCTTCTATATTTACTTTCACACATTTTGTTACGAAATAAACAAATAAATTAAGTAAATATCTAAACAATTAGGTTTTATTATTATTTTGTAAGTACATACGTTTGTATGTGTATTTTCCAAACACATCTGTTGCGAAAAAAGGAAAACGTGTCATTTAAAAAAAGTTATTCACTTGTTTTTTTGTAATCTAGACAATTACATCATCCGATACTCTATAATTAAGTATATTTAAAATCTGTTTACAATCTACTGTTTAGATATATATTATTATTAAATATGAAGTATTTATCCAAACATATATTTTGGATAAATGTAGATGGATAGACTGATAGATAGATAGAAAGATAAATATATAGATATATAGATAGATAGATAGATAGATAGATAGATAGATAGATAGATAGATAGATAGATAGATAGATAGATAGATAGATAGATAGATAGATAGATAGATAGATAGATAGATAAATACATAGATAGATAGATAGATAGATAGATAGATAGATAGATAGATAGATAGATAGATAGATAGATAGATAGATAGATAGATAGGTAGATAGGTAGATAGTTAGATAGATAGATAGATAGATAGATAGATAGATAGATAGATAGATAGATAGATAGATAGATAGTGCTCAACACTTTTATTTAGGTATGACCCTTAAGAAACATTAATTAAATTCGTATTTCAAAATAATATTTCCTATATTTACTATCTCCTTTCAGTTACATCTACAATTTCATTAACTACTACTACTACTACTAATAATAATAAAAATGCCAGATAATAATCAAGGTCCGCCCGAGCCGGAATTGGGTCCACCCAAAGCTGACTTCAGTGCACCACCACCCTATGAATTAAACAATCCAACGCATGTAAATCTAACATCACAACAACAACAATCGCAACAAATGCCACTGATGAATCAACAAAACCTTCAACAAACACATGCAACACTAACAGAGATACCCATGCATCATGGTAAACTGCCCACATACGAAGAGGTGCAAATGGAAAAGTCACTAAATGGAGAATTGCCACCGGGATTTTTAACAACACACACTCTACAACCGCCCCCCTTAGCACCTCCGCCTAATCCATTGCTGGCGAATTTACGTGATCCGCCTGGTGCGACAACTGGCAATGGTGGTACACCCTCCGGCTTAACATTCATTGCAATTGATGCCTCCGAAGCGGAGAATCTAACTAATTCAAGTGATAACAATCTATTGGGCACCGATATCATGTTTATAACTGCTTTTGTGGTGGCATTTCTATTCAATTGGATTGGTTTTCTAATGTTGACCTGTTTCTGTCACACCATTGCTGCTCGTTATGGTGCCTTATCTGGCTTTGGTTTATCACTGGCGAAATGGACTCTAATCGTTAAACATTCTACGGATTTGGCTTCACATGAGAATTCCTGGTTATGGTGGCTAATAATGGCATTTGGGTTTTTAATTTGTGTACGTGCTTTAATACAATATGTTAGTATTAAACGAACTTGGCGCCTATTATCAACATCGGCCCAAGAGCGTTTATTATTCTTCTACTAAAAATTCTTTAGTTTATGTTCTAAGACAGAGAGAATATACATAAAAATAACAGAAATATATTATTATATACAATGAAACATATTTTATATAAGCTAAGGTACAAAAAAAAAGAAAGAAATAAAAGAAAATATGTTGCCAATTGATTTGTATCTTAATTATAACTTATTTAAAACTTAATTAATTGTTTATATTTTTTTCTTTTTGTGTTCTAGTTAAACATTTCTTTTTTTTGTAAGATATGAAAATTTAAAGGTTATTCAGTCTGAGTAATATACATATTATGTTATAGTTCATGAGTACTTTAAAAAATCGTTCATTATTTTTATTCTTATCAATTGTAAAAAATTCTTGTAAAAGTTTTGTGGTTCAAAATTTATTCGTCCACAAAATTTTGCGCAAATTATATTATTAAAGTTCTATTAAAATTTTTAATTATTAAACAAAACAAATAGGGTTTTTTTTCTTTTTTATCGAATAATTGAAACAATATTGAAATGCTTTGATTAGTTATTAAGAATCCATCAAAGCTTGAATTTAATTTCAAGAATTAGTCCATAGACTACTTAGGGCCAATCTTTAGGTGAAGTATTAGGTATTAAATTAATGTCTTCTTCTTTTTCATAAAAAATGCATTGTTTTGATAACAAACAGTGAAGTTTTCTGTTGTTTTGTATGGCAACACTGCGAAGTTTAATCTTGTACTCAATTGGCATTAATCAATCCGCTTTTAGGGCGAGTTTTTCTGATAAATATAATCTTCATTCTTTGGTTAAACCTGGTTTAATATATGTTTCGTGTTTTTCTGTTATCAGTAAAGATACTTATTATCTTAGTTTAACTGAGTGTAATTGGCCAATTAAACTCAAGTTATAAGAGAGAAAACACGATTAACAAAAACAATAAAACAATGATTTCTGATTTGTTTTATTTATTATTGCTTTAAATGTTTATTTAGCATTTTTGCAAAATTTTCCATTTTACAAAAGTATTGTTTGCAAAAAACAGCTGTTCATTGTTTATATTTTTGAGTGAAAAGTTGGCAATACTAACAAAGTTAACTGAGCTTAAATCTAAAACTGAAAAACACAATTATCGGTTAAAGTCCGCCTAAATTTGTTCCGAGTTTAATCTAACAGCAATTTAAGCCTAGTTTAACTGATGAGTAAGAAACCTGCCCTTAATGTACTAGTCATTAGAGTATAGAGTATTCCATTGTTTACTTTGTTGACTAGTCCATAGATTAGTAAATTGACTAGTCGATAGATTACGCAATAGAATGGTGAATAGGCTAGTGTATAGACTCATCTATAAACTATGGAATAGTCCATTGTCTAGCTCATAGATTAGTCAATAAAATAGTCCATACACTATAGCTTAGTCCATTGTCTAATTCATGGACTAGTCAAACGAATATTACATACACTAGACAATGAACAATCAGTAGATTAATCAAAAGACAAGTTCTTTCGAAACTAAGGGCGGGTTTTACTGATAAAGATAATCTTAATTCTTTGATTAAACCTGGTTTAATATATGTTTTGTGTTTTTCATTAATCAGTAAAGTTACTTAGGGCGAGTTTTTCTGATAAAGATAATCTTCATTCTTTGGTTAAACCTGGTTTAATATATGTTTCGTGTTTTTCAGTTATCAGTAAAGTTACTTATTATCTTAGTTTAACTGAGTGTAATTGGCCAATTAAACTCTAGTTATAAGTGAGAAAACACAATTAACAAAAGCAATAATACAATGATTTTGGAAGAACAAACACATAATATTTTAAGTAAATTGCAATTTTCTGATTTGTTTTGTTTTATTAATTATTATTTTAAATGTTTATTTAACATTTTTCTAAAATTTTATATTTTACAAAAGTATTGTTTGCAAAAAACAGCTGTTTATTGTTTATGTTTTTGAGTGAAAACTTGGCAATACTAACATAGTTAACTGAGCTTAAATCTAAAACTGAAAAACACAATCATCATTTAATGTCCGCCTAAATTTGTTCCGAGTTTAACCTAACAGCAAGTTACGCCTAGTTTAACTGATGAGTAAGAAACCCGCCCTAAGAGCCGTAATATACAAATTTATGTTTGTTTTTAATTTTTATATAAATTATTTTGAAAAACTTTATTATTTTTGTAAAATATAAACATATTTTTTGAAATTATAGTGAATTTTATAAATAAATGTTTGTGTAGTTATTGTAAAACCTTAAATAAATCCCCTTTTCCCCTCTCCGTTACACCTACCCACTTTTTCTAATCTACATAATAAGTGCATATAATAATTATTTTTTTAAATAATTTGAAAATTTGTTAATTAAATTATTTTTGGTGAAAAACGCATATGCATAACTTGTGCGTATATTATAAATAAAAATGAAACAACAAATTTATGAAAAAAAGTTTTTAATTTTAGATTGAATCTCCAATTTTAGAATTGATTCAATAATAAATACTTATATTAATGACAAGTTATTAAAACACACTTGTTTCCGAATAATCGTCCAAATAAATGCGCTCTCCATTCCTATGTCAGTATAATTTCTTCCAGGGTATAATTTCCCAAGAACGAACAATATGATGACCGAATAGAAAATCCTTTACCTTATTCATGATATAAAACGAAATACCAAAAAAGGAGGCAAAATATAACCAAAACTGTCCCAATCTCTCCCATATGCTCAAATGATAACGGGCACCCAATTGTAAAATATCCAAATCCAATTGTAAAGTAAGACCCTGCTCAGCAGGGGATTTGCGCACATAAGTTTCTTGAAGGTCTAGCTGAAAGAAGGCAGGATTTGATTTCACCTGATTCCACATGTTTTCCGTTTGAAATTGTTGCGTCTGAGAAGTGTTTGTATTCAATTTTATATTACGAAAAGAGGTTTTAGTATTGCGGCCGGGAAAAGGACAGGTAAATTCTACATATTGTTTTAGCATAAGATCGGCACGTACTACAATGACTCCGCTGGTTAGTTGGGAAGCCAGAGGCAAGTCTATGTGATGTATTAGCAAAGCGGGAGGAGATAAAGAGCATTTATGCTACAAAAAGGTAATAAAAATGAATTTACAATAAAGTTTTAATTAGAATGTGTTTAATTGTAAAATAACCTTTAAGCTGGCCTCAAAAAATAAAGCTATATCAAACGAAATCAGTTTTTGTTTTAATGATTCCATGTGCTGCACAAAATAAACTCGATCCACATTGCCATCATAATCCAAATCATCCGTCCAATACTAAAATATTTCAAAATATTATTTTACGCCTTCGGAACAATTTCAAATTCACTTTACAAGCGGGACGAAAAGAATAATATCCTGAAACTTACCTTAATGCCTTCACATTTGTCATTATCATCATTAGCCAAAGCGTTATTCAAATTTGGAAATGTACTGCAGACAAACACTTCAGATTCCTGCTTTGCACTTTTCATAGTTTCAGCTAAAAATATCGATTGATATTTGAACTGCACCTGAGGCTGTTCATATAAAACGCGAGATTCTGCTATGCCCGAGTAAGGACTTAGTAATGATACCAAAAGGACCGGTATCATTACAGAGAGAACTAAAAATGTCAGCACCAATAAAGTAGCCGCAGAACAAATGGAATTTTTATAAATAATAGCGGTATTTGTGGCGTGTAATGGAACAAATTTCATGTTGATTTATTAATTAATAAAACTTTTCTTAATTGTTAAACAAGATTTTTTGTTACAAGTGTGGAAAAAAATGAATTTTAGTTTGGTTTTTTTTTGGGAAATAAATGATTACCATAGTTACCGCCACTACAAAATAATTATTATGTATATTACACCCTAAATTTGAAAATGGCAGGTGTTTTATTAAAAACAGAACAAGTTCATAAACCGCTAGATTTAAATAGGGAAAAGAAAAAAATATCAGCATTTAACTTATTTAATTTTGTGTTTTGTTTACATTTAGTGAAGACACCAACCTCCCAAATAGAAAGATAAGTATTGCCAACTATTATAAACTTTCCAATAGTTCTCAAACTTAATCCGGTTATTTTATGCATAATTTTTGACATTTCTTTTAGCATACAGTTTGACAGTCCTTTACATTTGACGTGACAACTGGCGTGGCGTTCGTTTTCTCAATTTCTTTGCGAATTTTAACAATTTTTTAGCAAAAAACAAGGAAAAATATTTTAAATATGGCTAAAAAGAAAAATGAAGAGTCGACAAATGATCAGGACTTCGAGGAGGAGCCGAATTTTGATGATCCCGAGGGTTTTGTTGATGATATCAGCGATGAGGGTAAGTAGTGTAACTAGAAGAAAACACACATAACCTTAAAATCTCTGCAGCCATTGTGTATTGAATATTAATCATGATTATTATTATTGGTTTTTGCAGAATTGTTGGCCGACAAGTTGGAACAACGTCCCTCTGAAGCTGATGGTGTTGAAAATGTTGTTGTGGTAGATAACATACCCAAAGTTGAACCCTCACGTTTGGAAAAATTGAAAATGGTTATCAGTAAGCTGTTCTCCAATTTCGGTGAAATTGTCAACTCTGTGTATCCTGTTGATGAGGAGGGTAAAACCAAGGGTTTTGCTTTTATGGAATTCAAGAATTCCCAACAAGCTGAAGAGGCTGTCAAGAATTTGAACAATCATCGTTTGGATAAGAATCACACTTTTGCTGTGAATTTATTTACTGATTTCCAAAAGTACGATAATATTCCCGAAAAATGGGAACCTCCCACTCCACAACCCTTTAAAATGCAAAATGATTTGTACAGTTTCCTTATGGATCCTGATGCTTACGATCAATATTGTGTGGCCGCTGAGAGCTCACCCAACAGTGTGCAAGTGGCTTTCTGGCAAAATACCCTACCCGAACCTAATGAATTGGAATCCCGCGAAAACTTTACCGACACCTTTGTTAAATGGTCTCCTTTGGGTACCTATGTGGTGACATTCCACAAACCTGGTGTAGCCATCTGGGGTGGTAGCAAGTTTACCCGTATTCAACGTTTCCCTCACCCTGGCACACAATTTGTTGAGTTCTCTCCCTGCGAAAATTATTTGGTTACCTATGGTCCTACACCCACCGGCCAAAAGGTGGTTATTTGGGATATTCGTTCTGGTGCTGAAAAACGTTCCTTCGTAGCCGATGGTGTCTCCATGTTCTCTATGTTCCGTTGGTCTCACGATGACAAATATGTTGCTCGTTTGGGTGATAATTCCATTCACATCTATGAAACTCCCTCTTTCTACCTGCTCGACTTGAAATCCATTAAGGTACCCGGAATTCGCGCCTTCTCCTGGTCACCCACTGACAATGTTATTGCCTACTGGGTAGAAGAACAAAATCAAATTCCTGCTCGTGTCACCTTGCTTGAAATTCCCAAGAAACGTGAAATTCGTAACAAGAATCTTTTCCACGTTGCCGATTGTAAATTGCACTGGCAAAAATCTGGTGATTACTTGTGTGTGAAAGTAGATCGTTACTCGAAATTGAAGAAGGACAAAAAGGATTCTGATGTTAAATTCTTGGGTATGTTCTACAATTTTGAAATCTTCCATATGCGCGAAAAGGAAGTGCCAGTTGATTCTGTGGAAATCAGAGAATTGATTTTGGCCTTTGCTTGGGAACCAGTGGGCAACAAATTCGCTATTATTCATGGTGAAACTAACAACTCCAATGTCAGTTTCTACGAAGTCAACAATGGTGTCAAGCCTACATTAGTAAAGAAATTGGAAAAGAAATCCTGCACTCATCTCTTCTGGTCACCCAGAGGTCAATTTATCGTCATGGCCAATTTGACCACCGGTACTTTTGAATTTGTTGATACCAACAACAACTTCCTCATTACCGCTTCCCCCGATCATTTCCGTGCCTCGGAAGTTGAATGGGATCCTACTGGTCGTTATGTTGTTACCGGCGTTTCCTCGTGGAAGGTCAAAGAAGATACTGGCTTTAACATGTACACCTTCCAAGGTCGCATTATACGTCGTAATATCCTCAAGAATTTCGTACAGTTCTTGTGGCGTCCACGTCCAGCCACTCTTCTCAGCGAAGAGGAGATTAAGGATATTAAGAAGAACTTAAAGAAATACTACTTCATCTTCGAACAAAAGGATCGCATGCGTGTTACTCGTGCCTCCAAGGAATTGTTGGAGAAACGTGCTCAATTGCGTAATCAATTTATGGAATACCGTAATAAGCGTGAAAGCGAATGGAAAGAACAGAAAGCAAGACGTATGCAACTCAGAAATCGTAAGTTTTATTTGTTTTTCATTAATTTTTATGAATGAAAGAATTGAAGAAAACTTTCTTTTCTTTAAACAGACATTTTCATAAATTTTCTACGAAAAGTGAATTTTCCTATAAATTTCTGTATAAAAATTAAATTTTCGAACATTTTTTTTAAATAGAAAGCATTTTTTTTAAAGAAAATGAAATTTTCCAAACAATTCTAAAATATTTTTAAATTCAGCTAAAAATTTTATACTTTAGCTAACGAACTTTCATCATTTTGATTAGTTTTGATAAAATAATAGCTTTACTGAATAAAGAATTCAATTCAGCTAATTTTAAAAGCAATTCAGCTAACATTTTTACAATTCATCTGAAATTTTTTAAATCGTCTAACGACTTTTTACCATTTTTTTTATTAACTTTGATAGAATATAAGCTTTTCTAAGCAGAAAAATCTAATTCAGCTAACATTTTGGCTTGAATTTAGACTTATTGAAATATTTTAAAAATAAATTTGCAATTCAGCTAAAGCATTATTATATTCAGCTACATAATCACTAGAAATTTTATAGAAATAATGTTAATGAGTATCATTCAGCTAGTTTAAAACAAAATTCAGCTAAATTTGTTATTGTACACATTATTTTTAACTTAATTTCATAATATTTTCAAAATCAGCAGACAAATAATTCAATTCAGCTAAAAGAACTTAAACAATTTTTAATGTTGCACTGAATTTAAAAGGGTTTTTAAGCAAAAAAAAATTATTCAGCTCATTTAAAATACAATTCAGCTAAAAGAACTTAAACAATTTTTAATGTTGCACTGAATTTAAAAGGGTTTTTAAGCAAAAAAATTATTCAGCTCATTTAAAATACAATTCAGCTAAAGTTTTTTCCAAAACTTAAGTAGGTTTTCAGAAATATTTAACTTTTTGATTATAATTTTGCAATTCAGCTAAAGAAATTTGATATTTACCTGCAATATTATAAATAAATCTCAGAATTGAAAGAAATCCTAAAGAACGAGTTGAAAAAAACTAATTCAGCAAAGATTATTTACACTTTTAAAAATATTGAACTTTTTGCATATAATTTTGCTATTCAGCTAAATAATTTTTATATTCAGCTACACTATTATAAGGTAACTTGAAAATTAAAAGAAACTTACAGAAAGAGTTTAAAAAATCTAATTCAGCAAAACTTAAATATAATCCAGCAAAGTCTATTTATTTTATAATTTTAATTACAAAAAAATCATTTATATTTTCTTTTATCTTTTTTTTGTAGATTTCGATACAGATAGTTTGGATACCGAAGAAGTTGATGAAGAAATTATTGAATTTTTGGTCAAAGAAGAAACAACCGTACTCGAGTAGTTCCACTTATAGCAGTTAAGCATCTTTGTCCTAATTATAATAAATATAATTAATTAAACATATTTAATCAGCCAAACAACCGCAATCATTCTGTTGATCATAAAATAAAAAAAAAAACGACAAATTAACTTGCTTTTGCTTTATTGGTAGAAACAACCAATACATTGGCCTCCCAAAAAAAAATTATATATCGTCTTTTAGAAAAAAAGCAAGTGTCGTTTACTAGTAAATAAAATAAATAAAATCAATCAACAACCATAAAACAACAACAACAACAACAATACAGTGTATTAAATAAGAATATTAAATCTAAAAAAAACAATTTTTGTATTTATAACCTTAAACTATATAAAAAAATTAGTATAAAAGAAAAAAAACATAAGTTTAATTATTCTCCTTAAAAAAAAAAAAAAAACATACTTATGTCCTTAGAAAGAACAACAAAAGTTATACTAATAAAAATACACTGGACTAAAAAACAACAATAACATTAGTGTTACTATTTATTTAAAAGTAAAATAAAATTGATAATGCAGGTGTGTATGAACCAATGTTAAATAAATAATGGATGACAGTGATAACAGAAATCTACCGGTTATAATAAATAATGTTGAATGTTGTTTTTGTAGTTCACTCACATAGGGCCGGGTTTTTCACATGAAGTTAATATATAATAAACAGTAACATTACTTATAATCTTAGTTTAACTGAGTGTTATTGGCCAATTAAACTTAAGTTATAAGTGAGAAAACACAACAAAAACAATAAAACAATGATTTCGGAGGAACAAAAACTTAATATTTTAAGTAAATTGCAATTTTCTGATTTGTTTTGTTTTATTTATTATTGTTTTAAATGTTTATTTAACATTTTTTCAAAATTTTTCCTTTTTCAAAAGTATTATTTGCAAAAAAAAAAAAAAACAGATGTTTATTGTTTATGTTTTTGACTGAAAAGTTGGCAATACTAACAGAGTTAACCGGATTTAAATCCATAACTGAAAAACAGAATCATCACTATTCGTAATTCAGCTCTGGATGGATAAACCCCTGCGTCATTACCATAATCATTCAAGGGTAATCAGGCCGACCTTCTTTCTCTGCCTTCGAGAGTTTTGCGTTTCACTCGCATTGGTTTAATGCGTGGCGTCGCATAACTGTACTGTGTTACGGTTCTTCGTAGTTTCAAGCATTAACCATATGCATTGTTTTTGATAACCTAAAAATATATTTTAGTGGAGTACCAAACAAAACTCGTTTAAGATATTGGTGGAGACCAGTAAACTCAGGAGAGGAGTTCGGGAGTTCCCATTTCCTATACAAAGGTATAGGTTGGTTGGTTGGTTTACGTGGTAGTTCACTACACGCGAACTGTCAAGTAGAATCAAAGAGACCCCGTTTTGACCGGACCACTCCACTCGTCAGATGTTGAATTTGTAGTATTAGATCCAGCCCGTAGCTGTGAGAAATCTGAGGATATCATTAAGCCTAAAGACAGATATCTCGCCAAGGTTAGATATGAAGTAATTGCCAAGGAAGCGGTTTCTCTTTACGGCCAGAGCAGGGCATTCACAGAGGAGATGGAAGACCGTTTCTTCCTTTCCCCTGTCTTTGCAACTGCGACAGTGATCATTGAAAGGGAGCCCAAGCCGACTTGCGTGTCTGCCTATTACCCAGTGTCCTGTTATTACTGCTATCAGCCTCGATATGTCCCGCCTACTTCGATTTATAAGGTGTCTTGTGCGTTTCTCATTGAAGGAGGGCCACAATAACTTGGCCCCTTTACATGTGTCTAGGTTATTCCATCTATTTTCAGCTTTTTGAAGAAAGAATCTGAGGATATTGCTCTTGATATAACTTAACGGAGTTGCTACTGGAACGGCGTCGGAGATATCAAGAGCAGATCCCGTTCTTGCAAGCTCATCTGCCTGTTCATTACCGTAGTAGTCCCTATGCGCAGGGACCCAAACAAGGGTAATGTCAGACAGCCGACCCAGCATTGACAGATCCTTCTTGCATTGTCTGACTAATAAGGAAGTAGTAGTATAAGAGTTTAGTGAGAGAAGTGCCGCTTGACTATCGACAAAGATTCCTATGTTGCCGCGAATATTGAGGTCATGTAACACCCTACAGGCTGACATTATCGCAAAAATTTCAGCCTGAAAGACACTACAGTTGTTGGGAAGACGATGGGATATACTTACCCCAGCTTCTTCACAAAAGACACCAGAACCAACGCCGCAGTTCATTTTAGAACCATCTGTAAAGATTCTGGTGGTATATTCGCTCGGTAGATTACCTCTACACCACTCGCTCCTGGAAGGAACTCTGACTTTGAAGACTCTATCAAAGTCCGTGTGTGGGGTAATATAGTCGGATGGTTGGTTCAAGATTGGAGGTAGCAAGCTTAAAATCTTAGCGTGTCCATATGTTCTTGATATCCAACTTCCGGATGAGTTAAGTCTTACTGCGCTACAAGCAGATATGGTCATTATGTGCAGATCTATGGGTAGGATATGCAATATAGTGTTCAGAGCTTCTGAAGGACTAGTTCTTATGGCACCTGTTATCCCAATGCATGCTGATCTCTGAACTTTGTATAGTTGATCCACAACAAATTCTTCTTAGTTGAAGTCCACCATACAAGAGATCCGTATGTAAGAATAGGACGTACTATGGCTGTGTACATCCATTTAACTATGTTGGGACTAAGTCCCCATTTCATTCCAAACATCTTACGACAGGTATAGTAGGCGACCGTTGCCTTCTTGACTCTGTGCTGGATGTTGAGTTTCCATGATAATTTGGAGTCTAGAATAGTTCCTAGATATTTGGCATTGTTTGATAAGGGGATTTCGCGGTTTTTTTAACCGTGGCAGGTTGAAGCTTGGAATCTTGGTCTTTGTTGTGAATAGTACCAGTTCTGTCTTACTTGGATTTACTCCTAGACCACTGTCTGTGGCCCAATTACTGAGTAGCACCAGAGCACCAGACATAATATCGCTAATCACGTCTGGGAACATTCCTGATACCAGTATCACAACGTCGTCCGCATAGGCAACGACCTTTATCCCTCTGTTGTCCAGTTCCTTAAGAATCGTATTAACAACGATAAGCCAAAGTAGTGGAGAGATTACACCGCCCTGAGGTGTGCCTCGTTCAACTCGTTTGGACTTAACGCTGTTACCAAGACTTGCAGTAATAATTCTAGATTTCAACATAGTTACCAACCAGTTGCTGATATATTCTTCAACATCCAGATTAGCGAGAGCTTGTTGAATTGCAGAAGTATTTACGTTATTGAAGGCACCTTCTATGTCTAAGAAGGCTCCCATAGTGTATTGTTTGAATTCGAGGGATCTTTCTATAACTCTTACAACCTCATGTAGAGCTGTCTCAGTAGATCGTCCTTTAAGGTAGGCATGTTGACTGGTTGAAAGCCGTGATGAGCTCTCTAGCCGTTGCCTAATATGTGAGTCGATGAGTCTTTCCAGCGTTTTGAGTTGAAAAGATGAAAGACTAATTGGACGAAAGTCCTTCGCATTTTCATGACTCCTTTTGCCAGCTTTGGGAATAAAAACGACCTTAACCTTTCTCCAGTTTACCGGAACATGGTTGAGAGAGAGGCTGAGCGTGTATATTCTATGAAGCCAGGGGATGATATATTCTTTTGCACTTTGTAACATCTTTGGCAAAATGCCATCAGGCCCTGGTGATTTGAAAGGGGAAAAACTATCAATCGCCCATGAGATTCTATCATAAGAGATGATATTTTCATTGATTCCCGTTAGAGTCCTACTGTCAGTGAAGATTTCCTTGACAGCATCTTTGCAGCCAGGGAAGTGAGTATTCAGTAGGATGTCAAGAGATTCTGCCGAGGATTCTGACCAAGTGTCGTCCTTCCTCTTAATATAGGTTGGATTAGATTGGCCTTTAGCAAGAATTTTGCTAAGTCTAGCAGAATCCTTTGTGTTATCTATAGATTCGCAGAAACTTCTCCATGAGGTTCTTTTTGCGAGTGCTATAGCTTTCTTATAAACTTTTAGTTTGTCGCGGTATGGCTGCCACGATTTATTGTTGTAGCATGTGTTAAAGGCCCTACGTGTTTCCTTACGTAGCTTAGATAGTTCCGAATTCCACCATGGAGGGAAGCTTTTCTTTGCCTTTGTGATTGGACAGGAGACTTCGAAAGCCTTACCTAAGACTTTGCTAAAGTGTTCTTCTATCTTTTCAAGCCCAGTGATTGAATCATCAACCACTGGAGTTTTCTTGAGCTTATGTCTAAGGATCCCTTATATTTGAACCAATCGGTTCTTCTTGGGTTCCTATAGACCATTTTTTCCGTCGAGTTTTGTAATATAATATCGAAGAGGATCCAATTGTGATCTGAAAAAGATTTTTCATTGGATACCCTCCACCTATCAACTGATATTTTAGATCTGTCGCTAATGAGTGTAATGTCCAGTACTTCCTCCCACCCATTATAATTATCCGTACTTGGAAAAATGAAAGTAGGTTTGTTGCCAGAGTTACATATGTTTAGGTTGTTAGTATTAATGAAATTGAAGATTGACTCACCCCTTTCATTAGTTTCGCTGCTACCCCAGATTGTATGCCTTGCATTGGCATCACAGCCTAGGATTATGTCGTCAGATGTCTCAATTACGGCCAAGAGATCGCTCACTTCGTCTGGTGGTGCTGTCTTCTCATGTGCCATATAGCTTGAGGCAATCATGAAGCTTCTGTTGTGCGGTAGCTCGACCTTTGCGACTGTTAGGTCTTCTGAGCTAAGCTGTGTACAAAGAAAAATGTTAATCGATTTTTTAGCAATTAGACATGATCGTGGCCTACCATTACTTCTTGCATATAGTATGTTGTATGTAGATGCTGGGAACCCTTTAACTTCTGAGTCCGTGACCCAGGGTTCTTGAACCAGGCAAATGTCCAGGTTTTCCTCGGCTAGGAGAACCCGTAGATTGTCTGAAGCACACTTTGAGTGCTTCAGATTAATTTGCACTATCTTTAGTGCCATTGTCAGGTTTAATAGGTGGCTCGGAGAGTTTCATGCCAGTGAGCAGAGAGTTGGCAGCTTCCATCTCATCCGTCTCTTCACTCCCCGATTTTGTCGGCCGGAACACCTTTACTTTGGCGCCCCTCACCCCAAAGAACAGCCTAAAGCCCACCTTCTCCAGCTCAACGGAGCCAGCTTCTGTGATGGCGAGAATTAGACATGTGTGCCCTTCGCCTTGTTCTGTGCGGATGATAGCCCAGTCATTCATGTGTATGTTGGGATTCTGCCGTTTGAGGCATTCCAACATCTTGGGTGCTTCGGCGCTCATCTTTGGTAACCAAACTCTTGCACGAGGTCTCATTGGAATTTCCTCAGCAGGGATTAGTTTAAGGCTTAAACCTACCCATGCATCTCTAATCTTAGTGATGCATTTGTTGAGGAACCCCTTTGAGAATTCGTCCAGGCATTTGATCACCCTGTATCCCCGGTGAATCTCACTGGAGTCAAAACGGGGTACCTTGTCGTCTTTGTTAGTGAGCAAGTGTTCCATAACGAGCTCAGTTAATTTAGACTCAATGGCACCCCATTCTGTTACTACAGGGTTGATGGCCCCATCTTTTTCAGTAACCAGAGCCATTAGGAGGTGGTCCTTCACCACTTCGTTAAATGGTCTTCTGGCAGTTGTCGTGATGGCTACAGGTCCCGGAGTGGTTTTGCCTTCTATTACCTTCCTCCTTTTTGGCGATTTACCATCCTCAACCTGTGAGCGGTTTCGCTTGGACCTTTCGGTTTCAGCAGCCATTTTGGATGTGCTGGGTGCGGTCTCCAAAAACTTTTGGTACTCATCCACCACAGCTTGATATTTGACGCGATCATCTTCATCGCGTTCATGAGGTGTACCATTAGCAGCATTCTTGGCAATCTTGTCGAGAATGAAAACAGCCTTGGTATATCTAGCTTTGAGGATGTCTTTCTGACTTTTCCTTTTTGGCCTTTTTTTCCTCGAATTGTCGCCAGCCTTGGCGTCGGATTGAGGAGTATTTGTCGGGCTTTTTGAGGGTAGGAGAGTGCTATGTCTTTCATTCCCACTACCTGAAGGACTCACTACCGTCTCTTGACTAGAGGCGAGAAGTTCGTCCTCGGATGAGGATCCAATCTCATCCTTTCTTCGTTGTTTTTGTTTTTGTTCTTTTTCTGTGTTAGTTTTCCATATGTTGGTCCCACGAGTAGGCACGTAAGGGAAGAGACGATCCATGCAGTGACGGCGTACATGGACTAGACTAGGATTTACAACCGGCCCGTGTCGTGGCACCGGAGGGGAGCTGTTAGCGACTAATCTTCTTTAACCACTGATTAGCCATTCAGATTCTCGGCACTGCTACCAACCACCTTAACCTTACAAGTGGGGGATGGGGATGGGGAGGAGACGGGATTGTTTATAGGAAAATTGGGAATTGAGGATAGGAGGGATAACCTTTGGTCATGAAGGCTTTTGAGTTCAGTGTCTTCCAAATACAAAGGGCTTATGCCGAGTGTATTTGCAATGCAAAAGAACCACAGCCAACACTAAAGCCACCACATCGCGGCAAGATTGTTATCCAGGTGGTGGAAAGGTATAGGTAAATTTGACAGTTCTTCGACGAGGCTCTTTTAGTCGAAAGCCATAATTGGTGATGGCGTTATGAACATTTCTAGGCCAAATAATCCCTTCTTAGTGGTATCATACTGTTAAGGGGGCAACTTTAAATGAAAACAAAACAATCATCAGTCTGCCTAATTTAGTTTCGAATTTAACCGATGATTGCGTTTTTCGGTTATGAATTTTGATCAGTTAACTTTATTAGTATTGCCAACTTTTTTAATCAAAACATAAACAATGGACAGCTGTTTTATGCAAATATGTAATGCTATAGTAAAACAAAAAAATTTTAAAAATTATAAATAAACCTTTAAAACAGTTTTAAACTAGGTTTAACCCAAGAATGTAGATTACCTCCAATAGAAAAACCCGCCCTTAACCAAAAATCACTTAACAATTTCTCTCTCTAGGGTATCGAATTGAAACAAAACCAAAATACATACATAGGTAAGTTGTTATTTTTTTATGTTTCAATTTATTACTTTTATTTTTCGTTTATCATCATAAGCCAATAATAATTGATAAGAACAAATAACTAACCAACCATATGTAGAGTAAAAATTTATTATTTAGTTTAGTAATGATTTTTTAACAATTAACTTGCCATATCAAATTTAACGGTTAAAATAAAATTTTATTATTAGATTTATTAGTGCAATAATAATAATCCTTAAATCCAATTTGATTTGAAAATTTAAAAAAAAAAATGTTTCATAAAATTAAAGAATCTTTTCATCGTTTTGTACGTTATATTAAATGGTTGCATATGCTTTACGAATTGAATACATATCTGTCCATGTGTGAACCTTGGGAAAAAGTATTTTTAAGTGAGTATATGAAAAAGTAAAAGAACCGATGAAAAGTTTAAATTTTGAATAGTTAGAATTTAGAACTCAAAAATAATTAAACTTTCTTTGTTTTATAAGATTTTAATTAAATATTTTTAATTTGGAGAAAGTGTAGCTGAATGATTTGTATACATATAAAACATATTTATAGAAACGAATGGTTTTTATCGAAATATGTTCGTTTAATTATCAAAAGTGGACTTTATATGGAAACTTGGCAATTATGTAATAATCCAAGTTTTTAAATGATATTTTTATTGATAAAAGATCTATATGTGGTTGTAGGAAGTTATCAATGTCTTGCAGATACCTGGATTAATTTGAAAACGAACGTCTGCTTTAGGGATCATGTATTGATGCTACCTAGAACCTATGGTACTATTGCCTATAGTATATTAGAATATTCTGTTAGTATACACCTTCTGTTTCTTATGCCTATAATGGAGTCTACTATTTTTTTCATACTGTCATTATGTAATAATTTGGGAATAGAATCTCATTTAGACTTTATGATGTTTCTGTCATTCTTCAGGCTGAAATATAAGCGATTAAAAGAGTAGGGAATTGGCTTATTTAGGTACTATCTGAATTGTTATATCATAATTCTTACTATTAAGGGCAGGTTTCTTACTACTCAGTAAAAGATTAAACTCGGAACAAATTTAAGCGGACTTTAACCGATGATTGTATTTTATTAGTTATAGATTTAAGTTCAGTTAACTTTGTTAGTATTACCAACTTTTTATTCAATAATATAGAACAGCTGTTTTTTGCAAAATGACAAAATTTGGAAAAAGTGTTAAATAAACATTTTGTTCTTCCGTAATCATTGTTTTATTGTTTTTGTTAATTGTGTTTTATCACTTATAACTAAAGTTTAATTGGCCAATAACACTCAGTTAAACTAAGATTATAAGTAATGTTACTGTTTACTAAGGGCTGGTTTCTTAGTCCTTAGTTAAACTAAGCTTAACTTGCTGTTAGATAAAACTCGAAACAAATTTAGGCGGACTTTAACCGATGATTGTTTCAGTTTTAGATTTAAGCTGAGCTAACTTTGTAGTATTGCCAACTTTTCACTCAAAAACATAAACAATGAACAGCTGTTTTTTGCAAACAATACTTTTGTAAAATGGAAAATTTTAGAAAAATGTTAAATAAACATTTAAAACAATAATAAATAAAACAAAACAAATCAGAAAATTGCAATTTACTTAAAATATTAAGTTTTTGTTCTTCCGAAATTGTTGTTTTATTGTTTTTGTTAATTGTGTTTTATCACTTATAACTTGAGTTTAATTGGCCAATTACACTCAGTTAAACTATGATAATAAGTAACTTTACTGATAACTGAAAAACACAAAACATATATTAAACCAGGTTTAACCAAAGATTGTAGATTATCTCTATCAGTAAAACCCGCCCTAAAAAACATAAAACATATATTAAACTAGATTAAAACAAAGAATGTAGATTATCTTTATACAGCCCTTAATCTCTCACTGATGTGTTTTTCTTATTAGGGATCATTGCTGATGAACTGACAACAAGAGAAACCATGCTAATAAATAGTATAAAGTGTAGTCTATTGACAAATCTATGAATTAGGGCGGGTTTCTTACTACTCAGTTAAACTAGGCTTAACTTGCTGTTATATTAAACTCGAAACAAATTTAGGCGGACTTTAACTGATGATTGTGTTTTTCAGTTTTAGATTTAAGCTCAGTTAACTTTGTTAGTAATGCCAAGTTTTCACTCAAAAACATAAACAATGAACAGCTGTTTTTTGCAAACAATACTTTTGTAAAATGGAAAATTTTGGAAAAATGTTAAATAAACACTTAAAACAATAATTAATAAAACAAAACAAATCAGAAAATTGCAATTTACTTAAAATATTACGTTTTTGTTCTTCCGAAATCATTGTTTTATTGTTTTTGTTAATTGTGTTTCCTCACTTATAACTTGAGTTTAATTGGCCAATTACACTCAGTTAAACTAAGATAATAAGTAACTTTACTGATATCTGAAAAACACGAAACATATATTAAACCAGGTTTAACCAAAGAATGAAGATTATCTTTATCGGAAAAACTCGCCCTTAGTGTATTGAGTAGTAATTAACTGCTTCATGGATTAGATTTTCTAGTCTATTGATTTTCTATTCGATTTTCGACCGTTCTCAAATGTTAAACTATTTGCGGAAGTTTTCATTTAACTTCCATTAAGTAAATCCTAACATAGTGCGATAACAGTGCTAAACATTTCCCTTTCTGAAAACTATTTCAAGTTTATAGCAATGACTTAATATTATATGTTATTAATATATGTTATTAAGGGCAAAAGTACCATGTAAATTATCACAAATCACGTCAAATTTTACACCTTCGCCAAGTTCTAAATAGATGAATCATTTTTCAAAATTACTATTTCTTTTTGTGTTTATTATCTATTTTATTACTTTTACTTTTAATTTCAGATTGTTTGATAGTGGCGTCGTTATGTTTTATCATCTATTCAACATTTATCTACATACCTGGCCATATTTATTCACTTATAATCTATTTTACGGCGTCGCCTACAATTGTCGATATGCCACCGTTGGGAATGAATGAAATTGGATCATGATAAGGAGAAAAGTTTTAGTTTATAAGTATTTAAGTTATATTTTAGTTAATTTGTTTTTTTTTACTAAAAAAATAAATATTTATTATTAATAATAAACTTTATAATTTTTATTTTGCAATGCATTTCCCAGCAGTTCGACAAAAAGTCAATGCCTACGAAAAAGACAGTAATTTCCACTAATAGTTACCCACCTGGATGATCGTAATTCGTATGTTTTGGGTCATTCGTCACGAATGTACCCTTTGTAATCGAGAATGAAGACAGTCGTCACTTTAGTGTCCCCTTTGTAAGCGGGATCGGAGACAGTCGTCTCTTTACTGTCCTCAAGTAACCTAGAGATTATACTATTAAAAGTTGTATTTTGGTTGTTCATCCGAAAGTAGTTATTTTACCCATCTTTTGGAGAAATGATTATTACTTTCTACTAATATTCCACCATCTGGTTGACTCAAATTTATAACTTTTGGGTCAATCGTCACATTATTGTCCCATAGTATTCTGGAGAGTAGAAACTTGAAATTTTCAAATTTTACTTCCATTAATATCTTACCACCTGGCTGAGTCCAATTCGTATGTTTTTGGTCTTTCGTCATAAATAAACTCTTTGTAATCGAGAATGAAGACCGTCGTCACTTTAGTGTCTTTGCAGGGTGTAGAGTGACGATTGACGTAGGACAAGCCCATGTTAAAATGGGCACATAACCTACCACCACAAGTGGTAGGTTATGTGGTCAGTTCGGGACTGTTCCATCGAACTGCTGGGTTTAGAACCGGGTATTAGAGTAGTAGAGATCATGTCTAATAGTAATTACACCCAGCAGTTAATAGCAATTATAGTGGGGATGTTTGTAACGCACAATAATATTGGTCCTATACCCACCTTAATGTATACCAATCGGTCCAGTTTGTCATCAAACTACAGGTCGCAATTTTGATAATTCAATGAACTGGACCCTCCGAATAGGGCTTTTATGTTCATAATTATGTTTAATATACTCGTATGTGAACAAAGAGCTGCAAAACCAAGTTCTATACTAGCTTTGATGACCCTCATGAACTCTATAATTATAGGGCGTCATTTGACCCTAGACCCTATTAAAAGCTCCCTTCAAAATGTGACTTATGTTTATGTCCACAGTTTTATTCAACAATAAATGGCTGAAGTATATCTGAGGCAAGGTACAATTCAACTTAAATGTCTTGTTATAAAAACTTTATCGTGTTTTACTTTTTGTAACAGGTGTAGGGTCGGCCTCGCCCGACTATAATTTCTTACTAGTTTTTTGATTCGAATTTATTAGCATTTTTGCAGAATTTAGAATTAAATTTCTCTTCAAACAAATAACAGTAGGATGGCACAAAAAAATAATGAAAATATATATATATTTTTTTAAATATGTACAGTGAATCAACTAAGTTTTTTGCCTATCTTTTTTAAAAGAATTTAGTTTTTTGTTCATAAATAAAATTCGAAAAAACAGATAAAAAGTAAATATATGTTTTCCAATTAAAAATAGAGATTGTGTAAAATGGAAAAATATTAAAATACAAATTTTGGTGCATTTGTTGTTGCATCATCAGAATTTGCATGTCAATAAAATATTTTGCATATTGAGAATTTCGGTTAATTTCATTGGGTTTTTTAAATTATTTTTGAAATTTATTGTTTTATTGTTAAAAGGAAGAGTGTTAAGTATTTTTCAATTGCGATTTGCAAAAATCATATCCTCATTGGGTGAAAATGTGATGTTATTAGCCTTAAAATGTTTAAAGGCAAAAATAATGAGGCAATTTCGATATAAAAAATTTGTTTAGATTTCTAGAACAAGTGTAAATCAATAAAATATAATTATGAAATGTTTAATCAATAACATTAAAAAATATAAAATAGTGTAATAAATGAAATGATCCAAAGAATTATTAGAAAAAACGCACTGAGTGCTCTTTTAAAATCTTTAACTGCCAAAGGCAGGCGACTTGTATCCAAGGAAATCTATTGGACTCCTGATTTATCTTTTTCAAATTCTATATACGAACTTGGAGGTAGACTATGTTTAAATTTAGACCTCTAAACAGACCTTAGGTTGCTTGGAACCAATGTAAAGTGAACTGTCGTGTAGTACAGGAAAAACACCTAATTTAGATATTTTAAAATAGAGGTGGTTATCATACCGTAACGTCAACAAAAGCAACATTTTCACCTAATACATACACTTATATATATTAAGAACCCAAATCAAGAAAACCTATCCAGATAGAAATACGCCTACTGTAAACTATTCGTTTTAATATGTTTAAAAAGGTTCCTAAAAACTATTTTTTTTGTGCCTCCTAACATTCCTACACCTGCACAAAAGTTCCATTTGAATTGTTCACTTTCTCTGACCTTTTTTTCTACTTTTTGCACTTTTAAGGCTTCTTTTCGTTAATTTGCTTTACGGATAACTTGTCTAACAGTTCATTTACCATGGAACGTTGGTCGCAAAAAGTAGCTGTAATCAGTGGTGCTAGTGCCGGTATAGGTGCAGCCTGTTGCAAAGCTCTAGTAACATCCGGTATGCTGGTAGTAGGCTTAGCTCGACGGCAAGAACTTATTTTAAAACTAAAAGATGAACTTCCCGTAAAATTACGCAATAATCTACATGCTTTACGCTGCGATGTAACGCAAGAGGATCAAGTAACTCAAGCATTCGAGTGGACACAGAAACACTGTGGCGGCTGTGATGTTCTTATAAATAATGCTGGAATTATAGCCACCACTGAGTTGTCACAACGTAATAATACCAAAGAAATACGTCAAACTTTGGATACAAATCTTTTGGGTACGGTATTGTGTACCCGTGAAGCTTTTCATTCTATGCGCACGCAAAAGAATGGTCAGGGTCATATTGTGATTGTCAATAGTGTAGCTGGTCATCAGGTGCCAAATTTAGGTCCAGATTTACCTTCACTTAATATTTATCCAGCTACTAAATTTGCTTTGAAGGCAATGAATGAAATCTATCGTCAAGAGTTTCAACGTCATAAGACACAAGTTAGAGTAACGGTAGGTTTTCTTTGCCAATGAATCGATTTACACAAAGTTTAATCTAATTATAATGTATTTTCTAGACCATTAGTCCTGGCATTGTAGATACTGATATTTTACCGGTGGATATATTGAATGTAGTTAAAGCTATGATGCCTATGTTAAAACCTTCCGATGTCGCTGATGCTATTTTGTGGGCTTTGGGTACACCTCCCAATGTACAGGTAACTGTCTAAGGGAAGATAGGTTTTTGAAATGTTTATTAAATTGAAGATTTTATTATTTTCTTTTTAGGTTCATAACATCACTATCAAACCAATGGGAGAGAAATTTTAAAAAATATTTGCAATTTATGAAAAATTCCAGACTACAGGCCAGACTACAATAGTTCAGACTAAATTCTTGTCTAGTTTGATTTATAGAACAGACTGTAGTCTTTACTATTGTCCAGACGGCCAGTCTGTAACACAAAAATATATTCTAGTCTATATTTTATTATTTTCTTTTTAGGTACTATAGTCTAGTATACAGTCCAGTATATAGTATCGACTATAGTCTCTTAATAAGTCTACTATACAGTCCAGCTTCTGTATAATACATACTATAGTGTAATATAGAGTCCAGACTATAAACTAGTCTATGGCCCCTATCCTGCATTTCAATTTGAATCGAAATTTTCTTCGTTTGGCAACTTTGGTATTCTGCATTTCGATTCGACTCTCCGCCACATAACAACTTAGACCTGGTTCACACTAGGAAACTTTTGATTTTTATGTGTGAGAGAAAGAAAAGTTTCTCAACAAAAGTTTCCCAGTGTGAACCAGGTCTTACAAAAACGTAAGTACGATCGAAATGCAAAATACACACAATCGTAATGTATTGAAAAGAAATGGAATTGCATCTTCTTTTTCTTACGATTCAGGTTTTTGTTGGAATACCTTTTTTCGATCATTGCGTAACTGAATGCATAAACGTAATCGAAATGCTGAATAGGGGTGTATAGTTCAGATTATATTATAGTCTTTAGTCCACAGTTCTGACTAGACAGTAGTACAGACTTTAGTCTATCTCATTGTCCAAACTATAATGTAGTCTACAGCCGAAATATAATTTTGCGTTCAATCTTATTAATTAAATTACAATTGTTTCTTATTTTAAGTAAACATTAAATTTATTATATAAAATATATATGAAACTTTGTTCTTTTTTCTTATCAGCGCACATGCTTGGAAAAAAACAACAATCAATTACTTAAACATAGATAAATTTTTATTAAAATAATAAAAAGAAACATTAAAAGGAGTGTTTTTTTCTTCTCTTTGTCATAACGCCCATCAATCAATATTTAAAGATTATTTTACATAAAAGTAATTTTTGTACGAGCCATATTAACTTGCCACACATTAAGTTCTTCATAATCTTCAATACATTTATCAACTTGATCGGGTTTGAATCCCTTGGTAGTACAACGATCCATAACATCGGCAATTTTAACGGTATTACTAGAACCGGCCAATTCACGGACCACAGCAAAGATTTTATCCGAAGTATTGGGAATGCTGTAGAAAAAAGACGAAAATATTAAAAATCTCGTTGAAATATTCAAAATAATAAAAGTAAAACTTACTGTCCCTTTTGATGTTCATGTATTTGATTGAGTGAATCTTTAGACATTTCCAAAAGACGCAAGGCCTCTGCCACATCATCCTTTTCCACTTTGTCCGATAAACGTAAACGTGCCAAAGCGGTAGATAAACGTAAAATACCCAAAAGATTACGGGCCGATGTAAAGGTCATATCCTTTTGATTGCGAGCCTCACGTCTCAACTCGACATAGGCGCCTACTATGTAATCCGTCAATTCATCGGGAATGGTAGGATTTTTACGTTTACAAAGATTAATATAACGACGCATAAGATTCATATCGAGGGCCTTAACACGGGTGGGTGGCTGTTTGGAATGACTGTGTACATAGGTGATATGTTTGGCTAAACGTAAATCATTTTCACGATCTGGTTTATCTTGTATCAACCACAAAAGATCAAAACGTGATAGCAAAGCAGCTGGTAGTTGAATATTTTGTTCCACAGTACGTCTAGGATTATAACGACCAAAAGCAGGATTGGCAGCTGCCAAAATTGATACTCTAGCATTCAAGGTAGTCATAATGCCTGCCTTAGCAATGGATATAGTTTGCTGTTCCATAACTTCGTGAATAGCAGTACGATCAGCATCAGCCATTTTGTCAAATTCATCAATACAGCAAACACCTTGATCAGCCAATACTAAAGCGCCACCCTCTAAAGTCATTTCACCCGTTAGAGGATCTTTCATAACAGCAGCCGTCAAACCAACACCCGAAGAACCTCTACCGGTGGTATATTGGGAACGTAAAGCCAAACGGCTAATATAACCCAACAATTGAGATTTGGCCACACCAGGATCACCCATAAGACAAATATTTATATTACCACGAATCTTCATGCCATCTGGACGCTTGTCAACACCACCTACCAACAGCAAAAGCATAGCCTTTTTAACATCTAAATGACCATAGATTTCGGGAGCCAAACTGGTGGCCAAACGTTCATAGAAATCATCTTGAGCCAATTCACTTAATTCTTCGGGTGTTAATTCAGAATCTTTATCCGAGATTTCATCATTTTTATTAATGCAAATAATGCGCTAAAGGGAAAAAATGTCTAAATCAATTTTGAATAAAATCAAAAAGTAACAAAAACTTACATGAGCCTGTAAAAAGGTTTCCGACAACAAACCCTGTACCATCTGTTGGAAACCACTGCGTATTAAAGGCAAATAAACACCCGATATAAGGACATGATCACCGGGCTGTGCTTGACGTGTCACCTCACCACGACACATAATGGTCATGGTACGCGGAATATGACCTACAGGAACTTGATCGCTGTGTTCTTGAATTTTAACTTCTTGAAATTTAACAAATTTCGAACCACGGGTTTGTAAATAAAGACGACCGCCCGCCTTATTCACACGGCAATCATCCGAAGGACAATCTGAGACGGGAGTAAAGGACAAAGAACTAACGGGTTGATAGGTTTCAGAACCGCAACGGTCGCAAGTATAAGTGGCCACTACCATCATCGGTTTGACTTCAGTACAACGCGTAACAATACCACGCACTGTCACTAATTTACCAATATGTTCTGCCTTAATTTCACGTATAGAACTGGCTTTAACATGGGACTGCGGCTTGAAACCTACTTCACTGTAAGGGAAATTAATTACAGTTAGTAAATTTCTTTTTTTTCATGAAAAACACTTACAATCTTTTCATTAACTCTGGTGGGAATTGATTTCTTTGATCATGCTGCTCCATGGGATTTCTAGTGCGTGTTTCCATTAACAAACGATGTTCTATGTACACATCCAAAGCATCTTTAGCATGTACTTCATGCTCCTTATAATTGGGCAACATTTCCGCTATAACATCACTAAACATAGTGGCATAACGCCGACTATTATTAACAACAGCATCGGCTAAGCCCTCATTGAATTCCGCCAAATGATCTAGATCAATAGTCAACAAAACCTGCTCACGATGGGCTAGCTTCACCAATTGTTGGCCATAGATGAAATGTTTTTTACCTTCATCATCTTGTTTGCAGAATTCACTAAGGAAACTTTTGATGGCCTCTGTTTAAGCAAAAGAAAAATACTTAAATTATTTATATCCACAAAAAAAATTCTATAAATTCTGTTGTTTACCTCTATCTTGGGCATAATCACGTCTTGCCATTTTGTCTTTCGCTTTATTTATAAAAAATTAACTTAATATGTGAAAAATTTTCTTTTATATTTTAGTTTAAACTTGCCGCTGTTGTTAAATGCTCGGCTTTTTATTTAGTAATGTTTTATAAATCTTTAATTTTATTTAGAAAAATTGCATCTGCATTCCACCACCAAAAAATAACACACACAGAGTACGGCACGCTTTTATTTTTTGTTGTGTTAGCGCGCCAAAAAATCAAAACAAATGTTTGTTGATAACAGAGTTGCATTTTAACAATGTGGCATTTAGAGAGTTTGTTTAAAGAGAAATCTAGCGATTTTTGGTGTTAGCCGCTGGAAATTTTATAATACGGTTTTCTTTATCGATTTTAAAATAATAGAATAATCGATTTTGGTCAAAATAAGTCGAAGTAGACTTTTTTGTCCTTACAGAGGCAAAATGAAAATAATAAATAAATCGAATTTTTGTAAATAAAGGAGTAAAATCGAAATCGACTATTTTGTTCCAAAAAAGTTTATAACAAGACTGGGGTTTATAAAAAAAAATCGAAAAGTCGACCATGTAAATAAAAGTCGAAAAGTCGTAAAAGTCAAAAAATCGTAATAGTCGCAAAAAGTCGTAAAAAGACGGAAAAAGTCGAAAACTCGAAAATAGTAGAAAAAAGTCAAAAATAGTTGAACATTTTAAAAAAGTGTAAAAGAAGTCAAAAACTCAAAAAGAGTCGGAAAAACTCTAAAAAAGTAAAAAATAGTCGAAAATTGTCAAAAATTCGAAAACTTGAAAATAGTAGAAAAAAGTCAAAAGTAGTCGAAATATTAAAAAAAAATGGAAAAAAGTGAAAAACTCTAAAATAGTCGGAAAAACTCGAAAAAGTAAAAAGGTGTAAAATAGTCAAAAAGTAGGAAAAAGTCAAAAAAGTGGAAATGTCGACTATTTATAAAATACTTAAAGTCGACTTTTAACTAAATGAAAAAAGTCGAAAAGTCGACTTTGCATAAAAATGTGAGATGTCGACTATCATGTACGAAAAAAAGTTCAAAAAGTCGAAAAAACTGGAAAATAGTAAAGATAAGACGAAAATTGTTTTAATTAAAATAATAAGTATTTGGTTTTGAAACATTTTTCACAGCAGAGATGAAGGTCCAGATATAATTGTTTTATTATGGAAATATACTTGCTCGTGTGGATTAGTTTGTGTGTTTCAATTGAGGTTTTAAGTTAAAATTTTGCTCGAACTTTTTTATGCATATGATTGACTCGTAGAGGTCCCGTAATTAAAATCAGATCGTATGCCTATAAAATACGAAATACTTTTTCGTTATTGATTAAAAAATATTCTTAAATTTTATATTTTATATAGAAAAACATTTTCTTTTCGTTTCATTATTCTACATTGGGAAATACAGAATAACAAAGTTTTCAAACGAAAAAATATTCGATTCAATTTGAAAATCAGAATAGGTGAGATTACGAATTTCAATATAATCATTGTTTTGACTTTTTTATAATTCCTTAAAAACCCATTTCTAAGTTTAGACTTAAACTAGAATGCTACAAAATCCAATATTTGAAAGGAGTTTGCTAAAAATTTTGATTTTTAAAATAAAACAAAATTGGTTTTTCGTTATTTTTTTTTTTAATTATATGTATTTATTTTCAGTTTTACGAAATAAAAATGTGTTTTTTTACAAAAAGAAATTCAATTTTACATAATTTTGTTTTATTATTAATATTACTCTTTTTTTAAATGTTGCACATTTATTTTTTTATTTATTATTTGATTGATAATAGTTTATAATATATATATAATATTAATGTTAATTTTTATATATATATTTGTTAATAATAATTATTTGTTGTTTTGTTTTTTGTTTAATAATTAAACAATAATTATGTTGCCGATGTTTTTTTTTTACTGTTTTAACTGACATTTATTTTATTTAACAATTTATTTTTGTTTTATTTATTAATATTTTATAATTAAATTAAATTGCGACTATATATACGGCCATTTTGTTTTATATATATTTTTTTATTATTCTGTTGGTATTTTAAAAATTATTTATTACAAACTAATAATAATAATAAACTATTTATATAAAAATAATTAATATTACAATTAAAGGGTTGACAGTTTTATTGGAAAAATAATAATATTTTTTAAAATATTCTTTTTTATATATATTTTTTTAAATTATCGTTTTAACTAAAATATATACTGTTAACACCTTAAATTTAAAGTAGTAGTAGTTTAATTTTTAGTTTTTATATGTTAAATTAATAAATTATGTATTTTTAAATAAGAAAAGTAAAAGAAAAAATATTTACGATTTGAAACAAAATTTCCTGTTTTTATTTTAAATTTGAAAACTGCTGATTACTAAATTTCTTTAAGAATAATAAATTGTTCTTTTAAAATTGCTGAAAATTAATTATTTATAATCAAAACATTAATGCAGAGAATGAGCTTTATTCTTAATTCAAAATTTTGCTTCTTTTTTATTTTTTTGTTTAATTTTCAATACTTTTCTTATGTAAACAAAAAGTAATTAAAAATAATAAAATTTTAAACAAACATATTTTTTTAAATATTAACTTATATTTTATTAATCACATGCAAAAAAAAACATTCGTTTTTTTTTAATTTTAAAAAATATATTTATAAAATGAGTTATAACATATAGAAAATATAGATTTATTTTTATTATTTTAAATATTTCTTTTTTTTTTTAATTATAAACATGCAAAACTTGTCAATTAAAATGTTGTGCATTTTTAGTTGTTTTTTTTATTAATTTTTTATTTATAAATTATTATTTAAATTACTTTAATAATTATTGGCTACTAACTAAGCTTTTTTTTGTAATTACGTTTATACTAAGTTATTTTATTTTAATATTTTTATTTAGTTTAATTTGTGTGTTTTTATTATTTTTTTATTTATTTTGAAATATAATTTACATTTAAACATTTTACATTTATAATTAAAGATTTTTTTTCGTTAGAAGATAATTTTTGTGTGTGTTTTTTTTTTTATTTATAAAGAGCAATATTCGGGTTTTTTTTGCGAAAAAGGAATATTAATTAAAAATATTCAATATTTCTTTTCTAAATGAAAAATAAATATTTTTTTTAATATTCCTTTTAGCTTCACTTAATTATTAATCATTGAAAATACTTAAACGAAATTGTAGTTATAAGAATTAATAAAATTAAACGATTTCGGGAGATGATAGAATGTAGTGATTTTTCTAGAATTTTGTTATTAAAAGTCGTATATAGTTATAATTTTCTAAAACTGTCACACATTCTATTTGAAATCTCAAGTGAATTTTTTCGAAATTTTCTATAAAAAATGTTGTATAACAAATTGTTTTTCTACAGTTTTTTCTTAAAGAAAAACTTGAGAAATATAAAGAATTTTTTAAAAAAATATATAAAAATAATTGTATAACAGTTTTCTTTTTTAAGGTATTCGTATATAACGCTATTTAATGAAAATTTTGGAAATAATAACGTTTTCTTTAGAAAATTGTGTTTCTTTATAAAAATTCTACTGTTTTTTCAACAGAAAATTGTGTGTATAACAGTTTTTTTATACAAAGTGTATAATAGTCTAACTACAAATATTCTTTTGTATAACAGTTTTGCTAGATTGCTTTAATAGAAAATATTCTGCCTGTTTCTCATTTTTTATTAAAAAAATAAAAATTTTTCGAATTTATTTGTTATTTTCAATACAAAACTAGAAAATACATGTTCATTTAGAGGAATAGGCCCTTTGTGTATAATAATTATTTAGGAAAATTTTAGAAATATAGAAAATCATTTAAAGTATAACAATTTTTTTGCTCTAGAAAATTCGTATATAACACTTTTTGGAACAAACTTGTTAAGAAAAACTTTTTTTTATTGAGAAACTGTTTTTGTTAAAAGAAAAATGTAGTTTTCATTCCGAATTTAGTGTATGACAGTTAAAAAAAATTAAAAATGTGCTGTTCAGTATAACAGTTTCTTCTTTCTTCATAATTTTAATTTAATTTTGAGTATGAAAAATGTCTTTGAGCATTATTCTAATATCGAAGAAACCCTAAATTTTCTAACTCTCCTAAATTTTAATTTTTAAATTCTCTTTAATCAATTTAGAGATTCTTAATATTTTAAGATTTTAACTTTATCAATAAATTTTTAAAAATATAAAAACAATTGCCAGATTTTTTTAAAATTTTAGAAAAATTAACAATTGTTTTTTTTATATTTTTAAAGACTACAATTTCCATTTAAGCTTTTAACTATACAATTATGCTTTATTTTATTAGTTTGCCATTAAGTGATTAATAATTTCTTGTGTCCCTTAAAAAAACAACAATAATTTCTAATTAATTATTTGTTTTTGTGTATTTTCAATTCTTTAATTGTTTCTTCAATTTGTATAAAGCTTGTAAGTCTTCTAAGTTTAAATTTTTTTTAAATATATATTTTTAATTTTTTTTATTAATTTACTAAAGTAAATTTCAGTTCTTCTTGTACGTACTTAAATTTTTTTTGTTTGCATTTTTTTCATATTTTCTTTTTATTTTACAAATTTCACAAAATTTTAATTTGGGTTTTATTTTCTTGAATGTTGTGCTTTTTTTTTAGAAAAAAAGAAAACCTTTCTTTTACCATTTTATTGTTGTATTATATGTTTTAAATTTAAAAAAGGAACAATTATAGTTTTTTTGTTATATTTTGTTTAATTCTTTCTTTTTACTTAATATTTGCAAACAGTTTAGTTGTGTTTATGTTTTGTTTGTTTATTTATTATTTTCTATAAATTCCAGTTATAAATGAGCAATTTTTCTTTTTTATTTTGGGAAAATTTGTGTTTTCTATGTTTATGGCACCTTTTTTTCTTAGTTTTGCTTGTGTTCTTTATTTTGTGAGTAAAAATGTTTGCTGGACTATTTTAACAAAACAACCCTGTTTTAGTTTAACGGTTTTGACTTGTTTCCTTAACAGGGTTGCATGTTTCCAACAGTTTAATGGGGGAATTATGTGGAGACTTTAACGCCAAGTAGTTTTTGTTATATTTAATTTTCTTTTTTTTTTCGTTTAATTCTAAAAATTTGTTAATTGCCTAAAAACAAGTTCTCTTTTTGTTTTGTTTTTAATTTCTATTAAAAGATTTACATTTTATTTAGAGCTCTTTGGACTTTCTTTAGATTCAAATTATGTTATGTACGTAAGTTTTCTTTTTGTATTTTAATGTTCTTGTATACATTTAACATATTTTCGTATTTTGTTTTTATTAATTTTTTTTATAAAGTTTTTCAACTTTATTTTTTATCACTTTTTTTATTAAATTATTTTGAAAATACGTTCTTTAAAGAATTTCTTGCACTTGTTATTGCTGTTTTTTTTTTGTATTTTGTCAATTTTTGTTAAAAATCATTTTAAAGAATTTCTTTACTGTTACTCTCTAAGAGTATTTTAAGAGCAAGTTTAGTTTGCATTTAGTCGAGTTCGAGTTGTTAATTTGTATATATATATTTTAAATTTATATATAAACTACATAATTTATAAAACAGAGTTGCACCCTTTGGATTTTTTCAGTAATATTTTTAATATAACTTAAAAAATCGTATCGTTGTTAATAATTGTATGACTAGTATGGCGCTTAGACAAGCTGTCAAACTCATGTGTATTGTTGTGGCAGAACTACCGCCAGTTCCTACCGCAGGTACAATCTCATTTTCAGTAGGATCAGACTCAGAGCGTGGATTAAAGGCGAGAGAAGGATGATCTGCAAATAGAGTAGAAAATTTGTAAACAAATTATTGATAAATTAAAAAATTCCATAAAATATTGAAAGAAATTGAATAAAAGCTGTAATAAACATACCTCCACCAGAGCCATCTCCTGAGCCTTGCATATGATATTCTTCATCGTCGACATCATCTGTCATGCGACCAGAACCTTCATCATCATGGCCAGCCATATCACTTTGAATGTCATTGATTGTCCTAGTAGTAGAGGGTATCTGAAAAAAAAGAAAATCAAAAATTAAAAATCACTAAATAAAAATTTTCTAAAAAACTTGAAAATTGTTAAAAATTTTCATCTTAAAAAGTTAAAAATTATATTTTTTAGCAAACTTACCGCTGTTGCAATATTTTTGCGTATTTTCAATAATTTATCAACTAATTCATTTAGTTTTGAGGGTTGAGAATTTGGTTCCAATGGGACTTCGGGATTATAACGTTGCGTATCAATGCCAGCGGTCATAACCAATTGTGTATAGTCACCAACACGATCACCAATCCAACAGTGACGATCATTTCTTTGGATATCTTCATCTTCGCAGAAACTAAAGAATAATAACAACAAAATAAAAAATTATTAAAATTAATCGTTTTTCTTATGTTTCACTGTTCCTTGTCATAATATTTTTAAATAAGAAAAATAAATTAAAATATTTCTTTAAATTTTTTATTTTAAAATGTTTCTTATCAATTTTATAACGAAAATAAAATCTATTGTTGACGATATTTTAAAGGGTAGATTTTTGATACCCTCCCAAGGCACTGGAGTAAGTTTTCTTTATTTAAGGAATTTTTTATTTTAATTTGAAAATATTGTTCTTTTTTTCTGCGAATAAAGGCCTACAGTCCCTTGCTGTGGCGTGATATTGCTCTGAATGTAATATTTTTTGGTGGCGGCATATTTGCTCCTTTATATTTTTGCATTTTACGTGATATATTACGTAAAATATGTAGTTATAATTATAAAATTGTTAAAATTAAAAAATAATTTTGAAATTTTGCAATAAATACTAAAATTTAATATTATTACTTCTTACACAAGATGCTAGTTCGACAGTATTTTATGCAGAGATGGCAATTACTTATATTCAGAATTTCAAAACTTTTTCGTAAATTTTACCACAAAACTTATTTTTAGAATTTTTAAGTTGAGATAACTGAAATAGAACTTACTTATTGACAATGTTTGAGTAGAATTCCTTTGATTTGTCGATGGTGGAAAGAAAACGCAAAATTTCCGAATCGGCAGGTGTGGCCCATTTGATATTGTGTGGCATTGGTGGTTTAGGTTCTTGTTCCATACTTAATGAGGCCAATAATTTAGGAGTACCACAGGTCTTTTTCACCTAAAAGATATAAAAAAGAGTATATGATAAAATAATGAATACAAATTAATGTGCAGAGAAAGTTATTATTTCTTGAGATATATTCATTCTTTGTTTAATTTCGATACAAATTTTTTTATATTATTTATACATTAAAACCTTTAATAATTAATTATTCCTATTAAATATCTTAAAAATTAATAATATACTTTCTAAAGTTTAAAAATCGTTAAATTCCAGCATTTTCATATTAAAAATTAATAGTTTCTTTTAAAACTTTAATTTTAAAGTTAAAAAATCTTTAATTCGCGATTTTCCCCACCAAATTAGCGTCTTTTACTTGACATCAACAATCGCACCTGTTGACAACACCATTATTAGTCTTTTATTAAATTTGTTCCTAATAACACGCGTACGGGAAACGGTTTAAGTGTTTTCGTTAAAAATTCAATATAAAATCGAAAGTAATTTAGAAAAAAGTGTTTTAACTAAATAATTAACTATATTTAACATAATAATTTATAAAAAAGTTTATAAAATAACAAGTGTATTGTGCTTAAAAATCCAAATAAATAATCTGCAATTTTCTTTTGCATATGACTGCCATGTTCCTTTTTTTGTCAAAAACAATAACAACAACTATTAACCATAGATTTAACAAGACGTTGTTATTGTTATTGTATTGCAATAAAATAAATGCATTTTTAACAAAGTTTAATTGAATTGATGGGCAAAAATATATAAAAAACTTTATTTATAATTAGTTTGCAATAATAACTTGTCATAAATAAAAGCAGCAGCAACAATAACAAAGAATTTATTAAAAAGTTTTTGGATTAAGTGTTTTCGTTAAAAATTCAATATAAAAACGAAAGTTATTAAGAAAATAGTGTTTTAACTAAATAATTAACTATATTTAACATAATTATTTATAAAAATTGTATTAATATAACAAGTGTTGTGTGTTTAAAAATCTAAATAAAAAATCTGCAATTTTCTTTTGCATATGACTGCCATGTTTTTTTTTTCGGCAAAACAATAACAACAACTATTTACAACACATTTAAGGAGATATTGTTGTTGCATAAAGTTTAATAAAGTTTCATTGAAATGTTGATAAAAATTATGAAAAAACAACTATTTACAATTAGTTTGCAATAATAACTTGTTATAATTAACAATAGCAACAACAAACAAATGATAATTTATTAAGAAGTTTTTGTAATTGAAAAGAAGATGTATAATATGACATTTCGTTTATACCCTACAACACTATAGGCAGTGGGTAAGGTATTATAAGTTTGTGCTGATTTTCGTAACGCACAAAAATTTTGGTCTTACATTTAAGTATAACGATCTATGAAAACCTTGCAATAGTCAAGATATTTTGATAAACTCTGAACCTTCCGTATTTTTTGCACAAAGAAGCCTATTGAAAATGTTTTAAATTAATCAATTTTTTCAACTAGCCCCATACAATCAATTTGTGGTTTTAAACACATAACTACGGCGAATAAACTACTTTCTATTCAGAAGAAGCATAAATTTTAAATAAACAAATGACCATGACGATTTTTTAATGATTCGCTCTTATTTGACCTTAGATCCCCTACAAACCCCAATCTTAAACGTCGTATATTGACTTATAACCACTTCTAACGCTATTAAATTCAGCATAACTAACCTTTATATAAAAATAATCCCTTCTCTAAGTTATTATTGAACACTTAGTCTACTACTTTCATTAATAATTACTTAAATACATCCGAATTAAGGCAAAATTCATCATAAAACATTCATTATGAAAAATAACTAATTTTTAAAATACATCCTGGTGTAGGGTATCTTATGGACACTCATACCCGACCATACTTTCCTATTTGTTTTAAATTTTATTATTTAGGTATGAAATATTAATATTAGAAATTAAAATTTTCCAACAAACTCTTCAAACTTTTTGAGAAATTTCGATTTAATTTTTGTTAAATTTCAATATTTTTTATTAAATTTAATTTAAAGTCTTTAAAATGATTAATTTTTCTCATTTAATTCCTTAATAAATAATAATTTCTTATAAAAATCTCCTTTCACGCTTAAAAGTCCCTTTCCTTTTAAATTCCTTAAGAGTTAACTGTTTTCCCTTAAAATTTCCTTGCAACGCTTAAAATTCCCTAATTCGCGCTTTTCCCCCACAAATTAGCGTTTTTACATGACCTCCACAATCGCACCTGTTGACAGCACCATTCTTATTAGTTTTTATTAAATTTGTTACAGATAACACGCGTACGGGAAACGGGTCAAGTGTTTTCATTAAAATTTCAATATAAAATCGAAAGTAATTGAGAAAAAAGTGTTAAAACTAAATAATTAACTATATTTAACATATTTATTAATAAAAATTTTGTTAACTTAACAAGTGTTTTGTGCCTAAAATCCAAATAAATAATTTGCACATATTTTTGCATATGACTGCCATGTTTTTTTTCGGCAAAACAATAACAACACATTTAAAGAGACATTGTTGTTGCTATTGTATTAGAATAAAATAAATGCATTTTTAACTAAGTTTCATAGCAAAAGTGACAAAAATAATGAAAAGAAAAACTTGTTTAAAATTTGTTTGTATTAATAACTTGTCATAAATAACAACAGCAATAACAACCAAATGACAATTTGTTAAGAAGTTTGTATAATTGAAAAAAAGAAGATGACAAATATGACATACATATGTATGTGTGTATGTATTTATGAATGTTTATTGGTATGTTTGTGCGTAGCAATCAAGAATAGACTGTTTGCTAATGTTGTGTTGCTGATTATTGTTGTTCTACTGCATTTAAATAAATACGCAACATGTTTATTGTAGTGCCTTAACTAAGCAAATGTTTCTATACATTTCTAAACATAAACAAGTGTTGAGAACAAGATGATGATGTTAATAATAACATTTATGAACCAAAAATTTTAAAAATATATAAATAAAACATAAATTTACAAAAAATAACAACTAAAATAAATTGATAAATTAAATTTTAAATAAAAAATTGCTTAAAAAGTGCTGATTAAAAATATTTAAAATTGAAAAAATTTATAAAATTTAAAAAATTCCAAATATGTAGTGTTTAAGTGTTTAAAATTAAAAAATATATTTAAATAAAAAAGTGAATTCTAAGAAATTTGTATAATGCGGATAAGGTTTTGGAGAAACATTTTGATATAGGGTAAATGCACCTAATGTCGGCATCACCCAGTAGTCGGCATCTTTTACATAAAAATGTAAATAAATAAGAAAAGCTGTACAAATTTATTAAGGTTTGATCTATATTTCATAGAAAATATGGTCTTTTTGCTTTATGAAATGAGTAAATTTAAGTAGGATTACTAATTTCCTCTACATTTGACGTTATTTACTGACAGCTTTGCAGCATTTGTAGTACTGTCAGTTTTCTTAAAAAAAAATTAGTTTTAGTGCCACCTTAAACAAGTGAATATTTATATGAAATTAAATGATTTATTTGACAAAAATCGATTTAAATGAAAGAAAACAGTTGAAATATTCAATTTAAAGTGAAAAAGTTATTTAAAAAGATATTTTTTTGTAATTTTAATCGCTGCCGCCATTAGGAACACAATTTTTCATGAATTCTTATTGTCGGCATAGGGGTGCCGACTACTGGGTATTAAGTTCGATCATACGTATTCTATAGTCGGCACTCTAAAATTTATTATTTCTCTATAGAAAATTGGGTATATTACTATGAAAAATTTCTATATAACAATTTTCTCTTCAAAAATTATATGTATAACAGTTATTTTTGTAAAAAAATTTATGTATAACACTTCTCTATAAAAATTTATGTATATTACAATTTCCTCTATAGAAAATTGATTGTACAACATTTGTTTCTAAAGAGAATTATGTGTATACAATTTTTTTCTATAGAAAATTTTATGTATAACAATTTTTGATACAAAAAATTATGTGTATATCAGTTTTCTCTATGAAAAATTGTGTGTATACCCTTTTCTTCTATAGAAAATTACTTTAATAATAGCTTTTTCTACAGAAGATTACAATTTTTTACTACAGAATATAATTTTCTATTCAAAAAATATGTGTATAACAGTTTTTTCTATTAAATATTTTGCATATTGAAATTTTTTCTAACAAAATTGCTTCTTAACTGTGTTTTTACAAAAAAAATTATGAGTATAACATTTTTTTCTATAGAAAATTCCTAGTATGACAATTTTTCTATAGAAAAGTGTTCTTATTATAATATCCTCTACGAAACTTATGTTAAATTTTTTCCTATAGGAAATTGCATATTTTTATAAAAGATTTTCTTTAAAAAACAGTACATATAACACTTTTCCCTATAAAAAAATTACTTTTTTCTCTAACAAAAAATATAATATTGTACCTAAAATTGCATGTATAACTCTTTTTCTATAGAAAAAAATGTTATTATGTATACTTATTACAATTATAATTATGTTTATAACATATTTTTCTACAGAAAAAACGATATTATTACAGTTATTTCTATAGAAAAAATTTAATTAAATATTTACTTTGGAAAATTGTGTATATATCACTTTTTTCTATAAATAAATATGCTTTTTTCAAACAAAAAATCTACTGCCGACTATAGGGACATTTTTTGTCGAACTTAGGAACACTGGTGCCGACTATTGGAAAATGTGGAGTTTTTAACAAAATTTACAAATTACTAAAAACTGGTTATTTGTTTCTCAAAAAATTTAAATAGATCTAAAACTTAACTAAACACATAATTGAAATAACTAAAAATCATAGTAATAACATTTACCGACTCTTTAGGGGGATAGTTTGAAAAAGAGAAAAAAGTTAAACTGCCGACTATTGGTACATTTACCCTATTTAACGCACAGGTAAGACTTTTTTAAGTTTTCTTATTTATATTAAATATTTCCGTATTAAAAAAAAAACAATTTAAAATGTTTGGAGAACTAAAAATATACCAAATTTAAATACATCTTTAAATATTAATACATGAACTTTGACCTTATGAAAATAAGTACAAAATAAATTTTTAAAGAAAACAAATTATTTATTTAAATACTCAAAGCAATGAATTTTGAAAGTATTGAAATTCTTACAAAAGTATACATTAGTTCCTAGGATTTTAAATTTTGTTGACCTTTACAAAACATAAAAGTTAAATCTTAAACATTATAGTTTTAACCTTTCACCTTGCTGCATAATGAAAATAAGATAATGCGAAATTCTTTCCTGAAGTTATATTCGAAACCCTTGGCAATTCATCATATTATTTAATAATGAAAAATTTACCTTTGACTCTGTAGAATACGTATAATATATTTGTTATTTCTTTTTCATAACCTTTGGCCATTCTAGACAATGACAAAAGTTTTCCATCTTATCTAAACTTCAAGTTGTAAAGTCGGTGTTCCACACAACGCGTCTTTGGGTCAAAGCATTACCTACTTTTCATACCTAATTCGTACTCTACGCTTCTAGTTATATGCGACGCTTTTAAAGCATAAATTTTTGGTTTTATTTTCGCGTTTAAATGAAAATACACTATTTCAACTTTTTTTGACAGAAGCCTATAACGCGCTACCACGTACAACGCGTGTTGTGTACTTTCACCTAAAGTCTACTTAAACTTTAAGTCTTTAAACATTCTACATTTTTGTCTTTAAGCATTCTACACTTTAGTACTTGTAGTTAGTTAGTTAGTTTGAAAGGAGGATGTATATACTTCAAATCCGAAGAAATACACCTAGGCCTCTATCGGGCCTGTTGTGCGGTCCTTAACCAGTGTCTCAGGTGGGAATCGAACCCACCACCTCCGGTCTACCAGACTAGAACACTAACCACTAACCTCACGGAGGCCAGGTACTTGTAACTTTTAGCATACTTTTTGACAGACGCGTAGAATTCGAAAAGCGTGGAACGCATGGTGTGGACCTCCAGCTTAAAGCTTATATTTTACGATAGTTTAGGATACTTATGAAATTATCTGTTTCATTTGATGTAACGATTACTAGTTGGTTTATTCCATTGCCTGCATGATGAATTTAAGTAATTGCACAAAACTAATCCCCCGGAAACATTATTGGAGTACATAATCCGTTTAGTAGTTCAATGTAATACTGTCATAGACCAAGTTATTTTTTATACATTTAACATCTTATGTAATGCAGGCCAGGGACCATGTAATCCCATAGTTTTAGCAAAGGAGGAGTTTAGGGATTAGTCTGATGTAAAGGATGTGTGGATTACATGGTCCACACCTAAGATATGACAATGTAAAATAATTTTATATGTGTAAATTAATTTTTTATCACAACTCTTTGCGAAAAAGTTTTGCTTAATTTAATTTTTTTAATTAATGTTAAAGAAACATAACTACAAAACAGAACAACTTAAATACGACCAGTAGCATAAAATTTCTATGCAAATATTTACATATTATAGGAATATTTCTCTGGAACTTAACTAAGTACTTTATTATAGTTTTTATTACTATGTTCCAGCTAGTATATACATAGCTACTTACATATGTATATGTATGTATTAAAACAAAGACAAACATTTTACAGATTGTTTTATGCACTTCAATTAAATTTGTTGTAGTATTTAGTCCTTAGCAACAAGCTGAAAAACATATTCATTATGTTCATTATAAAACATACAAATGCATGTTGTAGTTACAAGTAATACAACTATATGTACAATACTACAAAATACATCGATAATTTGTTTAACAAATTTAAGTTGAAAATTTAAACAAATACAACATATAACACATCTTGCAAAAGGCCTCAATCGAGTGCTTGATATGAAAATGCCGTCAAACTAAACACCAGTGTTAAGTGTAATATGCCAGTGTAATTTATGCTGCAACTAAACTAAGTCTACAACTTCTTCTACACTTCTGCCACTCTGACACATTCTCATTCCCTGCTTACAACTGTTTAATATTCTTTAACTTTCTATTGTTTTTATCATCATATAATGAGGGAGTAAGTACTACTATGTACAACTACATAGTTGTGTACATTAAGATAGTCAAGGCAATCATACGAAAGGATTATTTCTTAAACAATTTATAAATATTCAATTTGCTTGAAAATCATTTCAGGTTGATATTATGTAAGTAGGTATACAAGTGTTTATTTATTAAGTTCTTTTTTATATCTTTCTACTCATTTTTTTTGCCTCCATTTATTATGTATTCAAATAAAATTTGTTTTGCATTTTATGTACTTTACCTAGGAATACGTATGTTTCTATGCATAGCTTGTTTGCAACAAGCCATTAGGAATTCAGTTTACGAAATCATTTCTATAATTTTATGTATTCTAAAGGCGTTAATTTTTATGTTTATCGTATTGCTGCTTTAAGTTTATCCTTACAGGAAGTGTAAAGTATTAAAGTGTTAGATAAGTAAGATGAAAATGTATGTTTGTCTTTGATTGTATCGACTAGTCCTATTTTTTATTCTATTTAATATTTAATGATGATGATCGGGGTTTTAGTTTCTAAATAAGTATTTGGGAAAACATTTAAAAGATCAGAGCAAATGAGAAGACAACAATTAGCGGTTGTTTGGAAACAGTTATAGTTCTTAACGTTTAATATTATCTTTTGTGGGTCAGTGGGTCTAGACGTGATTAGAAGAACCATTTTCCAAAAGTTTTCTTGGGCCGAAATGGGGAATATTGATTAGTCTTAAGACTGATTCTTTGTAAAGTTTTGAAGCGATTATTTTGAAATTCGCTATGGAAATACTTTGCAACGCTTTGAAAAGCTTTGATACAATAGATCGCTTTATTCTGATACATACATATAAATTATATATTAAAGAAATTAAAAAGAAACATATTTGGCGAATCATGATACAATATAAATGAACATTTTATAAACTTTGGCTTTAATTCTCTATTCAAAAAAAAAAAAAAATCAATGTAAAAATATTTTTGCAAATTGTCTTTTTTCTGTTCTCAGTATTAATTACAGATACATTTGTGCTTCTTCTAATTTAGTTTTCTACTTAATTGATTTTCAAATACACTCACATCATGGTTTCAATATGAGACATTGTCCTGTGCCAAGTAGTTTAAAGAAAATTGTGGGTAGATATTTCAAACTACCCACAACCACAGTAGCAATTTGTAAATTGCCTTTTATATTTTGCTTTGAAGATTTCTCACAGTCAGACTAACTAAATTACTGACTTTTTTGTTTTTTTGTCTTGTTTTAAAAAACTTACCTTCTTTTCCAATTCAGGACCATTTTCCATAGCTCTCATTATTGTTTCTGATAGTTTATTATCCAATTGTTTAATAACTGTAACAATGCCAGTATCAGAACGTATATGTGTTGTGACCAAATTATCAATGGCATCAACAACATTTGACCAAGGACTATCCAAGACACCAGCATATTGAGCCGAACAGCCTCTGCAAAAGGAAAATAAAATAGAAAAGAAACAAGATGTAAAATACAATTAAATTAAAGTAGAAAGCAACTAGCTATGAAGAGTGATGTAACAATCTTAAATTGTGTAATACTTAAGTACAACAACAACAAAATAGAACTCAACATAACAACCACATGACATTTGTGTCCAACTGCCTCTGTCCGTCTGTCTGTCTATCTATGTTCATATTTTCTATTACATTTACATTTCACATTGTATACATACCTTAATACATTCATGCAATAACTGTAACAGGGCTTAACATGCGTCTTTTGTAGACCATTACAACTGGGACAATAACTCATTTTAAGCAAATGCTTCTGACAGCTCTCACTCAAATGTGTGGCATATAATTCATCAGTTTCACTTAAAACTTCAGCACTTTGATACAAAGCATTGATGAAAATATGAGCCGTTTGTAGACTTTGTACTAAATTGCGTGTAATTTCTTTGGGTATGGCACCAAATGGCTGCAGATCATCATATGTGTGTTTCAAACAATTAATATAGTCTTCATGTAATTCACCATAACTTTGCTTATTCAAATGCACCACTTGATGATAGGCCACCGGGAATAAATTCACAAAGAACTTGTGGATGGCATTTTCCAAAGAGGTGGCACTAACCGTTTCACTTGATTTTAAATTGCTAAAAATGAAAGACCATTAAAAAGTATATGATTAATAATAATAATTGATTTAAATTGAAATGAATGTGAAGAAATTTATATTTATTTGGAAGCTGTTAAAAAAACTAACACTTATATGTGAAGGTTTTCATATAAATTCCCAGCAGTTCGACGGGACAGTCCCGAACTGACCATGGCCCCCATCCACCTGACTACAAAGGTGACCAACCATTTTAACATGGGATTGTCCTACGAGGAACTCAATCGCCACTTTACACCCTATAAAGTCAGTCACATTACTAACTATTTAACTGGCGCTACTTTTCTTGCTATAAGTTCAATGAAACGAAAACAACTTTTAAGAGTGTAATCTTTAGATTACTTGGAGACAGTAAAGAGACGATTGCTTCTGTTTTTATATAAATTCCCAGCAGTTCGCCGGGACAGGCTCGAACTGACCACTTGTGGTGGCTCCTAGCCACCTGACTTCAGATGACCAACCATTTAAACATGGGCTTGTCCTACGAGGAAGTCAATCGTCACTCTACACCCTATAAAGAGACAGTCAAAAGACGGTCAAAAATAGTCAAAGGATGGTAATCTCCAAATGGGTTCTTGGAAGTCAGTCACGTTACTATTTAACTGGCGCTACTTTCCTTGCTATAAGTTCAATAAAACGAAAACAACTTTTAAGAGTCTAATCTCTAGATTACTTGGATACAGTAAAGAGACGATTGCCTCCGCTCTCGCTTACAAAGGGGACACTTAAGTGACGACTGTCTTCATTCTCGATTACAAAGAGTTTATTTGTGACGAAAGACAAAAAACATACGAATTGGAGTCAGCCTGGTGATAAGATATTAATGGAACTAAAATTTAATTAAAATAAAATTTCAAGTGTCTACTCTCTAGAATACTATGGAACAATAATATGACGATTGACCCGAAAGATATAATTTTGAGATGGCATATTAGTAGAAAGTAATAATCATTTCTCCAAGAGATGGGTAAAGTACAAAAAAAAAAAAACAACTTTTAAGAGTATAATCTCTAGGTTACTAGAGGACAGTAAACAAACGACTGTCTCCGCTTCCGCTTACAAAGAGAACAATAAAGTGACGACTGTCTTCATTCTCGATTACAAAGGGTCATTCGTGACGAATGACCCAAAACCTACGAATTGCAATCATCCGGCTGGTTAACTATTAGTGCAAATTACTGTCTTTTTCGTATGCATTGACTCTTTGTCGAACTGCTGGGATCTGATTGATCGTAATTTTTTTTGGAGATTATGACCAATAGTTTTCAAAATATGAACATTGTAAGATCACTTTTTGAGATAACATTAGAGTCTTCATACTGAAAGGATATGTACTTGAATCAAGTATTTTGTACTTGATTTTAGCAATATCATACATAACGATCTTCTCTTAAACAGTGTTTTCAATAGATAGAGTTGAGATCAATCCAATTTTGAAATTTTTTTAAATAACAAACAAATTTTTATTGTGTTCAATCTGAACAATATTATTACAAATTTATTTAAATTAACTTACCTTATAATTTCTGAATATAATTGTACAATCAATTTGCGTGATAAAGGTAACATGCGCTTATACACTTGGGAGAATATATTTATTGTTCTATTCTCTGACTGTTGAGTCAATTCCAAAATGTGAGCTAAAATAAAAGAGGAGAAAAAAAAACATATTGATAATTCTGACATGAATTGAAATGAAATCATATTTAAAATGTAATATCATAAAAAAAGAAACAAGTATCCCCTTTTCAAATGTCGTTTCTTTTATTAACTGTCAAATTTGACAGTTAAATTCTCTCTCACAGCCTCCATCCCTAATAATATGCAGAATTTGTAGCATATTTTTGTTTGCTTGATTTTATTAAAATATGAATTTTTTACTTGTTATAGCAATATTGCAACATTACCCTGTCCTTATTTTGGAAGATTGATTTAATAGAATTATTTTTTCTATATTTGTATTTTGTTTTATTTATACTGGCGGCTATGTAAGTCCTTTTGTTCTGTCCCTTTTACTGTAGACCAACTGTCTCTGTTTGTTATTTGGTTTTGTGAAAATTTTCTTAATTAAAATTCAATTTTGATTATAAGGGTCATTGCATAGAAACATATGTATGTATGTATGTATGTATGTATGTATGTATGTATGTATGTATGTATGTATGTATGTATGTATGTATGTATGTATGTTGTAATGTTTTACGACTATTTACTAGTATGTTTTGACCGGATATTGGTTACATACATATGTTTTGTAGTTTAATTTTAGATTTATGTTTTGTCATTTTATGTCACAAAACAAAATCCAATTATATTTTAACTTTAAGTCTTAGTTCTTAGTATATATTGTTTTTTGCTATAATAATGTTAGTTTTCCCTAAAGCAATTGGTTTTGGTGAAAGATATAAAATTTTATTTTGAGGTTATGATTTGTTTAAATGTTTTTGGGTCAATAACTTTATATTGACCCAAAAACATTTAAAAATGATATAAAGATAATTACTGGTTAAAAATACAATATCGACCGATCATCCTGATGTTTATAGGGTATATATAAAACTTGTTAAACTCAATGTTTTTCTGTAGCTTTCAAATGCTTTTTAGAAGCTTTAAAAAGTTGTACAACAGTTTTCAAAATCACAAACCAAATTATGTTAGAGTTATCAAAGTAAAAAGTTAGTTATAGCTTTAAATGTTTTAAGATGGTACTTGATATTTCAAAAGCTTTTTTTAAATAAATATAGCTTTCTTCAAAGTTTTAATGCCTTGAAAAGCTTAAAAAAAGCTTTATAATTAAGATTAGATGCATTAAGATAAATTTCAACACCTTTAAGAAGCTTTTTTAATGTATTTTACTGCTGCATACTTTCTTTTAAAGTTTTAAAGCTTTTGTACAGTTTTTAGAATTTTTTTAATTGAGAATAAGAACTTCAAGATGTTTTTAAAGAACTCTTGGTGCTTGATATTTGAAATTTCTTTTGAAAAGCTTTTTAAGAGCATTGTGATGTATTTAAAGAGCTTTAGAATTGTTTTTACTGTTTCAACTAAAACGTTTATAGATATCGTAAGAACCTTTAAATATCAAGGTTTTGAAGCTTTGAGAAAGCTTAAGAAAAGCTTTAAGAAGTTTTATAATTTAGATTAAGAGCTTTAAGATCATAATGTAAACAATTTGGAATTTCTTTTCAGTTTGCTAGATTTTTTATTTATTGTTTTTATTCTTTTGCCAAAACTTCATTTTATGGTCTCTTAAAGCTTTTAAAAAGTTTTGTAAAGTTTTTGAATAGTTTTGAAGAGCATGTAAAGAATCTTATTGTTCATTAGCTATAGTTAGAGAAGATTCTTTTGAAATCTTCAGTTTATTTTAAAGTTTACAAAATATCAATAATTACTTTATGTAAAAAATGTCAAATTCTGACATAATGTAATTTATTTTATAAATTTCTTATCAATTTACCGTATTCCTTGTTAGATTACATTGTATAATCAATAAAAATGACCTGACATTTCCTTCCCATTAAAGCATTTTTATGAAATTTAAATAAAACTTCTTTCTTTATCTACCAACCGGAAGTTATTGTCTCTCAAATGTTCTGTATGAAGAGCAACTAACAGAATCTTTTCTTCAACCAACCACTTAGAAGTTTCCTTTGTGTTGAAGAAAAAAACAAAAACAAGACATTTTATAACTTTATTTGTCATTGCAACATAATCAATTAAATATAATTCTTTATTTTCATCTTGATGCACTTTTCATGTTTACGGCTAATGGCTAGTCAGCCAACTTTTGTATAAATATTTTGTCTGATTCGTTCACATATACAAACTAAATTAATTATCTGTTAAATTAATTGTTGTTGTAGTTTGTATATATAAAAAAATCCTGTTTTTACAATACTTCTTGTTTTTTACAAATAAAACCGACGTTTTGCTGTTTGAAAAACCTTTATTCATTAATGGACTGCATGTAATTTTCTTAATTATTACAACATTTTTAAAACTTGAAAATTGAAAAAAAACCTGTTGCTATTTCTTTTTTTTTTGTAATTTTAATGAGGAATTTTGTTGAAATCATGTCTGTTTTGTTGGGTAAATATTGTAATGTAAAATGTAAATAATGACAGTGTAAATGGGTGGTCAACATTTAGTAGTGTGTTTTTTTAAAGAAATAAATAAATTATTTAAATAGAAATGTAAATATTTAAAATTAATTTGTTAATTATATAAACATTTAACTTTTATGTGTAATTAGTAGAAATTTGTGGGCAAATTTAACCAAAATATTTCTCACATATAGTTTGGTATAAAAACTATTCTATAAAATGTTTTAATTGAAACGATTAATCTTAATTAAAAGTTAACATTTAAAATTAGAGAAAAATTAATAAAAAAGCTTTCTTTTGAAAAAATCCTATTGTGGTTAAAAAATTTTTTTGAAAACAACCTGTTCGCATTAAAATATCCCTCCTGTTTTAAGAAACACGCATTAAATTGTAAAATTTATTGTTGTATAACGTCTCATATGTAACTAGAGACAACCTACCACAACTTGTCTTAATATTCAAAAATATACAAAATGGTTTTTTAATAAAAAAAGAAATTTACATTTTCTATGTTGAAAAAAAAATTTCAAATAACTTTATTTATAATTTATGCTTTTATGTTATGGAATATTTTTTTTGCTTCATTAAAAATTAATTTACTTCAAAAATACCACAACAATTTTTACACCATATAGACTTACAAACACACACACACAAACATATTTACATAAAAAAGTGAACAAATTGAAATCAAACTTCCTTTTCTGTATAGAGATGATAGGGAAGTATCACTTAAACTTAAAAATCAAATTAAGTTTAGCTATTTATTTGAAAAGCTTTAAACAAGTAAAATTTGTTTCAAAAGTTAAAGGGAAACCTTCCCTTTTATATTAAAATTTTACTCTGACAAATGAAATTCTCATTCTCATCCTCTGTATTACATTTGTATTTGTGTATCTATTGTAACACTGATACTTCCTAACGAAATAGATAGTAGAAAATGAAAATTTAGCATAATTTACGTTTCATTTTACAGACACACAAGAAAAAAAAACACAAAGATATTAATATATACACAGAAACCAACATCCTGTTAATGCTTTTCAATGCTTTTATATGTTTGCAACTAAATGTATGCTACGTTTTTAAATATAATACAACTAGCTTTGTTGTCATTTACACAATCTATAGTATATTTTGCAGAGTTTAAATCTTTTAGAAACTACAGCATTGTATTTTTGAAAACCACATAATATTCACATTACTTTATGTAAATTCTAGGACTGAGAAATTGTTAAAAATTAAATTGTTATTAATGTTAAAGAACACACATTTAAAAAAAATTAATTATTTAAATTAAAAAGTAAAACTAAAATGTGGTTTGGGTTTTTCTTTAAATAGTTGGGAATGTTGCTGAGAACCTGTTCAGAATTTAGATGTTAAAAGTAAAATTATTAAAAATGTAAAATATCAAGTAGAATCGGACTGACTTGTAAACTTTCACGAGCCTGAATTTAAGTGGATGATTATGATGATGTAAAGAAGAATTAAGGAGGTGTATAAGTATATTATTTTAAATTGATCGTACCGACATCGAAAAAACCTTTGGACAAAGCATGCATAGATTCAAAGGACAGTAAATCTGGATGCAGTCCAGCAAATTGTTGATCCCATTGTGATAAAATAATCGTCACAGGACTATTACTCTCTGATTACATTATAAAACTATCATTCCCATGAAAAAGTTTAGGATATCTTTAGGATTTATCCCACATAGTTCCTCCGTTCTTAAAAGAAAGTGAAAACCAACGTAAAGTTTCTTTATTCTAAGTAAATGAAGGGCAGTGTGACAGAGTAACAAATGTGCTTAACGTGAACACCTGCCTTGACGGCCTCATTTCACGGTGGTCTTTTTGAGAACAGTCCAACACGCGCCCCTGAATATTATTATAAAGAACTTCAGTGGCAATTTTTTTCATGACTGTGCCGGTTTAAGTAAAAGCAATCTGTTGAAGTAGTCGTCTTTATGAAAGCTTTTATAGTAAATAAACACTTAATCTATTGGCATGACTGCGCGAGATGCTAAAAGTGTAAAAAGGAGAACATCAAGTAGTAGAGCTAAATATTTTGAGAGATGTCCTCTTAACTCAAAGGTAACAAAGCATAGCTGGAGCCATTAAAGGCGGAGAGAAAGCAACGTCTAAGCATTTTAAATTAAAGAAAATTTATCAAGTTGATGGATTGTTGGAGTTGGACTTTTACATACTAAACATTCAATGCAGAGGAGGTAAACTTTGCGACTAAAGGTGGAGAGAAAACAACGTCTAAGTAATTTTTTAAAAATTTCAATTTAAAGGAAATTTATCAGATAGATGGAACGTTGGAGATATACTTTAAAATAATAAACTTTCGAAGCAGAGATGTTTACCTTTACGAATAAAGGCGAAGAGAAAACAACTTCTAAGCTATATTAGAAACATGTTTATTTAAAGAAAATTTATTAAGTAAATGGAACGTTGGAGATAGACTTTAACATACTAAACATTCGATGCAAAGGAATTAATCTTTGCGACTAAAGGGGGAGAGAAAACAACGTCTAAGCATTTTTTAACAAATTTAAGAGGTGTTAACCTTTGCGACTAAAGAAGGAGAGAAAACAACGTCTAAGCAATTTTTTAAAATTTCAATTTAAAGGAAATTTATCAAGTCGATAGAACTTTGGAAAACGACTTTAACATACTTTACATTCGATGCAGAGGAGTTTGTCTTTCATTTTATCAAACCATCTTTCTGTGACAGGCTAATCTATTGGTTTTAAATGCGATTTAGACACCTAAGCAAAATCTCCGCATAATTATACAAAAGTAAACGACACAACTTTAAATTATACATTACTTTTGGACCGACCATTAGGGCGTCATAACGTCTAAGCAAAGCGGTGAACAACATAACACAAAAATGAAATGTTGTCCATTTATTTTTATAATCTTAAAGTTTATATTTTATTTTTATAAGATATCCGTAGCATTATACTCCCCATAGTCTTGCATCACTTGTTTATATTTGTTGAAATTTAAACTTTACTTTTTATTATTAAATATTTTTTTTTTGCCATAAACACAACTACATACATATAATGGAAATACAAAGCATAAACGTGTACAACGACCACAATTGTATTGTTACTTAAATAAATATGTTTAAACCCAGCGAGCAACAAACAAGGACTTTCAAGAAAGTAAAAAAGGAATCCTAGAAATTTGCTTTGTCCTTGTTGTTTCTCTAGGAGTCTACCTTACGCTCTCTTGCTTTCTATTTACTCTATAAGAAATTCTATTACTAAAGTCTTCTAGTTAGAAATACTTCTCGTAAAGTTTTTAATAATAATTCGAAACATTTACACTTTTCGCTGGGTATTTATTTATGCACAAGTATTATTGTTTAAATTCATTGTATATAAAACTTCATAGTTTCATAACTTTTGTTGTTCTGCTTAATTCTTTGTCTGATTGTTGTGAGTTTTTTTCATTCAATTTTCCATTCTTCAGTTGACATAAACCCAACAGCATATTCGAATACAAGAAACATTTTCATACATATGTATACACCAAAAGGTATGAACTTTTATGTTTAAAACTAGAAAGGGGGAAATAAAGGCTAGAACAAGAGAAGTGTGGAGAAATGATGCCAAACATTATCCAACATCTTGTTATATTCTTTTTGTTTTTTTCTGCTGTTGCCCTTATTGTCTATGACTCTCTGCTGCTGTGAACATGTTATTAAAACTTTAATGAATTAAACTACACATGTATGCAGCACAGCTTTCTCTTGCATATTTTCCTTCTCGCTCACAATATATTTCCTAATAATTTGAGTGTTTGTGTAAACTACCTTTTGTCCTTTTTTTACTTAAGTATATGTGTCACAAATCTAACTAAAAGTGTGCAAGTACTTATATGTATATGAGTTTATTTGACTTTTCAAAATTAACAACATGAACTTACGAGTACTGTAAGCAATTTAATTTAAATTTTTGCTATTTTGCACCATGGTTAAGGTTTTTTTCTTCTTAATATTGTGCTCTTGATTTTTGTGCTTTTCATTATGAATTGTTTTCGCAAGATGTTGTTGTGTTGGCTTTAGTTAATAAAGGAAATCAGTGAAAAGGGGCAGAGTATACTTAGAGGAAAGAAAGATATTTTAATTAAAACCTTTTGGGCTTAATGTAGAGCAATTTCTGTGGTCAATTGGAAAATATTTCTTTGAACTTAAGTGGGGAACTTTTAAAAATCCAAGGAATCAAGTACAATTACGATGATTTAGCGAAATATGCTAGAAGTATCAGATTTAGATCCGACTTGTTTCTCCCACCATGGTTTCCGATAGTTTCTATACATTGCTCAGTATATGTTCTCTCTAAAGAAAACTAATTCCTTATAAATTGAAGACTTTGTCCCGCTAACTGAGAAATTAACTTCTTATAAAGACTCTATATTGTTTTCCAGTAAAACCTCGACATCTATTTATGAATATTGCATCCATTTTAAGCTTATGATTTGATTTGTTAGTTTCAGTAAAGTCTCCGAAATCTGATACAAAGTCCCCTAATTCTAATTACTTATGAATTGAAGAGTTGGACTCGTTAACTGCGACATTAACTGCCGATAAAAAAGTGTCCGAAATCTTTTTTTAATTTTTTTATGAATGGAAGAGTTGGGCCCGATAAAGAACTTCGGAATTAAAAGCATTTGTTAGAAAAGCTAAAGTTATTGGGAACATTTGATGTGGCTACAATGATCGTTTTTAAACAAGAGAAGCCTTCTCATATAAAGGAACTCCCAGAATCGAACAATGACATTCTGATAGAGAGTTAGGACAAGGATCAAAATTATATCATATGAATTGAGCGAAATCTGATGAAAGGACAGCTAGCGTAAACCCTAAAACACTCTGTCAGACTTTGAGGACACCTCTATATATGCCCTTCTGAAAATATTTTGTCCTAAAGAATCTTAATTTACTAAAGAGATGGAAAGCTTCATGATGAATTCATCAATGAAAGCACCATTTCTCACGTCACATTAGATCACTTTATCCTAGTAATCCTCTTTACATAATAATCTAAATGCAGTTACAGCTATGAAAATGATGTGGAAATGGAGTTAATGTAGAGTAAATTTAAGGATCGAACGATAATATTTTGACAGAGATTTGGGACTAAGATCAAAATTATACCAAATGAACTGAGAGAAATCTGATGAATGGACATCAAGTGTTAAACCCTAAAACACTCTGTCAGACTTTGAGGTAACCTTTCTATGTGTTCCTCCTTAGTGCCAAATATTGCCCACCTTTGCATTTATATAAAAATATTTTTTAACATTTTATTGCTAAAACCATAATGACTCATTTTCCAATTTGTTATGACATACTTGAAGCTCAAATAATACAGAATAAAGGATTGTGCACTGGGCGTTGAGGGAACAAAAATCTGGTTTGTTAAAATATAAATTTTAAGAGTATAACTACTTTATTTATTTCGTTTTTGTTATACATATTTAAAACGATAAAGATTTTATGATATTTACAATTAATTTTTTTCTATCGTATTCCCACGCTTCTTGTGCGCGAGTTTCTTCTCCTCTAACAGCTTTCCAAAAACAAAAAAAAAAAAAAAAACGCAGCCAAACCAAACAGTCAAACCCATAAAAATGTTGTTTGAATTCCTTTGGGTTTAAAGACTTCTTTTATTTTATGTGTTTATTTTTATATTCATATTTATTATATATTTATTTATGTGCAGTATAAGTAAATATATATTTATTTTTATATGTACATATACATAAATCTTTGCGTAGTTATATACACAAGTATAATATGCATCAATGATTTAGATACAAATGTAAATTTACTCTTTTACTTAAATGTTAGTGTGAGAATATTTCATTTTTTATTTGTGATTTTCTGAAGTAAATATTTGCATTCAATATAAAAATGATACCATACGGGTAGAAATGCATATATGACACACATCAGATTGAAATTTATTTATATTAAAATATAAAGATAAATACTCATACTAACACTTGAAAGGTGATTTTTAATCGTTATTTTAAGATGTGTCATATGTAGATACTATTTTAATAAATATATATTTTCTGTAATTTTATTAAGGTATTCGAAATCTGAAACTTTTAATTAGATTTTTGCTAGATCGGTTACTGATAATGATATAATGTAAAAGTAAGTTGGTAAGAGTTGTGGAAATGAATCACAACGTAAGAGATACTAAAACCTTTTTATTTAAAAGCTATTATTGGTAGATCCTCTCATACATAAAGATCAGTTATATTACCTGTGAAACTTCCCAGAAAAATCTTCACTTACCCGGTAGGTAGGCAAGCAATATCGGAGAAAAGTGTAAGTAGTTACGTAAGAGATACTAAAACCTTTTGATTTAGAAGCCACTTTTGGTGAATCCTCTCATGCATAAAGATCAGTTATCTAACCTGTAAAACTTCCTAGCAAAATCTTCACTTACCCTGTAAGTAGGCAAGTAATATTGGAGAAAAGTGTAAGTAGTTACTTTTTGGGTGAATAACTACTTATTTTTGTTCGATGAGAACCAAAAAATAATTGATTACAAATCTCCTTACCCGACTTTTCCGCATTTAAAACTGGTTTTACAGTTATTTTTTATATTTGCTAGTCTATTCTCTTATTCAATGGCACATTAAAAAGTAATTTTATCATTATATCTGGAATGGTTTCCACACAAATGTAAATACCAAGAAGTATTAAAAAACTTCCAAAATCGACTACGGTTAGACACACTTTACTATACATACGCTATAGACAATTGACTGCAAAGTTTATAAAAAAAAATAATTTATGTTATTGATTACCAAGTAATGTATGTAATGTATGAAATAACTACATTACCTACAATACTCGTTACCAAAATTTGAAAATATTTTATTGGGTTGCTCTGAGAATTGTTAAAATGCGGTATTATCCTTTTGAACAAACTGGTGAAAAAACTACAGAATTAATTACTTATGATCAGTTAACATTTTCGAAGATCAAAAGAAAAACCATTAACTAATGATCCTCCTTAGTAAACTATTTGAATTTCAATTGAAATCTCAACTTCCTTTATCAACACACACACGCTATAATACTAGTGAATACTATTCCAGTTTTATTATTACTTCATTTTCTATATGTAACTTTTTTCTGGTATTTCGCTTAATAATGTAGACTGGAATTTTTAGTAGTTACCACCAAACCAACCAGCCCAACTTCCGTCTCAGTAAAACATGCAAAATTCCTTAAAGATGAAAAGAACGCAAAAAATATTATGCCGTTATTTATATAAACAATATTTAACTATGAATTTCATTAAATGTTGTTATACATCTTTAGCACTTATACAGATGCAAACTCATACTTAATGTATATATTTTAATAATATTTTTGTTAGCACTGTTAAAAAACACATACACATACATACACACAGGCCATTATAGACACGATATTAAAAGTATTAATGTATCTAAAGAGATACATACTTACGAATGTTTAAAAGGCCAATAAGAAATTGGAACGCTTGATATTTCATTTTCTTCAAATCAATCTTTCTCGACGATTATGAATTTCAACCAATTTAATGTATGAGCGGAGTCTATTCGGGATTGAATATATAGCGAAAGAAGTTAAAATGAATTAATCTACAATGTTTGTAATGCTGCCATTAAATAAATAAATGCTGTTTCCTATCTGATATATAGAGACTGATTTGTCCAAAAATTTCCGAAATTTAATAAGTCAATTTTAGCAGTTGCTTTATCGCACACAAAGATAAGATACACAAATTGTCGAAAAGATCAATCACTTGTAAGAATCAGTTGTTACACGAACAGCTATAAGTTTGAATTTTAGAGAGTTATAGCCGACTTAACATTCTGTGATAATTTTCACTTTAGAATAGTGGTTAAGTAATGAAAGAGCTTATAAAATTCTTATCTCTTAAGAGAAGATACTCGTGAAAGGTAATTTACCAAAAACTTTGGTTTCGAGATCTCAAGCATTTATAAGCATTTACAAGTGAAGCTAGTTGTAATAACGAAACGTAAGGTTTATCATATAAGGATTCTTCTGGGTAACTTAAACAAGAGGTACTTCCTCTCTTTTTGGACTACAAATGGGACGTGCAGAATCTAAAGAGAGATATGCAAAATAACACAGTAAATCCCTGAAACACATGTTCAGAGTGTAATCGAAAATATTCAATAATAAAGTGCTAAAGTATTTGTTGCGATCTTAAGGACACTCGAGGAAGTCAAACTGACAAAAGCTAAACTGTTTGTGACAACGAGAACGGAGCCAGTTGGGGTAATGGAAAATAATGTGTGGTTGAAAGATCGTTTTGAGGAAGAGAAGAGCTTCTTTAAAATGAATAGTACCTTACTAGACTGTATGAATGATATAGCCTTCTATTCTTCTATTTCTAATGATCTTAGTAACTAACTCTTTTGGTATAAACATGATAATGATAGAGCTAATGACTTATCTTTCTGTGGTAATCTTCACTTGAGAATAGTGGGTAATTAAAGAGCTTATGAAATTCCTATAAAGAGAAGCTACTAGTGGAATTCAATCTACCAAAAACTTTACCTTCGAGCTCTAGGATATGATTTAAAAGCATTTAGAAGTGAAGCCAAGTCAAACTGACAAAAGCATAAACGTATGTGACAACGAGAACGGAGCCAGTCGGGGTAATGGAATATAATATGTGGTTAAATGATCGTTAAGAGAGAGAAGACTTTTTGCATTTTATGCATAGTCGATTTTTCGACTTTTTCATTTACATAGTTAAAAGTCGAATTTTAGACTTTTAGTATTTTGTAATTGTTCGACTTTTTTCGACTTGTTACGACTTTTCGACTTTTTGACTATTTTCGACTTTTTACGAATTTTTTCGACTTTTTGACTATTTTCGACTATTTTGTACTTTTTTCGAGTTTTTTTTCCGACAACTATATTTCTTTTAACTTTTTTATATTCTCGACTATTTTTGACTTTTTTCTACTATTTTCGACTTTCTCTGATTTTTCGACTTTTTGACTTTTATTTACAAAGTCAACTTTTCGACTTTTTTCATAAACGATAATCGAGTTATTGCCTTTTTTGGAACAAAGTCGACTTCGACTTTTTTCGACAAAAAGTCGATTGTTCGATTATTCGAAAGTCAATTTTTGGAACCCTAATGACAGTGTTTCACAAATATTGCTTATAAGAAGAGCCAAGAGCCTGACATTCTAAAGGCGAAGACATTATAGAGAATTTTCAAAAGAAGGTAATCGGATATAGAGGTACACAGTTAGTCATTCATTCTAATACCAATATCTAGATGTATGTTGTAAATGCGACTATAAGTTGAGCCAAACTATAATAATATGATTTCCTAACTAACATAACTTTTACGTCCTTAAGGTATTTTCAAAAATTATTTTCATAAATAATTATTCCTATTGGCATAATATTTCTTTGCTGTAATGCAAATAACTTTTCCGTTAAGTTACATTTCCTAGAGACTTTCAGTAAATCTAGCTAAAGTAGTAGTTGTTGTTGTTGTTTTACATAAAAATGCTGGAACAACTGCTGTGTAGCCGCTGTTGTTGTTGTCATTATAAACGACTACAAGTATTACGGAGCGTGCGTATATGCTGTAGTAAAAGCTTAGAATTTTTTTAATATTTATAAATAGAAATTGCTTAAGTTTATGCCTGAGAATATTTATAAGTTTTAATGCATACTTTTGTAACTAAAGCTGCAGATGTTTCTGTTCTGTTTTTTTTTTGTTAATAACAAAATTCGTTTGCCTTTTATAAGGTTAGTTACCTTTTTTCCAAAGACTTTTTTTAGGAATTTTTTAATAAAGATGTTTCGGACATATATAAAAGAAGAAAACATTATTACAAAGTAATTCTAGTATTTATAAGTGGATTATTTCCACTTTTGGTGCATTTCCTTTTCCATCTTCTTTTTTTTCTTTCTCTCTTTTTATAAGTTTTATTCACCCTTTATTTGAGACATTAAAAAATAAAGTATTTAACTTTTTTTTCGCTTTAAAGCTACGAGTATTATATTAAAAAGTTCTAAGAATATTTCCTTTTTTAAATTTGCGTAGGGGGGAGATGTTTTTAAAAGGTATTTTTCTAAGAATTTCATTTTAAAGGAATTTGGTTTAAGCTGGTTGAAATAATAAATCATTGAATGATTTTGTGCTGTCATAAAATCAAAAAGTTTAGTTTACTTTTTTAGATGTACTACACGTATAAACAACCCTCGCATAACTTTATTTATACAGTTTTTGTTATAAAACATTGCCTACTTTCATTGTAAAATTTTAAAATTAAAATATCACACAATATATATTGCATAACCTAGGGCTGTTAATAGAAAACAATAAAGTTGTGGTAGTCCATTATTAATTTTTTTATGTATTTGTGTGTGTGTGAGTACAACTTCCTGTATTTATTTATTTCTTTTTATTGCTCTTTAGAAAGTTATTTCTCTTTTTTTTTCTTCATTATATATATTTTGTTTTTTGGTGGGAGGGTTCCAAAGTAAAAAGTTTTCTATACTCGTGATAATTAAAGTTTAAAAATGAAATTTGCTTAAATTTATTAATTTAGTACTCGGTAGTATAATATATTTTAAGCCTAAATGAGTCACTAGCCATGTAACTGGTTCTCGAGAGGATTAAACAATATATAAAATATAAACAATCGGAAAAAACAAGCCATATTTATAGACCTCCTTATTAAAAAAAAACAAAAACAAAACGTCATTGATACAATAATTTTGATTGCACCATGTGAATTTTTAAAATGTTTGAAACGTGATTATTGTACAATTTATTATTGTTATTTTTTGATTATTATTATTTGCATTCATTTAATATTGACATTATAAAAATGTTGCTTTTTGTTTATAGAGATTTTAATTATATTTGTTAAATTATACTTATTTTATGTGCAAATATTTTTCACAATTTATCCAAATCTGTTGGTTTGCAATTAACCCATTTTGTTTATTAAAAGAATTAAACATTTCAAAAAATTGTTTTTATTTAAAATTAGTGGCTATTTTGTTTAAATTCTGTTTATTGTATTATTTTTTTGTTGTATTTTTAATATTTGCAATTAAAATTTGTACAAGAAATATTAATATCAATAAAATAATCAAAATTTGTTATAAAAAAAATTTAAATTGTAACTAAAAGTTGTAGATTGATTATATGTGTTATAGACTGACTATAGTCTTGACTATCGACTGATTATAGTCTAGACTAACTATTGTCTGGACTAACTATAGCCTTGATTATGGACTAACTTTCATATTGACTATGAACTCACTATAGTCTTGACTATAGACCAACTATAGTCTTGACTATAGACAAATTATAGTCTTGACTATAGACCAACTATAGTGCTGACTATAGATCAACTATAGTCTTGACTATAGACCAACTATAGTCTTGACTATAGACCAACTATAGTTTTGACTATAGACCAACTATAGTTTTGACTATAGACCAACTATAGTATTAACTATAGACCAACTATAGTCTAGACTATAGACCAACTATAGTCTAGACTATAGACCAACTATAGTCTAGACTATAGACCAACTATAGTCTAGACTATAGACCAACTATAGTCTTGACTATAGACCAACTATAGTCTTGACTATAGACCAACTATAGTTTTGACTATAGACCAACTATAGTCTTGACTATAGACCAACTATAGTCTTGACTATAGACCAACTATAGTCTTGACTATAGACCAACTATAGTCTTGACTATAGACCAACTATAGTCTTGACTATAGACCAACTATAGTCTTGACTATAGACCAACTATAGTCTTGACTATAGACCAACTATAGTCTTGACTATAGACCAACTATAGTCTTGACTATAGACCAACTATAGTCTTGACTATAGACCAACTATAGTCTTGACTATAGACCAACTATAGTCTTGACAATAGACCAACTATAGTCTTGACTATAGACCAACAATAGTCTTGACTATAGACCAACTATAGTCTTGACTACAGATCAACTATAGTCTTGACTACAGATCAACTATAGTCTTGACTATAGACCAACTATAGTCTGCACTATATATAATCCTGACCAACTATAGTCCTGATTATAGACCAACTATAGTCCTGACTATAGACCAACTATAGTCTTGACTATAGACCAACTATAGTCTTGACTATAGACCAACTATAGTCTTGACTATAGACCAACTATAGTCTTGACTATAGATCAACTATAGTCTTGACTATAGACCAACTATAGTCTGGACTATAGACCAACTATAGTCCTGACTATAGACCAACTATAGTCCTGACTATAGACCAACTATAGTCCTGACTATAGACCAACTATAGTCCTGACTGTAGACCAACTATAGTCCTGACTATAGACCAACTATAGTCTAGACTATAGACCAACTATAGACTACTACAAGGATATTTATAGACTAAATTAAATCCGGACAAAAGAATGGCTATAGTCAGGGGTAATAGATAGCTGGACGATAAACTGGCTCGAACTATAGACCGATTGTAGACAAACTAAAGTGTGAAATAGATAATGACTTTTGTCTGAACTATAATCTCTAAAATTTACCGACAGATTATAGAACTGTTCGAAATACTAAATATGATTTTCATGTCAAACAAAATTTTGTGAACTCTAGTATTATTATTATTATCATTATTATTCTGATTTGGTATGAATATCATTATTTATTTTCAAATACTTAATTAAGGATTTATAGATTTCCTGTTGCGCGTGTGTGTGTTTTTATTTTAATAAAAATATCAACAAAACAATAATCCTCAAGTGTGCCAAAATTTTTATTTGCAAAAAATACAAAAAAAAACTCATTATAAATTATTGAATTTTAGGCGCTTTTAATTAATTTGAAATTCACAACATCCCACTGACAATTGTATCTTCCTTTTTAAATATTTATTTATTATGCAATGACATAAACATTTGTCATATATATATATACATATATAAAAAATATGAATATAAATATTGAAATTATATGCATTTTTACGGTATTTATTTTATTTTAATGATTAATTTTCAACAAAATTATGACTTTATTTGCCAACCGCAATTTCAAGGAAAACATTTGTCATTTTTTTTTGGACAGTTTTAGTAATATATATTTTTTAGTAGCATATTGGTTTTTTCTTTATAAGATAAAACCAAACATATTTATTTTTGAAGCTTGATTTTTTTCCTTACTTTTAAATTTAATTAAAATTCATAAAAAGTTTATGATTATTTTTTTAAGGCTGGCAAAATAATAAAATTTGTTAATCAATCAAACAATTTTTTCAAATAAAATATTTTATTTGATTTTTTTGTATGTACTTACATTGAAATAAATTTGCTGTTGATTCTAAAATGCCACGTAAACTTTTTGTATGATGATGCAATAGACGTTCAAATACTGTTGTGGCCTTTTTTCTTAAATCGATTTCTGTTGAATTCGAACAACATTGACCGCCACATTGTGAACCTGCAATAAGAACGAGAGTGAGTGAGTAAAATATTTAGTTATAGAGTTATTAAATAAATATTCTATATATAATTTGTTTACAAATTTTGCAAAATATTGAAAATATGTTTTAAGGAAATTATGTCAAGGTAACTTTAAGAAAAGCTTTACTATTATTTTCTATACAATTTACATGTTCGAATTTATGTTCATAGTTGTTGCAATAACTCTTTTGCATGAAAAAAATTCTTTTGGCATTTCGCCAAACTATTTTATTTATTGCAATTTGTTCCCAACATTGTTATAAAAAAAAAACGAGAAAAGAAGCATAGTTTGTCACCAGCAAATATTACACAAATGAGAAAAATGGTGGACAGACAGTTTGGAATGAAAGAGAGAGAGATAGAGAGAAAGAGAGAGAGAGAGAGAGCTTAAAAGCGGGGATGGAATATGACCAATTTTAAGAAATGCTAATATGGCTAAAGTCTGGTTTAATAGTTGTAGTTAGGGTTCTATAAATCGACTTTCGAACAATCGACTTTTTGTCGAAAAAAGTATAAAAGTCGTAGTCGACTATTTTCTTCCAAAAAAGTCTATGAAAAAACTCGAAAAGTCGACTTTGTAAATAAAAGTCCAAAAATGTCGAAAACTCAAAAATAGTAGAAAAAAGTCAAAAATATTCGAAAATTTAAAAAAGTCAAAACTCGAAAAAAGTAAAAAACAGTCGAAAAATAGTCAAAAAGTCGAAAGCTCGAAAATAATAGAAAAAAGTCAAAAATTTTAAAAAAGTGGAAAAAAGTCAAATACTCTATAATAGTCGAAAATAGTCAAAAAGTCGAAAGAAGTTGAAAAAGTCGAAAGAAGTCAGAAAAAGTCGACTATTTATAAAATACTAAAATTCGAAAAGTCTAAAAGTCGACTTTTAACTAAATGAAAAAAGTCGAAAAATATGGACAATAAAACTACTATATTCTGGAGTCTAGTCTGGACTATATAGCTGGCTTAACAGCTGTATTTAACTGGCCCATAAGGGCCTTATATTGACTTAAATTTGGACCGTAGAACGATTATAATCTGGACCATGAAATGTCTCTCCTATAGAACAGGCCGTGGAATCAAAATTCTCCGGGCAAATGAATCAATATATTCTAAACACTAAAACCGTTATAGTTTGAACTATTGAATGATTATAATCCCAACCATAGAATTATTACATTCCTGAATATATAATGAATGAAGTTTGGATTATAGAGTGATTATAGTTTCGACTATAGTCCGGACTTAAGTATGAAATCAGAGTGGCTATAGTATGGACTAGAAAGACTGTAATCTGGCCTATAGAATGACTGAAGTCTGGACTACATACTGATTACAGCTAGGACTATAGAATGGCTATAGTCTAGACTTAAGTTTGAAATCAGAATGACTAAATTCTGGACTAGAGAGACTGGACTGTGACCACAGAATGACTAAAGATTGGACTATAGTCATTCTATAGTCTGGACAATAGAAGGAATGCAGTTTGAATTGGAGAGAAATAATTGTATATATTATAGTAATATTGTCTGTGGCCCTAGATTATTGTCTGAACTATTTTTATTGAATTACTACAGTCTGGACTAAAGAATGACTATATTATAGACTATAGAATAGTTATGGTCTATAAAATGACTCTAGTTTAGACTATAGAATAAGGTTAATTAAAGATTGGACTATTGTCTGAACTATAGACAGGTTATAGTCGGGACTATAGAGTATATCACATAGTGATTAGACTGGATTCGACATATAGCGTATTGACTATAGCCTAGAGAGTAAAATCAAAGAAAGTAATTTCCTATTAGCTTTACCATCTCTGAAAAAAGCAACACACACTTGTATACCCTTTAAGTGAAATTACAAGAGTGCAAGTGAAAGTGGGTTGCGATGGTGATGGTCAGTCATGATAGTGAGTTTAAATATTTCAAGTTGATTTCAGGGCTACACAAAATTTGTGGTCAATTATGTAGATTGTATGACGGTAATAGTTTAAAAGTATTTGTGGTTTATGACGTTTTTTTATTTAATATTTTAATTAATTTAAAGCATACTTTTAGGAGAAGTGTGTAAAGGAATTTTAATTAAAGCTATTCAAATAATTTGGAGATTTTTTATTTGGTATATTTTTTAAATAGATTTTAAAAATGTTTTGCTATTTTTTGGAAAATTTAAAGCATACTTTTAGGTAATTTTTTTCTACAAAACATAAAAGTGTTGCATACTTTTAGTTAAGTTTTTTGGAGGAAAATTAAGTTTGGTTTTAGACCTTGAGGAAAATGTCTAAATTCTCTTATAATGGAAAATAAATATGAAATATTTTCACTATCGTATACTATTTTGTATAAAAAAGTATTTGCAAGTACTAGACTGAAACTAATTTTATTAGTATTTAGCCAATCTTCAAGACTAGTATGATTGACTAAGAACCATTTTTCATTAAAAGTTTTTCCTGTTAAAGTTTAATATCTTTAACTTTTTGTTAAAGGCATTTAAAATTATTATTGCCTACTTTAAGGCATTGATATATAACAATATGGGTGTTAAAAGAAATCCAATATTTTGCGCCCTAAGATATACAAAAAAAATGCAACATTTCCTTTAAAGTAATATGCCTGAAAACATAATTGTGTAAGGTTATTGGTGAAAAACGAGTATGATTTTTACATTATTTATATAAAAAAAAGTATGGAATTTCTCAAATTCACGGTGTTTCTGAGCATTTTATTTACATTTATGTTAAGATAACAACTACATGTAAATAGATAAACAAAGTATATAAATATTAGTTTAATTTAAAAAAAGTTTATACATATTTCAATATCCGTCCGTCTTAGCAGGAATTCAGTTGACCCTTTAATACCTTATTCTCAAATCAAAAGTTGATTCTGCCTAACAAGTGATACTTACACTCCTTGTAAAACTGCTGGGTTGTTGTTATTGTTTTATGCTGTTTATATTATTTAACTTTATTGGTAGTGTTTGTGCATGTTAAATAATTTTACAGGTTTACTTTACATTACATTTTTTCCTGCTGTATATTTATTTTTGTTTACCTTAAGTGTTCTTTCATATTTGCACACTTTCTCTCCACTCTCTCTTCCTTAGACGTCTTTGCGCGCCTAAAAGTAAACACTTGTTTTTTTATACTTAAACTTACTACACTGTACTGCATGATTATTATTGTATGAGTAATATTTTCTTATTACTATTTTTGTTGCTGTTCTATGTTTATTTAAATGCATGTGTGAGCAGCATACAATTACTTCAATTGTGTATGTTTTTTTATTGTTTTACATATAAAAGTAAATTTTGCTATAAGGAGTTGTATTTAGGGCATTTTCGCCCAAGAAAAACAAAACAAACAAGAACAAAAATTTACTATTGCAGTTATTTGCCTTTTGTTTCTTGTTCTCGTTTAAAAGATTGTTGTGTTATAGTGTCAGGGTCGTTTTTAAATTTGTACAGTAGTTTTTGCTTACGAAATTTTCTTTTAAAAGTAATTTAGGTTGTTTCTATAAATGTTGCCCAATTTTAGGCTGTTTTTATATTATTTTGTTTTAGATATATATGTTATGAGTTTTAGGCTAAACTGAAGCCAAGTTTTTTAGTTGTCTAATTTTGATTTTATGCCAAATTTATGCTTAAAATGTTTTTTTTTTTCTAATTTATTAATTTCTAAGACTTTCGCCTAAAAGTAGGCAGTATTTTACAAAGGTATTTTTTTTTAATTTATGTATAACTATAAATTTTAAGCAAAATTATAATTTAATTATAAAAAAATCTTAATATTTTAGTAACTAGGTTAAAGCTAAAGAAATGTAAATAACTTTTGCCCTAAAATATGCTATTTTGCTATTTGCAGGCTATTTTGTTTCAAAAACAACAAAAATTTTTAATAAATTTCTTTAAAGACTTAATGCTTTATTTATAAACATTTATTGAAGGTTTATAGAACAAGTTTTGTATGAAAAATTGATTTATAAACTTTTGATAAAAGTTTATGAATAAAACCCTAAAAGTATGCATTAAATATTTTACCTAAAAAATTCCTAAAGTATAGACCATAGTTTTTGCTGCTTTGGTTTCAAACTAAACTAATTTATTTCTATATATAATTTTTGTTTGTTTCAATATTTCTAAAATTTTTCATTTATTTGCTACAAAACCCCTAAAAGGCTGCTTTGAATTTTTAATTTAAATAAAAATCCCTTAGCTATAGGCTAAAATTCTTTGTTGACTACAAGGCTTTTAGTTTACTAATTAAAATAATTTTTCTAATAATATCTCTAAACAAAAAAACCCTCATTATTTCACAACATAAATTTCTATTTATTGCTAAACAAAACCTATAAATATGCTATGATTTTCATTTAGAATGAGGAGTGCCCACTAAAATAGTAATTAACAATAAACATGTAAATTAACAATTAACACCTCAATACTAATTGAAAATAATGAGCAGTTGAAAAAATAAAACAATGAAAAACTAATCACTAGCCAGACATAAGGACATTTGATGCAAAAGAGCGAGACAAAAAATAATAAAACAATTGTCAGGGAAAATCAATAATCTACAAAATATTTAGTTTTTTTTTGGTTTCATGTAATTCACAATAACAAACCAATGAAAACCACAAATGCTGCATATGTCAGCTATACCAGTGCACCAGCATTGTTGTCCCAAATAATGTTGCAATAATATTTTCAACAATGTAACTGTTTTACAATAAAAACTATAGACAAAATTTACTTGTATTCGTACTGGTATTTAACAAGAGCGGTATTGATTGAAAAATATTTGAATATGTTTGCTTGAACCAAAAAAAAAAACAAAGAATACAATGCAGGTATTGACAGTAAATCCCTCATGACATTGAATTGTAAAAATAGCTACAACATACCACAATAACCATTAATCTATAACCGGTAGATCGGAGTTAAATGTAATGAATCCTTAACATGTTTTTGTCAAAAGAAAAGGAAATCAATTGAATTCTTGTAGATAAAAATTACTCAACTCTACGATTTCTCTAGATCATAGACTATACTAAAGGCTTGGCAAATCTTCAAAAAACTTTAGATCAGACTATAGCCTATAGTACAGGCTATAGGATAGATATTTGTTCAGGCTATAGGATAGACATTTGTCCAAACTATAAAATAGACTAGGGTCTAGATTATGAACTGGATATCGTGGTAACACACAGGGCCCAAAGTCAAATAGAGGCTAAGAGATTTTGTTTGGACAGTTTATAGACTAGACTAGATTATAGTAAGGACTTTAAACTAGACTAGAACTAAACTATAGGTCAGGTTATAGTCCCTATTGTAGACAGATGTAATCTATAATCCACACTATATATTATAGTCCAGTCTTCTAGTTTATAATTCAGACTGAATACTAGGCTGCTATCCAGATTATATACTAGATTATTGTTTAGATTATAGAATATTGTTCAGAATATAGAATATAGTCCCGATTGTATACTGCACTACCCTAGTTCAGACTATTGATAAGATTATAGTCCATTTTATTGAGTTTAGTCCAGGCTATAGACTAGACTATAGTTCAGATTATAGAATACTGTCCTTAGTATACTACACCAGGTTGTATACTACACTAGTTTTTGGGAAGATTATAGCCTAGGCTATAGACTATAGTTTAGATTATAGACTAGACTCTAGTTCAGACTGTATACTAGACTATAGCTCAGGCTAAGAGTTAAACAATAGTATACTAGACTAGTTCAGCCTCTTAGAAGATTGTAGTCCTGGCTACAGGCTAGACTATATTCTGGACTATAGACTACACTTTAGTCCATGTTATAGATGAGACTATAGTACACGCTATAGCCTACATTATAGTCCATGTTATAGATGAGACTATAGTCCAGGCTATAGACAAGATTATAGACTGGCCAATAGTTCAGACTGTAGACTAGTCTATAGCTCCGACTATGAGTTAAGCAATAGTCCGACCTATAGGCTATAGTCCAGGTAAAAGACTAGACTATCGTCCAGGCTAAAAACTAGTACAGGATATAGACTAGACTAGACTATTCCAGGTTGTAGACAAAACTATATTTCAGGGTAAACGTTGGTCCAGACTTCAGATTAGACTAATTCCAGGTTACTGATCTATAGTCAAATCTGTATTATAGCTTTGTACTATTAAAAGCTGTAGACTGAACTGTATTTCAGAATACAGACAAGGCTAGACTATAGTCTGAAGAACTGAGTTTGGGAAAAATTGCTGCCTTAAAAAAGGATTTACTGATTCCCTTTAAAACTGTGTGGAAACTACAGATTTCCATATTTAACCTTACTCAAATACAAACACTCACACACACACACAAGTTTAGCCTTTAAAATGCACAAATAAATTTTATACAAATAATCAACATACACACCTAAATAATGCGGGTTTTTTTTACCAAAATAAAAAAATCTTTATATGTATTTTAAACAAGTTGTTTTTGCTTTACATTTTATATTTTATAGCAAAAATAAAACATGTTTCTTTCCATACTCCCTCACCTGATGTACTCTTTAATTTGCTGGCAAAACTATCATAAGTTTTCAATTAAATTTAAAAAGAATTTAAAGATTTATAAACAAATACAACAACATTTATACTCAAGCTTTATTCTTAGTTTTTTTTTATTGAAAAAGAAAAATTGAAATGATTTTCTCACACCAAAATCCTTTTTGCTTTTCATAACAAAACTCTACAGTATGTCAACACAAAGAGTCACAAAGGGATTTTTTTTCTTTATTTCATTCTTTCTAAATTGTCAACAACAAAAACATAAAGCAGAAATTCATATATGTATTTGTAAAGGCAAAAAATGCAAAATAATGATAAATTCAAAAAAACAAACTTAAAAAAGTATTGCATATTTTTAGGTTTTATGTTTTTGGTTTAGGTACTTAATATGAATGTGTGTTAAAAATATATTTCTGTATGAGTGAGTGTTTCAGTTTGGTTAGTTTAAAAGAGTATGTCAAGATTGTGTTGAAAATTATGCAATCTACAAAATAAAATTTATTTAAAAAAACTCTCTAAGGTTTATAAATAAAAATGCTGCATATTTGTAAGGTTATATAAAAATTGTTTGTAAAGTATAATTATGGGTTTATGGGTTAAAGACTTTGATATAATTAAAATTTTATTTTTCTACATTTTTCATTTATTTTACCAATATTGTCGTATTTCTTTAATTTTAAACAAAAAGTCTATAGAAATTCAATGCGTGAATTCTATCAATTTATTATGAAAATGCGTGAGTGTTAGCTTGAGGTCAAGGTTAAAAGTATATCGAAGGTAGTATCAGTAGTATTTAATTTAGTTGTTTTAACAACAAATACTTATAAATAAAGGCCAATTAGAACTACCACCAAACTATATGATAACTAAATAAATAAATAAATAAAATTGATTGTCTTAACTAAATTTAAATAAATTCGTAATTTCCTCCCCTTTTGGTAGCCTATACTTAGGCAAACTTTTTAACGAACTTAAACCATCAATTAAATACATTTTTATTTATTTTAAATAAATGTATCATGACAATTGTCTATTATCATGTCAATTTTAATTAAAAAAGCTCGTAATAACCATTAGTTTAATAATATTACAAAATAAATAAAACAAAATAATTAAATGTTTTATTTGTTTTTGCAACTTTGTTTCATTTTTTTCTGTGACTTTACTAATATAGTAATTAGTTATATTCGGACCATTGGTTCTTGTGTCATACACTAGCAATCAAACACCATAGTTGATATTAATTGAAAAATTGTTTAAAGTGAAACTGAAGGGCAGTTTAGAGACTAGACTATAGTACAGGCCTATAAACTAGACATTATCCCAAATTACAACATAAACTGCTTTAGAGTCCGAATATAGATTAGACTGTTTAGTCAATAGACTATAGTATAGCCTATCAGATTATAACTATAGTCCCGAATAAGAACTATAGACCCGGCTTAAAACTCTAGTCCCGACTATAAACTAATATTTAGACAACAGACTATAGTCTAGCCTATAGACTATAGTTCCTATTGTAGAATATAGTTCATGTTATAGACTATAGTCCAGAAACTATCTCAGACTATAGTACTTACCTAAGAATGTACCCTTGATTATCATAATTTAGTTTTATTTTATAAAATATAGTTCAGACTATAGACCACGGCATAGGCTATAGTCAATATTATAGAATATAGTCCAGACCATAGAATATAGCCCCCACTAAAGACTATATAATAAAGTTCAGACTATACACTATAGTTCAGACTCTAGCCTAGACTATAGACTAGACTTTAGACTAAGCTATAGACTAGACTAGACATTAGGCAAGACTATAGACTAGGCTATAGATTAAATTAGACAATAGACTAGACAATAGACTAGACAATAGACTAGACAATAGACTAGACAATAGACTAGACAATAGACTAGACAATAGACTAGACTATAGACTAGACAATAGACTAGACTATAGACTAGACTATAGACTAGACTATAGACTAGACTATAGACTAGACTATAGACTAGACTATAGACTAGACTATAGACTAGACTATAGACTAGACTATAGACTAGACTATAGACTATAGACTATAGACTAGACTATAGACTAGACTATAGACTAGACTATAGACTAGACTATAGACTAGACTATAGACTAGACTATAGACTAGACTATAGACTAGACTATAGACTAGACTATAGACTAGACTATAGACTAGACTATAGACTAGACTATAGACTAGACTATAGACTAGACTATAGACTAGACTATAGACTAGACTATAGACTAGACTATAGACTAGACTATAGACTAGACTATAGACTAGACTATAGACTAGACTATAGACTAGACTAGACTATAGACTAGACTATAGACTAGACTATAGACTAGACTAGACTATAGACTAGACTATAGACTAGACTATAGACTAGACTATAGACTAGACTATAGACTAGACTATAGACTAGACTATAGACTAGACTATAGACTAGACTATAGACTAGACTATAGACTAGACTATAGACTAGACTATAGACTAGACTATAGACTAGACTATAGACTAGACTATAGACTAGACTATAGACTAACTATAGACTAGACTATAGACTAGACTATAGACTAGACTATAGACTAGACTATAGACTAGACTATAGACTAGACTATAGACTAGACTATAGACTAGACTATAGACTAGACTATAGACTAGACTATAGACTAGACTATAGGACTAGACTATAGACTAGACTATAGACTAGACTATAGACTAGACTATAGACTAGACTATAGACTAGACTATAGACTAGACTATAGACTAGACTATAGACTAGACTATAGACTAGACTATAGACTAGACTATAGACTAGACTATAGACTAGACTATAGACTAGACTATAGACTAGACTATAGACTAGACTATAGACTAGACTATAGACTAGACTATAGACTAGACTATAGACTAGACTATAGACTAGACTATAGACTAGACTATAGACTAGACTATAGACTAGACTATAGACTAGACTATAGACTAGACTATAGACTAGACTATAGACTAGACTATAGACTAGACCATAGACTAGACTATAGACTAGACTATAGACTAGACTATAGACTAGACTATAGACTAGACTATAGACTAGACTATAGACTAGACTAATAGACTAGACTATAGACTAGACTATAGACTAGACTATAGACTAGACTATAGACTAGACTATAGACTAGACTATAGACTAGACTATAGACTAGACTATAGACTAGACTATAGACTAGACTATAACTAGACTAACTAGACTATAGACTAGACTATAGACTAGACTATAGACTAGACTATAGACTAGACTATAGACTAGACTATAGACTAGACTATAGACTAGACTATAGACTAAACTATAGACTAGACTAGACTATAGACTAGACTATAGACTAGACTATAGACTAGACTATAGACTAGACTATAGACTAGACTATAGACTAGACTATAGACTAGACTATAGACTAGACTATAGACTAGACTATAGACTAGACTAATAGACAAGACTATAGACTAGACTATAGACTAGACTATAGACTAGACTATAGACTAGACTATAGACTAGACTATAGACTAGACTATAGACTAGACTATAGACTAGACTATAGACTAGACTATAGACTAGACTATAGACTAGACTATAGACTAGACTATAGACTAGACTATAGACTAGACTATAGACTAGACTATAGACTAGACAATAGACTAGACTATAGACTAGACTATAGACTAGACTATAGACTAGACTATAGACTAGACTATAGACTAGACTATAGACTAGACTATAGACTAGACTATAGACTAGACTATAGACTAGACTATAGACTAGACTATAGACTAGACTATAGACTAGACTATAGACTAGACTATAGACTAGACTATAGACTAGACTATAGACTAGACTATAGACTAGACTATATAGACTAGACTATAGACTAGACTATAGACTAGACTATAGACTAGACTATAGACTAGACTATAGACTAGACTATAGACTAGACTATAGACTAGACTATAGACTAGACTATAGACTAGACCTATAGACTAGACTATAGACTAGACTATAGACTAGACTATAGACTAGACTATAGACTAGACTATAGACTAGACTATAGACTAGACTATAGACTAGACTATAGACTAGACTATAGACTAGACTATAGACTAGACTATAGACTAGACTATAGACTAGACTATAGACTAGACTATAGACTATAGACTATAGACTAGACTATAGACTAGACTATAGACTAGACTATAGACTAGACTATAGACTAGACTATAGACTAGACTATAGACTAGACTATAGACTAGACTATAGACTAGACTATAGACTAGACTATAGACTAGACTATAGACTAGACTATAAGACTAGACTATAGACAAGACTATAGACTAGACTATAGACTAGACTATAGACTAGACTATAGACTAGAACTATAGACTAGACTATAGACTAGACTATAGACTAGACTATAGACTAGACTATAGACTAGACTATAGACTAGACTATAGACTAGACTATAGACTAGACTATAGACTAGACTATAGACTAGACTATAGACTAGACTATAGACTAGACTATAGACTAGACTATAGACTAGACTATAGACTAGACTATAGACTAGACTATAGACTAGACTATAGACTAGACTATAGACTAGACTATAGACTAGACTATAGACTAGACTATAGACTAGACTATAGACTAGACTATAGACTAGACTATAGACTAGACTATAGACTAGACTATAGACTAGACTATAGACTAGACTATAGACTAGACTATAGACTAGACTATAGACTAGACTATAGACTAAACTATAGACTAGACTATTATAGAATATAGCCCAGACTAAACACTATACAATAAAGTTCAGACTATAGACTATAGTTCAGACTATAGCCTATAGTCCAGACTATAGCCTATAGTCCAGACACTAGTCAAGACTGTAAATGTAAAGTGTGTAGCCTTGATTATTGTTCATACTATAGTTTTATTATATTGACTATAGTCCAGTCTATAGATTAAAATCCTGACTAAAGAATATAGCTATAGTTTTATTATATATAGTAGACTATACTTCCAGACTAATGGAATCTTGTCTAGAAATATTGAAATATAAATATTTGTTAAACATTTCATGTAGTTTTTGTTGTTGCTATGTAATATTCTACTCCCGTTTAAACTACATTACCAGGGTGTGGTGTCTATATATCTGTATATATTTTTCATTTTAACCATTTAGCTACTAATTCAACCACCCACTGATAGAAATTTGTTATAAATGTTTGTTTTATTTTGCCCATTTTATTACTCTTATTTATTAAACTACTTCAATACTTTTCGAAATATAACTAAAGAAGTCCATATGTCTTATCTATAGATATTTTATTGTTAATAATTACCAAAAATTTATTAGGAAAAATAAAAGACAACAATTAATAACAATACAATAAATTTAGGAAATTGTTAAAAGAAGTATTGAAAACCAATTAAATGAAAATTGCTCTGCATGACTGATTAATATAACTAAAAGTAATTTTTATTATTTTCCAATTTAACTAAATGATCATTAAATGAAAACTAATTAATGTTTAAAAACTAATCGAGCTTGAAATTATGTTTTTTTTTAAACACAACACATAAAAAGTGTTCATTTAAGGCTTAAACCAAAAAATTTTTTTAAAAAGAAACTAATTATGGCAAAAGAAACATGTAATTTACATGTTAAAAGTAACACGTAATTTAGAATAAAAACAATTGACAAATGTGGAAAAGTTAAATTATTATATAAATAAGAGAGAAAAAAACAATTATAATTTCATTTAACGTATTACGATTTTTGTTTTGTTTTGTCTTAACAAAACACTCAAACCCTTTCTGAGAATCAATCTGATTGTATACACACAACTATATATTTGTATTGTTTTATTTATAAAAAATAAACAAATTTATATAAAACTTTAACTAAATTAAAAAATCCAATCACGTTAAGACAACAATTCAAAACTTAATATAAAAAAAATAATAATAATATTAAACGAACATAAACGTTTGTAGTATAAAGAACAAAAAAAGGGTGATACAATTCTAAAAGGTTGTAGTTAAAGCATTAAAACTAGTATGTGTTTAGAATATTTAATTTAATAATTTTAACAAATAAAAAAACAAGAAAAACAAAACAATTTTCTAAATACTTTACAGGTTTTTATAATATAAATAAAAATATTTCTTATTTTTTCTATAAACAGACAAATCTAATAACAATAAACTATAAAAAAATATTATTTATTAATTGAGAGAAATAAAACAATTTTCATAAAAGTTAAAAAATTTCTTTAGTTTTCTATTCATTTAAAAGATAAATTATTGAAATGTAAGGAAATGATAGTAATAATTTTATTAAAATATTTTTTAACTCTAAGTTTCTTGACATAGACTGCTATATAAAAGACTATAGTCTAGACTAAATTATAGAATATACAATAAATTTGACTATATACTATATGGATTATAGAGTAGACCATTCTATAGACTATAAACTAGACTATAGAACAGACTTTAAACTAGTCCATATAATTGACTATAGATACGACTATAGACTAGACATTAAACTAGACTTTAAACTAGGCTATGGCCCAGACTGATGACTAGACTGGCGATTACACTACAGACTGGGACATAAATATACTAGACTAAAAATATTAGACTATAGACTACCCTCGATTATCGTAGACTAGACTAGATAAAGACTAGACTATAAACTAGACTATAGACTAGACTATAGGCTATAGACTAGACTATAGACTAGACTATAGACTAGACTATAGACAAGACTATAGACAAGACTATAGACTAGACTATTGACTAGACTATAGACTAGACTATAGACTAGACTATAGACTAGACTATAGACTAGACTATAGACTAGACTATAGACT
>NC_060953.1:57396219-57397498 GCF_022045245.1 Lucilia cuprina
CCATCATTTGTTGTCCCGCTACCATTACTTTTCGGCTTATGGACATGAAGACCCATTTTGTTCCAAAACTGTTCTTGAATTTTACGTTTTCTTTGTTGCATCAGCGATTTGTCCTGTGCATTTCGAATTTGCCATTTTTTAACAGGAAGTCTATATGAAAGATTTAAAACAAACTCAAGACATCGAATCCAGGCATGCAATGGGCTTATACCGTATTTTAATGTATTTAATTTGGGCTGAAACACCGATGAGTTTAAATCCTTTATTAACAAAAACTGCTTTGGATTTGCCCCACATATTGGACATGATTGAGAAGACTTTGTTCCAGTTAACACGTTTAGGACTTTTCCGTCTATTAATGTCATAATAAGTTCATACTTTACTGAAATTATTTTACCATTTGATAAAGAATATTCTAAATGCTCAAGGTTTGATATCTGAAGATCTATATTGTGTTTTTCTTTCAAAATATGCTCCTTAGTTTCCTTTATAAATTCAATTTTAAGTGGTCGACAAAATCGAACAGATTGAGGAGTACGATTTTTCCAAACGATTGCGTTATTCGACGATATTAATTTCAATGGAATAACTGAAGTTACAAAGAGTGAGCTATCTAAACTTTCAGGGGAATCGCTGTTAAACATTTGCTTAAAGGAACTTTGACCTGTGGAACCATCGAAACCATAACTAAGAACTAATGTGACTTCATTAAGTTCAGGTATTAATAGTAAAACTTCTTCTTGGTACGATAAAATTCTCTTTGCTGTGTGATTAACCAAGTTTTGTAGAGGAATTTCTGCCAACGAGTCTGTTACACTTAATCCTTCCGGTCTACATTGTAGCTTGTATTCTTGAATTTTTGGGTAACTAGGGAAAATATCACAGTTATGTGATTTATTTAATTCCCTTATATTAATATATTGCTGTTTTGTCAAATTATTTTCTATCAAAAACAGTAATGCTTCTTCAGGTGATAGCATTATAGGCTTTTTATCATACAAGAAAGCCATTTGTCTAATTTTAGTTGGTCTTGTTGGTGATGAAACTGCTTTTTTTAAAACAAAATTCAAATCATTTTCTTTAGATGACTGAGCTGCAATTGAAGCAGCATGAAGCAATAACTTGGTGTCATTTCCCTGTGCTGACGAGACTACGGAAGCAAGTTTTCGTTTTTGCCGTACGCTTCCTTCACTATAACCAACACTTGGACGACCTTTTTTAATTGAGACATCGCTGTGGATTAAAGTAAGCTCAGTCATACCTGATAACCATACTTTTT
>NC_060953.1:57397598-57417161 GCF_022045245.1 Lucilia cuprina
TAGACTAGACTATAGACTAGACTATAGACTAGACTATAGACAAGACTATAGACTAGACTATAGACTAGACTAGACTATAGACTAGACTATAGACTAGACTATAGACTAAACTATAGACTAGACTATAGACTAGAGTATAGACTAGACTATAAACTAAACTATAAACTAGACTATAGTTTATACTGTAGATTAGAATAAACTATACACTAGACTTATCACTAGACTACACAATAGTCTGGACTATATTCTGACCTATAGTTTATAATATTTGTGGTCTAGTTTATTAATATAACCTAAGGCCTAACATAATAATAACGCCTCATTTGCAGCCTTTATAATCCCTACTAATCTGCTGTTTCAATTAAATTTACGGCATTTTAATAGTCCCCTTGGATATTTTATTAAAAGATATTTGTAAAAGTGTGTGTGATATAAAAATCATTCAGAATAAATGTAATAAAAATAGCATGGTAGCATGATAGTAATAAAAAATATTGCACATTTATTTATTTAAATTTAAATAAATCTGTTTTTGTTGTATGTTTAAATGTTAAAAAAAAAAAACATACAAATACATTCATAACAAATGCTCAGGAATAAGAGAAAAAACATTGAAAAAGGAATTTAAAATCATAGAGTGTTTTTAAAGATTTAATATTAATTTCGTATAGTTTCCCATGTTTCTTAATGTTTAGCCACACAAATTCTGTTAAATACGTGAATCTTTTTCTTCAAAAAAAACCTGGAGATTATGAAGGAAATTTGAAAACATTTATTTTTGCTTCACCCTGTATGTCGTATGTAAATTTCTCTTGTTGACTTTTGTTTTTATTAACCGTTTATTTTATGTATTATTGTCTACATTTATTTAATTTTATGATTTTTTAAAAGTTTAACATTTGCATGTAAAATTTTACAAGTATTATTTTTTCTGTGTATATAAAACATTTCTCTTACCCTCCCCCCCTCTCCTTTAGCAAATTTGTTTCGTTCCCTTTACTTGCCTTTTCAATGAATATTTGTCAATAGCTATTTAAGTTTATTATAGAACCTCGGTTAATAAAATCCAAATTACGATTATTTAAGTTAAACAAGCCACAAATTTGTTGTAACTTTTTTATACTTTGTATTCTTTGCTAAATATGTATGTATGTAATGTAAAAGAACGTGTTTTATGGTCATTATAATTCTATCGGAATTAAGTCATAAAGTAAATGTTTGTAAAATTGTTAAAACAAAATGGTTTTAATTTTTTTCGTAAATTAAATGGAAAAATGCGTAAACAGGAAATTTTTTACTGAAATTGCTGTAGTTTCCTTTTAACGCTGTGATTATAACTAGTAGTTACAAGGACTAGGACAAAGTGTAATCCACAATCTAACCTATTCTATACTATAAAGTAAACTAAACTAAAACCAAAGAGTCTACATATAGCTGACACAATAATATAATCTGTTGTCGAGAACATAGTTAAGAATTTAGTCTAATCTATATTTTCGACTTTTGTTAAGTGTGTAGTCTGGTCTCTAATGAAGACTATAGTTTAGTCTTTAAGTAAAGTTTGGTGTCTAGTCAAGTCTCCAATCGAGACTATAATCCAGATTGTTGTCTATTCTCTATTCGAGATTATAGTCCAGTACTTAGCGGAGACTATAGTCCAGTCTCTAGTCAAGAATATTGTCTGTCGAGCCCCACAAGTTCTAGTCTTTGGTAGAGACTATAGTCTAGTTCTTAGTAATGATTAAATTCTAGTCTATAGTCGATACTATTGCCTCTCTAGTCTAGTAGGTTAAAGACTCTAGTCGAAACTTTAACCTTTTCTCTGGTCGGGACTATAGTCAAGATTATATAGTCGAGTCTTTAGTGAACACTACATTCTATGCTCTAGTCAAGACTATTTTTTGTCAAGTCGAGACTTTATTCTGTAGTGAAACTTTAGTCTAGTCTCTAGCTGAGACTTTAGTCTAGTTTCTAGTCGAGACTTTAGTCTAGTCTCCAGTCGAGACTTTAGTATATTCTCTTCAGTCTAGTCTCTAGTTGATACTTTACACTAGTCTCTAGTCGAGACTTCAGTTTAGTCTTTAGTCGAGACTTTAGCTTAGTCTGTAGTCGAGACTTTAGTCTAGTCTCTAGTCAAGGCTTTAGACTAGTCTATAGTCGAGACATTAGTCTAGTCTCTAGTCAATACTTTAGTATTGTCTTTATTAGAGCCTTCAGTCTAGTCTCCAGTCGAGACTTTATTCTAGCCTCTAGTCGAGACTTCAGTCTAGCCTCTAGTTAGTCTCTATTGGTGACTTTACACTAGTCTCTAGTCGAGACTTTAGTTTAGTCTTTAGTCGAGACTTTAGTTTAGTCTTTAGTCGAGACTTTAGTCTTTAGTCGAGACTTTAGTTTAGTCTTTAGTCGAAACATTAGTTTAGTATCTAGTCGAGACTTTAGTTTAGTCTTTAGTCGAGACTTTAGATTAGTCTTGAGTCGAGACTTTAGTATAGTCTTTATTAGAAACTTCAGTCTAATATCTAGTTGAGACTTTAGTCTAGTCTCTAGTCGAGACTTCAGTCTAGCCTCTAGTTGAGTGATTAGTTTCTAGTCGAGATTATAATCTCTAATCTAGTCTTAACCTTAGTCTAGTCCTAGTCGTGATTGTAGTCTAGTTTATTATCATAACTTTAGTCTTTCTAAACAACTATAGTTTAAACTATAACATAAACCTCTTAGTCTTAACTCTTAGATTGAGTTACCACATAACCAGGATTTGTAATAAATAAAAAATTCTATTCCCCCGTGACAATTACAAGTCATACAATTTTGCAATAAATTTTATTTTAGATATTTATAACAAAACTGCAAAAAAAAACAAATTTAATTTATAACAAAATTAAGACAAAAAAAAAACAATAAACAAATTAACATTTCAATAAATTTCAAATTAACCCATTAACATTTCCATTTACCTAAAACGTACTCATTGGGGGGAATTGCTTTATTAGCTGCTATAAATAAAAGAAACATGAGACCTTTGTATAAACATAAATCTAAATATTTTTCTTTTCTTTAGAAAAAAAAAAACATTACTCACTCAAGAGAATTTATATGTTTATATGCTATTTTTAAAGGAAAGTATTTTGACACACAAGTGTCACTATTAATTACCTCATATACTACTACATACATATTTATTTAAATTTTTCTCTTTTTTGTTATTTGAAAATGTCGCCTTCTACCTAAAAAGTCAGCAGCAGTCACCACTATATATTACATGATTTTACCGCCTTTAAGTGGCTGTGAGTAAATTAGCCGAAATAGGGCTACAAACTGACTGCTGCATTTCTGGTCCCGTACACAACAATGAAAAAATGTACACATGTATTTTTCTCTATGTGTATCAATAAATTTTAATTTGTGACATATTTTGACACGCACTTCACGCGTTTGGCTCCTACAATTTCTGTGGGTTCTCGTTTTCGTTTGTGTAGTTTTGTTGCATGTTCGTTATTGTAGCACAAATATGGCATGATTAAGTGCTGCTGCAAAGATATATTTCCAACTTACAGCTTGTTTGTAGTATTTGATAAATACCTAACATAGATTTATTTGCAATGGGGGGCAATTTTCCATGGTTTTTTATTAGGGCAATTAGTTGTGAAACGTTTGAAGAATTTTGGCTAATTTGTTTAGGGTTTCTTTAGAATATTGATATTGATTTCAAAGGAAAATTTGTTGTTATTTTTAGAAGTTGTTAAAAAAAATGCAAAATTATTAGGTCGAAGAAAAAAATGCAACATTTTGCCTTATGGTGCCCGCTTATCAGTTAAACTTTTCTTAGTAAAATTGACAAAACAAAGTAGTGTGCAAATAAATTTCAAATTTGTTATAACTAAACTTAATAGCGAAATCTCAATAAAGTCAAGATGTAGGTTCAAATATTAATATTTTTAAAACTTACTGAACCCCGTCTTTGTTATGTAATATCAAAATTTACCTGCAATAAAATAGAAAGGGAAAACGAAATTATTTAATAAGTTTAATATAATTATATATCTATAATAAGTCTTTAGTCGAGACTATAGTTTAGTCTAAAGCCGATAGTTAAAATAATATTCTGGTCTATTTTCTGGGCTCTAGTGGCAAGATTCTGGCATACGGCAAACCTTCTCCATAGTCGAGATTATAATTCGATCTCTATTTAATACTCTTGTAATATCTATAGTCAGGAACATCGATACTTTAGTCAAGTGTATAGTCGCGACTACAAGTCTTTAGTCGAGACTATAGTATAGTCTAAAGCCAAAAGATAAAACAATATTTTGGTCTATTTTCTGGCCTCTAGTTGCAAGAATCTGGCATACGGTAAACCTCCTCTATAAAGTAAAGATTGTAATCCGATCTCTCTATTTGAGACTCTAGTCTTGTCTATAGTCGAGAACAATGTTTGGCTTTTACTCGAGTCTCTAATCTATAGTCAAGGCTATATTATAGTCTATAGTCGATACTTTAGTCTAGTGTATAGTCGCGACTATAGTCTAATCTTCAGTCGAGACTATATTCTAGTATATTTATCATGATCTAGACTATAGTCGATATTATAGTCTAGTTTATAGTCGAGACTATTGTCTAGTTTGTAGTCGACTCTATAGACTAGTAAAGGCTATAGTCTAGTTAAAATCCAGACTTTAGTGTCGAGACTATTGTCTAGTTTGTAGTCGACTTTATAGTCTAGGCTTTAGTCGAAACTATAGTCTAGTTTAAAGTCCAGACTTTACTGATTATAGGGTAGTCTATAGTGTAATCTATAGTCGAGAACTATAATGTGGTCTATAGTCGAGACTGTAGTGAAGACATTAAAGAGTAGTCTAAAGTCGAGACTATAGTTTAGTCTATAGTCGAGACTATAGTTTAGTCTATAGTCGAGACTATATTTTGGTCAAAAATCGAGACTATAGTTTGGTCCATATTCGAGACTATAGTTTGGTCTATATTCGAGACTATAGTGAGGTCTATATTCGAGAATATAGTGAGTTCTATATTCGAGACTATAGTGTGGTCTATAGTCAAGTCTATAGTGTGGTCTATACTCAAGACTATAGTGTGGTGTCTATGGTCAAGACTATAGTTTAGTCTATAGTCGAAACTATAGTCCAGAGTCTAGTCTATATTCTAGACCTGGCTATTTGCAAGACTTTAGTCTGGCCAACAGTCGGAATAATAGTCTGCTCTATAGTAGAGACTGTCTAGATTTCATTTGTTCCTGCATATAAGATTAAGAAATTCTGTAGAACGAAATAATTTTCTTCATTTGGTTGTTATACAGTGTAAATCTATTTATATATCGTACATGTCATAAATACATTTTTCCTGTTTTTCCCTATACGATCATCAACACTAATATAACAATAAAAGTTCATTAGGGTGCCCCCAGCCAAAAAAAAAAAAAAAAACGAACAAAACAAATGTAATTACTCTTGGCTCGAAGGACCAATTGCTATTCTATATTTTCTATATTTAAAGATATGGCAAAGGATTATTAAAAACTTTTAAAAGTTTACATGAAAAGCGTTTTGAATTTAAATTATTACATTTTATTTATGTACTACCCTAATGCCCATAAATATTTAAAAATTTAAACAATAACAACAACTACCAGGAGCTGAGATTTATAATAATGTTGACAAATATTGTTTGCTGTTGATATGACCTCAAAATTAATAATAAGAAAATAACTAACAAAATCTGCGTGACATATGAAACATTATTTTCAAATGACATAATAACAGTGAAACAAAAAATTTATTAAAAAAAATCACAAAAAATATAATACATAAATATGCGACCGTGGGGGAAAAGTTTTATAGCATGTTTTACAAATTACATTCGCACAATGCATCATAAAAAAACAAAATGGGGGAATGTTGGCGTTTTTGAATATTTTTTTTAATGCAGCAAATTAAAATAATAAATAAATTATGATTTTCAAGTTTTCCATCATAAAAATTTGACATATTTGGTTTAGAGGTGAAGGAGTGGGATTCTTTTTTTTTGGATTGGGGGTAGAGAAATGAAAACAATTTGGAATTATTTTTTCGTTAAATTTTAAGACAATTATAGTGGAAATCAAAATCTGGTATGTAGTCGAGCTCTAATTGATACTATAATCTGTTCTTAAGTAGAGAATATAGTCTGTTATAAAGTTTAGATTATAGCCTGATCTCCAATCAAAACTATTGTCTGGTCTCTAGTTGAGAATAAAGGCTGATCTTCTCTATAGACCAAACTATAGTCCGCTCTATAATCGAGAGTAGAAACCATTCTATAATCGAGACTATAGTCTGCTTTATAGTTGATGTTATACTTCATAATCTGAATAGAGTCAGTTCTAAAGTTTAGGTTATAGTCTGATCTTTAATCGAAACTACAGTCTGTTTTCTGGTTGAGAATGTAGGCTGATCTATAATCGAAACTATAATTTGGTCTATAAAGAACACTATAGTTTGCCCTATAATCGAGAGTAGAGTCCATTCTATAATCAAGACTATAGTCTGCCCTATAGTTGAGGTAGTACTCCATAATATGCTCTATAATCGGCTCTATAGCCAAGGATTTATATTTTCAAGACTGTAGTCTAGTCTATAGCCTGCAATATAATCTGATGTAAAGTCGAAACTCTAGACTTGTCTTAAATTGAAGCTATAATGTGGTTGAAAGTTGAGACAATAGTCTGGTCTATAGTTGAAACTATAGTCGAACTGTTTTACATATTGTTATATACACAAATAATGTTCATGTCAAAGTGATTTAGTCCCCAAAGCGTTAATCTTTTACATTCGCAAATCATAGTGGTGGGTGTTAATCCACAATCATGTACATAAACGGGTGTTAGTATATGTATATATACTTTCCTGTAATTATATTTAATTATCATAATTATTAAATAAACATTTAATTATATAAGTATTTCCATTATGTTGAACAATATAATTTTGAAAACAGCAGCCAGCCAGTCAGAGCCAGCGAGCGCACTTGTTGATGGAGGTTTTTCATTTATTTCACAGGAAAAAATATACCGTTAGTTTTATGGCATAATTATAGCAATTTAACTAAAAACTAAATACTACCTACTACATATGTACTAAAATTACAGACAAAAGCAACAACTACAACGAAACTTACATAATTATTATTTTTATTTACAAGAAATAATCAACATAAAAAGGTAAAAAAAACAAACGCCAACCAACCAGTTAATTGATTTGTTGTTTTTGCAAATAATGTTCACACTTGGACAACATGTCGTTAACTGTTTACATTTTCATACTCGTTATGGAAACCTATAATTTTTTGCAGATTTTGTTATTGTTGTTATAGTTTTTGTAGACAAATGAAATAATTATTTCAATAATGACTATTGTTTTAGTTGTTAAAAGGTGTTTTTATTTATTGAGTTAATGAATGGTGAATTTTGTGTTATGATTTTAATGGAGGGATTTGGGGTAATTTTTGGGTGTTTGTAGTTCAGACAAGTCTAAGGTTAATTCTAGTCTAGCCTATAGTCTAGTCTATAGTCCAGTCTATAGTCTAGTCTATAGTCTAGTCTATAGTCCAGTCTATAGTCTAGTCTATAGCATAGTCCATAAGTCTAGACTCTAGAGTCTAGTCTATAATCTAGTCTATAGTCTAGTCTATAGTCTAGTCTATAGTCTAGTCTATAGTCTAGTCTATAGTCTAGTCTATAGTCTAGTCTATAGTCTAGTCTATAGTCTAGTCTATAGTCTAGTCTATAGTCTAGTCTATAGTCTAGTCTATAGTCTAGTCTATAGTCTAGTCTATAGTCTAGTCTATAGTCTAGTCTATAGTCTAGTCTATAGTCTAGTCTATGGTCTAGTCTATAGTCTGTTCTACAGTCTAGTCTATAGTCTGGACTACAGTCTAGTTTATAGTCTTGTCTACAGTCTAGTCTATATTAAATAGTTCAGTCTATAGTCTAGTCTAGTTTAGTCTAAGCTATATGGTAGTCTGTATTCCAACACAGAGTCTAGTCATTACTGCTGTTTGAAGTTTGGACTTGCATTTGGCCTCACTGTACATCATGACCTTAAACAGCATTCACTTAATTACTTTACTTTTATTAAATATAAATGTTTATTGAAATGTTAATAAAATATGTCTAAATTCTTTGTAAATATGATGTGAGTCTAAGCTAATAAAAAATATATATTTTCAATTTCAAAGCAAACTTCTAACAAAATGTCTGGTTAGTTTAGTTTTTGTTCAAATTGTTTGTCTAGCAGCAGAAAAAACATTATAATCACTTTATTTAAAATATTCATCCTACAATAATTCTCTAACACTTGTCATTTAAATATCGGTTGACTGGCTGAAATTAATTGACACTTTGTGAACCAAAACCAGCCTTTTTGTACCACAAACTCTACCCACCAAATGTCACACAACATACATAAGAGAAACAAACATTCAGAAGAGAAAAAAATAAAATCTGAAAAAATACTACAAAAATGCATAAACGATTACATGGAAAAAAGTTTAAAACGCCTACATACGATTGGAAATTTTTATGGTTTGAAGTAAAAAAAATGTTTCTATAAAACAACTGGTTGGTATGAAAAAAAGGCCAAACTAGAAAAAAAATAAAAAAAAATGTTTCAACAAATTGTTGGTCTATCAAACTACTGCAATTAACGCACCTTAAGGCTTTAAAAAATGCAAAAGTTGCATAGCCAACTTCAGACTGCTTGACTTTAAATAAAAAAATCTATAAAAATTGTATTTCTTGGTTTTATCCTCTAAATATGGCTAACAAAATGTGGTGGAAATATTTTTGAAAAATTTTTTAACAACTTCTTTAATTCTGCTACAACATGTAACAACAGTATATTAAAGATAAAAACCCAGAAAAATTCCAGGGTCTGCAATTGTTGTCCTCTAGTTTTCTTTTTATTTCATATTGTGGTGAAATGTGTAACTGCATTCCCATATTGCGTGTGGCAAGGAGAAAGTCTGGCAATTGATGCTGTTTGTAACTTTTGTATATATTTTTGGCAAATTGTATCGGTTTTTTTCTTACAACGTTTTGTATTACATTTATTATCTGCGGTTTTTTTCTTTGGAATTAATTTTGTTGATTTGTCTTGAAATTAATTACCTTATTTGGTAATTGGTTTCTTTTCTGCGCTGTGTGTTGTGCTCTTGATTTGTTGTGGTAGTAGGTCAAAATGTATAAATTTTTGTGGCTTGCAAGTCGTCTGTTTCAGAATTTGATTTGTGGGAATGGTTTTGTTTTAATTTCAAGTGTTTTGTTTTTTTGTCTTGATAATGACCAAAAAATAAAGTTTTGAAATTGTTTTTGAAATGAATTAATTATAAACAAAACAAGTACACAAGTTATAGCAACAGTTTGAACTGTTTAAGGAAACTTGGTTTTTGCAAAGGAATTTAGTTTTTAATGCTGATAATATGATCTTAAAAATGCTATTAAAAAAGTTTTGATATTTACATATTTTTACAGGAAAGTGTGAAATTGTAGTACAAACTAAAGTCTAAACTAACACTATAGTCTTTACTATAGTACATACTAAACTTAATGCTATAGCACAGGCTATAATCTGAGCTATAATGCAGACATAGTCTCAGTTAGCTTAGGTTATAATCTCTAGTCTACCCTGGTCTACGGCATATACTTATATAGCCTTGTCTAGTCTGTAGTCTAGTTAAAAAGCCAGTCTAAAGTCTAGTCTAAAGTATAGTCTCAAGTCTAGTCTAAGGTCTAGTCTAAGGTCTAGTTTATAGTCTAGTCTATAGATTAGTCCAAAGTCTAGTCTATAGTCTAGTTTGTAGTCTAGTCTATAGTATAGTCTATAGTATAGTCTATAGTCTAGTCTATAGTCTAGTCTATAGTCTAGTCTATAGTCTAGTCTAGTCTATAGTCTAGTCTAGTCTATAGTCTAGTCTATAGTCTAGTCTATAGTCTAGTCTATAGTCTAGTCTATAGTCTAGTCTATAGTTTAGTCTATAGTCTAGTCTATAGTCTAGTCTATAGTCTAGTCTATAGTCTAGTATATTGTTTAGTCTATATTCTAGTCTATTGGATAGTCTATAGTCTAGTCTATTGGATATTCTATAGTCTAGTCTATTGTATAGTGTATAGTTTAGTCTATATTCTAATCTATAGTTTCTTCTATAGTCTAGTCTAGTCTATAGTATAAAATGCTAACAATTGTTGGACAGAAACCACTTTAATAAATAATACGAAAACTTTTAAAAGCTCAATAATAATATCTTTATATATATACAATCACAAACTTTCAAAAGTGTTTATGATAAACAAAAAACATTTGTTTTATACGAAAGTTTTTAAAAGCTTTATAATAACTTTAAAGCTATTAAAGATATTAGTATAATGAATGACAAACTTCATTAGTATATATATATATACCATTATTAGTATAATATAAATGCTTTTTAAAAAAGCTCTTTTAGTTAGAGGGATTCTTTCAATCTTAACCGTAGAACATAGGAAATTCGTCTATAGTCTAGTATAGTCTATAGTTCAGTGTATAGCCTAGTCTGTAGTCTAGTCTATAGTCTAGTCTATAGTCTAGTCCATAGTCTGGTCCATAATCTAGTCTATAGTCTAGTCTATATTCTAGTCTATAGTCTAGTCTATATTCAAGTCTATAGTCTAGTCTATATTCTAGTCTATAGTATAGTCTATAGTCTAGTTTATTGTCTAGTCTATATTCTAGTCTATTGTCTATAGTCTAGTCTATTGGATAGTCTATAGTCTAGTCTATAGTCTAATCTATAGTTTGTTCTATAGTCTAGTCTATAGTTTAGTGTTTACAGTGTAGTCTATAGTCTAATCAACAGTCTAGTCGAAAGTTTATTCTATAGTCTATAGTCTAGTCTATAGTCTAGTCTATAGTCTAGTCTATAGTCTAGTCTATAGTCTAGTCTATAGTCTAGTCTATAGTCTAGTCTATAGTCTAGTCTATAGTCTAGTCTATAGTCTAGTCTATAGTCTAGTCTATAGTCTAGTCTATAGTCTAGTCTATAGTCTAGTCTATAGTCTAGTCTATAGTCTAGTCTATAGTCTAGTCTATAGTCTAGTCTATATTCTAGTTTAATATTTAGTTCAAATTCTAGTCTATTGTCCAGTATATGCTTAGGCTATAATCTAGTTTATAGTATAGGCTATAATATTTTCTATAGTCTTGTTAAAGTCCATCTTTTAGTATTGGTTAATGATATTATATAGGGTATTCAAAATTCGACCTTTGCTTACAATTTCCCACAATTGTAATTGTAGTAAATTATAGTTGTTTGTATTACATATCTTACAATTTCTTTTTTGTTTTTTTGTCTATAATTCTGTTTCTATTTCTTTAAATATTTATACAAACTTGCAGTAAAGTAGAGTAAGACATGTTGCAATGTTGAAAGAATCATTACAAAACTTAAGATTTTTTTGTTCATCTTCAATCAGCAACAGCATCTTCAGTGATGAATTGGAGCCAGTCTAGAGTTAAAAATATATTTATTTATATTATACGATTTTTTTCTTTTGCTATTGCTGCTCGTGTTTGTTTAGTTTGAGGAAGTAAAAAATAAATTTTACTTCTAAATGAAAACAACACTTGACGCAATTTGTGTGCAACACTTGAAGCGTGTTGGGTGAGGAGAGAGATAGAAAAGAAAATGATTATATGTATATGTAAATACTGTTGCAACTTGTGCAAGTAGTGCATGTTAGCTATAGTGTCAGTGATGAAAGTGTTGATAGCTGTAACAACACAATTTTGTTATTAACATATGTTGCATGCTGCACTTATAAAGAGAGAAAAAAATCATAAATATATATAAAAAAAACGATAAAAACTGTGGGGTATATCAAATGTTTTGACTCGGCATTTAAGATTCACAATCTGGTTAAAAAGAAAATTAACACATTATTAAAGCGGGGGAGGAGAGGGAATTTTTATGAAATTTACAAAAAAAAAATGTAAAACTGAAAATTGTTACAATATAAAATATATACTGTGTCATATAGTCGCTGCTGCCGCCATTTGCCTTCATTGGAATTTTTAAATATTCATTAAACAGCTGTTTGTTTATATTGATGTCATTTTGATTACAAAATAAAATAATTTTTATAAAAAACATTTTTCAAAATCTACTAGAAGCAGATTGTTATTTATATATATTTATATACAGATACACTCACACACACACAACCATCCCTTTAGATACACATAGATTCTGTAACAGAATAATAATTGCATCATGATTTGTGGAAAAAATCGAATTTAATGTGAAATGATTCATTTCATCTGCAGCATGAGTTTAGAATATTTATATTTGTTGTTTTGTATTTTTCATTATAATTTGTTTTAAATAAAATCTTTCCATTTGATGATTTTATATGCATTTTTCATATTTCTATGTATTTGTTTATACAATAAACAAATACACACTAGTACCACTACTGTACTGACCGTGTGGTAATTTTATGTTGCAACTAATAATTATGCAAATTTTTTGTTTGTTTTTAGAAACAATGATTCAATTCAAAGGTTTGAATTTTAAATAAAATAACATAACATATGTGTACATTAAGGGGAACTCGTTGGTAATATTTTTAGGAGTAAGGAATTCTATTTAGAAAAGCTTTCGAAAAGCTTTTCTATGATAGTTATATTAACTATAATTTCTGTTTCTGAACTTTTTTTAAATTAAGAATTAAATATACAAATTAAGCTTTGCCTTTCAATATAACATACATATTAAAAAGAGCTTTTAAAAAGCTTTCGTTTATACAAATATTTATTTTATCAGGTGTAAGGGGAGTGTAAAAAAGCTATTCGATTTTGTAAGTTAATATATTTCGAAAGCCTTCTATTTTCGAATCTGGTGTTCATAAATTAAGTTTTGCCGTTCAATATATCATATATATTCAAATGAGCTTTAATATTTGAATAAAGCTTTTGTCATTTTAGAAAGCTTTCATAAAATCTTTCCTTAAGTAATATGTGAACAAATTTAAATTTTTATGGAGGTTCAACTGTGAATAAAACTTTTCCCAAGAAAAATACATTCATAAAAGCTTTCATATTTTCAAAAGCTTTCATGTTTTGAAAAGCTTTGAAAAAAGCTTTTGCTAAGAAATATAACAATTTTAAGTCCTTCCGAATAAGTTTTTTTTACGCGAAATGTTCAATTTACCAGTCTATAGTCTGAAATACAGATCAGTTTATAGACTGGACTGTAGATCAGTCTAAAGTCTGGACTTAAGATTAGTAAGTAGTCTAGACAAATCAGTCTATAGTCTGGACTGTAGTTACGTCTATAATCTGGGCTAGAGATCAGTCTATAGAGTGGACTAGAGATCAGTCTATAGACTGTTTTATGGAAGAGTCCGATAAACTCTAGATAATACTGTTAATAAAGCTTTTTTATTTGCCTTAGCTACTTTGCATCTTTTTTTATATTTAGGTTGAAAATACCTTTCTAGGAGCCTACCTAATGTTTAAGCATGAGTAATTCACAAAACTAGATTTATTTGAATTTAAATAATTGTCTATTGTTTGTGTTCAGCTACAGCAGATTATGCTGAAGTAGTTTAAAGATGAAATTCTAAACTTTTGAGGTACAGAAAATTTTGGTACTTTTTTTAACTAGTAGAGAATACCAATCCAAAATTATTTTTTTTCAAATTAAAATAAACACTCTCAAAATGTTATTAAATTTTTTGTTAAATTAAACACACAATTTTTCATTACTTTAAAATTCTTTTCTCTGCATAATCCCAGGGACTTTTAGGAAATTAACATCATATTTCCCAGGCTTAAATTACCTTTTTTTTAACCCAATTTAATTTAACTAAAATACTTACATATATAAAGTATCCTCCTCAATACTTAATACCATAAAATATAATTTTTATTTTATGCATTTATTTTATAAAAAAAAAACGAATCTATAAAAAGTGCATATTTTTCACATGCTCATAAAAAGTACACAAAATTTTTTTTCTTTTTTGCCATCATTCATACAAACCCCTGGGAGTTGTCCATATTTAGATATCTACAAATAAACTTCCTTTTTGTAAATATGTACATAAGTACTCGATCTTGTTTCTGCTTTAGAATTTTTTCATCTTATATTTAACTAATTTGACCCATTGCCATTTGTGTATATGTATCATGTAAATCGTTATGAAAATGTATAAAAATTCTTTTAACTTTTCAGAATCTACTACTACACTTTAGTAACGTTTCAAAGTAGTCTCACATGCTGTTTGCGAATCCCCCACGTTGCCCTTGTATAAACCAAAATTGGAGTAGTTGTGTATTGTAGTAATCTCTTATTACAGTATTTGTGTATTTTTTGCTTGTATTTGTTTAGTGGAGGTTTCCCTCTTAGACTAGAGTGATATGATAAATTACTGTAACAAGAGGCTAAGTTGGAGTTAGAGATTTTTTGTAGTGTTCTTTTTTTTCTGCATGTATTACTATATAGTAAGTATTTCTATATAAATTGTTGTAAACAATCGTCTTTTACTTTTGTTGTACAACGAGCGAGTTTAACATTTCTACATACATAAAGATATTTACAATTTTTACGTTTTTGTCTTGTCTGATTTTAGTTGTTGTTGTTCCCTTTTGGAATCTTTAGAATTTAGAATTTGCAATTTATCATTCTCATATGTGTAACGAAAGTTACACTCGGAAAGTAATTGATAGTGTAAAGTTTTATAGTCTGCAATATAAAGTCTGCTCAATAGATTTTTAATTAGTAAATAGTCTTTACTGCATATTCTAGTGTAGAGACTGGACAATATAGACTTATTTATAGTACATTCTACAGATCAGTCTAATGGACTATAGATCTGACTTTAGCCTAGACTTTAGATCAATCTACAGCCTGGACTATAGGTCAGACTGTTGATCAGTCTATAGTCTAGAATATAGATTATTCTATAGTCTAGAATATAGATCATTTTATAGTCAAGACTATAGAACATTCTATACACTGGATTATAGATTAGTCTATAGACAGGATTTTATATCGTTCTATAGACCACATTATATAACCATATGCCTATAGTCTGGAATGTAGATCAGTCCCGTCCAGGACCATAAGTCATTCTATAGATTAAAGTCTGTAGACTGTAATAAAGATCAGTCAATAGTCTCGACTATCGATAAGTCTATAGTCTGAATAATATGTCTGGATTATAGATCAGTCTATGCTCTGGTCTTTGGATCGGTCTATTGTTTGGAATGTAGTGCTATCTTTAGATTATAGTCTGTACTATATATCAGTCTCTAGTCTGGTCTATGGATCATTCTATAGACTGGAATATAGATGAGTCTCAAGATCAGTCAATAGTCTAGAGTATAGGTATGAGTATAGGTTATAGTCTGCACAGTAGGACTTGACTTACAATAATTGAATAGTTTAGACTATGGATAAGTCTATAGACTGGACTAAAAATCAATCAATAGCCTGGCCTATAGGTAAGTCTATAGTCTTGACTCTAGATAAGTCTATAGTCTGAATAATAGATCAGTCTATAGTCTGGATTATAGATCAGTCTATAGTCTGGACTATATATCAGTCTATAGTCTGGACTATATATCAGTCTATAGTCTGGACTATAGATCAGTCTATAGTCTGGACTATAGATCAGTCTATAGTCTGGACTATAGATCAGTCTATAGTCTGGACTATAGATCAGTCTATAGTCTGGACTATAGATCAGTCTGGATTATAGATCAGTGTATAGTCTGGATTATAGATCAGTCTATAGTCTAGACTATAGATCAGTCTATTGTCCGGACTATAGATCAGTCTTTAGTCTGGACTATAGATCAGCCTATAGTCTGGATAATAGATCAGTCTATAGTCTGGACTATAGATCAGTCTACAGTCTGGACTATAGATCAGTCTATAGTCTGGACTATTGATCAGTCTATAGTCTGGACTATAGATCAGTCTATAGTCTGGACAATAGATCAGTCTATAGTCTGGACTATAGATCAGTCTATAGCCTGGGCTACTACACATCAGTCCACAATCTAAACTATGTAGCATTTGTTTATGAAATTGTTCGAGTGTTGAAATCAGAAACAGTCTCTGTGCAATTCCGAACATTGAAACTTTAACAAGCTTTAGGTTGATATATATGTTTTTTGTTTGTTTTCAACATAATTTTTGTTTTCCTTTTGTTTAGATTTAGCCTGTGAACAGAAAAGATAACGAACCTAAAAATTGTATGATGATTTTTTTTTCTTGTATATTCTGCTATTTAGATCGTTTTATATTTCTTAACTCAATTGTTGCATGCATGCATGCAACTCTTCAAAACATGTAGTCATTATTTGGAAAATGGGAAACATAAGAAATGAACAGAAACAAAAAAAACATAGAAACACTGAAATATAGGAAATCTCCATACAACTTGTGTGGATTCTAAGGAGGAGACCTGACTAAACTGAATGACTATATGCTTGCACTTGATACTGCTCATGGGCTAGAGAAGAAAAAAGAAGATTTTTTGTGTTTTTGGTTGTTTCTAACGAGGATGATGATGACAAAAAAAATGTAAACTTGCCGAAAGAGTGAAGATGCAGGCATGTGTGGTAAATATGATATCGTGACTAAAATGGACTTAGATAAAATAATACAATTGAAAAAAACGTGTCTAAAATAATACTAAAATACCGTTTTGTCACGGGACAAAACTACTCTAGTTTCTAATGTCAAAGAAAATTCTTTGTAATTAAAAGTACTTTAAGTAAATCTGTAATACCGTTTAAAATTTCAATGAATGCTACATTCTCTATGTAAGCTTTTCATTTATTTAGGTTAAGCTTTATGTAATTAATTTAAATTTCCAATATATTTAGTTTATTCGCAGCTGTTACACTATATTTAATCATTATTTGCTTTTATTGCTTAAGTGCCTGAAGCCCTTTAAAGTATGCATTAACTATGCTTAATAACATAATCCCTAAAGTAGGCAATACAATTTGATGATGTTCAATAAAATACACAAGATTAAAGCTTTAAATTTAGTCATACAATCTAGTTTAGTTCACATTCGTCTTAGATTTGTCTTTTACAATTGACTATACCTTTCCAGCTGACACAGTTTCAACAAAATGTTAATTAAAATCTACTACATACTTTTAGGCGAAACACAAACAATAGCGTCAACATACCTGTAAAGAGAAAGGAAAAGAAACAGAAAATTAATTAGTTAATTAATCACGTTGGTGGAGAGAGAGAGAGAGTGAGACAAAGATGTAAAATAAATCTTAAAATATAGTAAAAAAATTAGCAAGGATTTTAGTTTTTAAATCCTTGAAAGTATAGTAGTTAAAACAAAGGAATTAGAACAAATTTTTCAGTAAGCTGCTGCAAGGATTAATTTGATTTTTCCACAAAATAGTTTGAAAACACAGATAAGCCAGTTTGACCTATTTAATAGCTTAAAGTTTAAAATTTCCATTTACTTAATATAACAATTTTATTATTATTCAAACAAATTCAACTATTTTCAATAATATAAAAATTTCATTGCCCCCATTATTTATTATCTATCAAAAATTGATTTTATTTGCTCTCCAGCCACCCCTGCATGTACTTACAATTTCTATTCTTTAAATAAATTTTAAAAACTTTATAGACTAAATTTAATCTCTTACAAGTTCGTTGACAATTTTTATTATATTTTTTTCATTTTGAATTACATCAGACAACGACGCGCCTTTTAATTAAAAATTAAAATTGATTTAAATATTTATTATATTTTTAATTCTTTTTTATCCCTACATTGTGCCTATACAAAAGGTCATCAGTTTTTATTGCTCCCCATTAGTGAGTAAATCCACAAAGAGTTACGCCTGATACTCGCTTACACGTACTTAAGACGTTTGTAATGAAGTGTTTTTTTCTTTTTAATGAAAATTTATGTATTCCCAGCTTTGGGTTAGCGGTTTAATGATCTCGCTTTTAATTTTTCTGTTTTGTTAGTGGTTTGTTTGTTTTAATGAATATTGCATTCAATAAAAAATTATCAGTTTATTATTTGTTTATTATTTGAGAGAGACAGAGCGAGAGTGTAAGAAAAAGGGAGTTTTGAGTAATTAATTGCAAGTTTTGTAGTTTTTTGGGGAAAACAGAGTAGTTTACGATCTCAACTTTAGAGTAGACTATATCTTGAACATGAACATGATCTGGAATCTGAATCTGTCTAAAGTCTGGACTATACATCAGACTTTCGTCTGAACTATAGACCAGACTTTCGTCTGTACTATAGATCAGACTTTCGTCTGAACTGTAGATCAGACTATAGTCTAAACTATAGATGAGACTATTGTCTGAACTATAGATCACACTATAGTCTGAACTATAGATCAGACTATTGCCTGAACTATAGATCAGACTATTATCTGAACTATAGATCAGACTATTGTCTGAACTATAGATCAGACTATAGTCTCGACTATGAATCAGACTATAGTATGGACTAATGATCAGACTATAACCTGCACAAAAGGTCGGACTGCAGTCTTGACTATGGATCAGACTGAAGTCTGGACTAGAGATCAGGCTATAGAGCGGATTTTAGAATAAAATAATGGAGTTGGAGTTAGAGTTAGAGTAGACTATAAAAGGGAACTTGAGAACAAACTAAATGCTGGACAATAGTCTGGACTTTACATATGACCATAGATTGAACTTGGGATCAGACTACAGATCATTCAATCGTCTGAGCAGTCAGTAAATCGTCTGATAAGACTATAGTCTGGACTATATATCAGGCTACAGTCTGGACTATAGATCAGACTACAGTCTGGACTATAGATCCGACTACAGTCTGGACTATAGATCAGACTACAGTCTGGACTATAGATCAGACTACAGTATGGTCTATAGATCAGACTATAGTATGAACTTAGACTACAGAACAAACTATAGAGCTACTAAATACTAAAGCTCAATCCATAACCTAAGTTATATATCAGTGTAAGTTGATAAGTTAATAAGTGTTGATAAGTTTATAGACTGATTTATAGATCAGTCTATAGTTCCAATTGTAGATCAGTCTATAATCTGAACCATAGATCAATCTTTAGTCTGGCCTAGAGATCAATGTATATTCTGGTCATTAGATCAGTCTATGGTCTGAAATGTAAGTAGATCAGCCTAGACTATAGACTTTATATTCTAGACTATTTATTATAGTATTGTATTGAACTGTAAAGCGACTGTAGTGCAGGCTGTAGTCCGAACTAGGAGATGATTATAATCTGGGCTATAAAACAGATTATAGTCTGGCGTTTAGAGCGAATTATATAATAAACTTTCGATTAGTCTATAGTTTGGACTGTAGATTAGACTATAGTTTTCAGTATAGAGCAGACTGTACTATGGGCTCCCCCCGGGGGCATGTTACCTTGGCGAAGACCTCCGCCTTGGTGTTATTGCATTCCCGGGGTATAAAGAGGGCCCAATACCTCCAATCTGACCGGGATTGAAAAA
>NC_060953.1:57417261-57421916 GCF_022045245.1 Lucilia cuprina
GACTATAGACTAGACTATAGACTAGACTATAGACTAGACTATAGACTAGACTATAGACTAGACTATAGACTAGACTATAGACTAGACTATAGACTAGACTAAACAATAAACTAGACTATAGACTAGACTATAGACTATACAATAGACTATAGACTAGATAGTGTAGGATGTAGACTAGATTGTAGTTCGCACTATAATCTGCAATGTTGACTACAAAATACACTATAGTGTTAACTTAAAAGTAAAATATATTTTGGACTTTAGATTAGTCCAAATATTAGACTACAGGATATTGTCTTGATGTTAGTTTTAATTTCAGTCTTGACTATAGACTATTGCTAAACTAAGCTATTTGGAGTTAGAAGAAAGAGCTGAGAGAAATAAAACCCAATCAAAATTGTAATTAAAACCCTTCACTTAAGTATATAAAGATATAAACAAAATAATAAATATATGTATGTATATATAAGAGTAATAATAATAAAATGAACATGTTTGTTTAAGGAAAATTATATAATTTATATAACAATAAAAATATTTATTTACACAACAATAATCTGCAAATACTTGACATACAAAATTCTAATATAAATAAACCTCTTTTATGTTATTGGTAACCACCCCGTTTTTTGTGTTGGTTTTTGGCAAAATATTTTATTTTTATTTTATTTATATTTTCTGTTGTTATTATAGAGCTTTTATTATACCCGTTACAGTTAAAAATGAAATGAAATAAAAAATTTTAGCAGACATTTTGACGCTTTTCCGTTTAAATGGTAATAATAAGCACAAATTCATACATAGAAAGATTTGTGTTTGTATAGAATTAAATACTTTTACAACTTTTTTGAGCCATTATAGCAAACAATAAAAAATCAGTTGCATTTTGTAGTTCAAAAGTACTAAGAGAAGATGATGATGATGAAAAAATGCCTAAAAAAACAAAAAAAAAACATTGAACTTTTTTAAGAAAATGTTGTTTTTAAGTATAATGAGAAAAATGCCTTTTGGCAAGGCTAACAAGTTTTTGTTTTCTTTATCTATATCGAATTAAATCGATATAAAAAAAGAAAGGGGATATATATTTTTAAGTATAAACAAAAAGTAGAGCACTGTTATGTCTAGGGGAATGGGAAGTTATTTTTATGAAACGTTTTGATAAGAACATTGTTTAAAATTTTAATTTATAAAGTTTTATACGGTTGACTTCTATAAATTAATAAGTTTATAGACTAGTCAATACACTAGTCCATTAAGTAATCAATAGGCTATTTCATAGACTAGTTCATAAACTATTCCATAAACTAGTCAATAGATTTGTCCATATACTAGCCCATAGTCTAGTTCATAGACTAGTCTATCTATTAGTCTATAGACATAGTCATAGTATAGTCAATGACCTAGTCCATAACCTAGTCAATAGAGTAGTCAATAGACTAGTCCATATACTATTTCATAAACAAGACAATAGATTAGTTCATAAACTAATCAATAGACATGTGCATACACCAGCCCATAGGCTACTTCATAGACTAGTCCATAGACTAGCTATCAGTTTATAGTCTAGTCAAGTCAATAGACTAGTTCATGGACAAGACCATAGACTAGTTCATAGTTCTTCTATAGACTATTTAATTGACTTGTACATAGAATAGTTCATAGACTAGTTCATAATCAAGTTCGTATACTACTTCATAGACTAGTTCATAGACTACTCCATAGACTAGTTAATAGACTTGTCCATAGACTAGTTCATAGACTTGTTCAGTAACTAGTTAATAGACTAGAACATCGACTAGTTAATAGACTTGTCCATAGGCTAGTTCAAAGACTAGTTCATAGACTAGTTCATAGACTAGTTCATAGACTAGTTCATAGACTAGTCCATAGACTAGTTCATAGACTAGTTCATAGACTACTCCATAAACTAGTTCATAGACTACTCCATAGACTAGTTCATAGACTTGTCCATAGACTAGTTCATAGACTAGTCTAAAAACTAATTCATAGAATATTTCATCGATCAATAAGTTTGTCCTTAGATTAGTCAATAGTCTTTATGAAAAGTCTGCATTTTATGAAAAGTCGAATTTTCATAAAATGCAGACTTATTCCGACTTTTCGACTTTTTCCAAATTTTTCCGACTTTTCGACTATTTTGGACTTTTTCCGACTTTTTGACTATTTTCGGGGTTTTCCGACTATTTTAGAGTTTTTGACTTTTTTACACTATTTTCGAGTTTTTGACTTTTTCCGACTTTTCCACTTTTCGATTTTTTCCTAGAAGATAGTCGACTTTTCAACTTTTTTCTACAAAAAGTCGATTGTTCAATTATTCGAAAGCCGATGTATAGAACCCTAGTTTATATACTAGTCCATATGGAAAATGTTTGAAAAAAATTAAGTACTTTTAACCCTAAAAATGTACTAAAATGGTAAAAGTTAAAACAGTTTAGAAATTTCCATTCAACCATAAACCACGTGCTCATTAAATATCGTTACTTGTTTTAACTTAAACAATAGTACGTTCTCTTAATAATATGTATTTGTGTTGGAAGGGAGGAGTGTTTATTGGTGTTAAAGTTTTTTTTTTTAGGGTTAATTGCAATTGAGTCACATCATGTATAATACTGCAGTTGTTATTGTTTTTGAAAGTTTATTTTTTCCCAGTAAATATGATTTCAATTGCAATTTTCACACACACACACAGATATTACAACAATGACGTCATCTACATACGTGTTCTATGATGAGAATGTGTGCAAAAAAAACTTATTAAGACGAGAGTGTGAGAGAGAGACGAAGTATAAATAGTAAATTAATGTTTACACTCAAGTAAATTGCTTTCACAATAAAAATGTTTAATCTTTTCCAAAAAAAATTTCTAATGAAATTTTCTTTTTAAGAACTTTATAAAACAACAACAACAAATTGTTTATAATAAACTTTTATTGCAAATTGAATTTTGAAGTTTCTTTATAATTTGGCAGAAAGTTGATTTAGAAAATTATTAATTTTGCTATAAAGTTTCTAACTACAAATAACGTTTAATGGTTTTTTCTTAAGAAAAAAAGAATTTAATTAAAACAAATTGTAGTTCAATATTTAAATTGAAAGTTTTTATGTTAATAATCATTTTCCCAAATCTAATTTGCTTAAATTAATTTAATAAAATTTATTTTAAATTGTTACCTTTATAAATCACTAAGTTGTTGACATATTCAAATTAGTTTCCGCTAAACATGTGTGTTTTAGAACTAATAAATTTTACAATTTATACGCACAATCCTTTCTAAAAAAATTAGCAACAAAGATATAGAAAACGATGATAAAAAATCAAGAAACAAAATGTCAAAAATTTAGCTTTCTTATCTTTTGCTAAAAACATACATTTTTATTTTTATCAATGATTTTATGTTTTTTTTTTTTGCTAATAAAAATATATCTATTTTTTTCTTTCAGAACATAAATAATTTAATCCCACAAACAAAATCTAAAGTCTTAATATTAATAATTAAATTAAAGAAAAATATATTTCTATTGAGATTTACAAAGAAATAATAATAAATAAATATGTTTCCTTGACTTTTTCTTTTATTTATGATTTATAATTATTTTTCTTTTGTAAAAAAAAAGTTGTCAAGGTGGGTGGGTGTTAAAGAAAATATGTATATAAAATGAGTTGATATCTATTAAATAGAATGAATGACAAAAATATAATAAAAATTAAACTAATCCGTTTGAATTAATGTTAACTTAACCTTAAACTTTCTTTTAGAAAAACATGAGCATCAAGAGTGAGACTATATCTATGTGACATGAGTTTGACATAACACTCTGCATAGTGTACATTATAGTCTTAGCTATTAAGGCCAGAAATCCAAAACAGTCGTTCTATACTTGCTAGACCCGAATTCTGTCTGCATTATAGTCCAAAGTTTAGTCTGATCTTTAGTCCACACTAATTTCTGGACTTTAGAAACTACATAAGTTATAGTCTGCTTAATTCTCTAGACAACTTTACCATTCAGGCTAGATATTACTTAATCCAAATTAACGTCTTTATTATAGTCCAGAATAAATTTTGAATATAATTGGATTATATTTCAAACTATAGTCTGATTTATAGTCCTGACTATAGTCTGCTATAAAGTCCAAACTATATATGCTTTATAATCCAGATTATAAGCAGATTTTAGTACACTTAGTGCACTTTTCCTTAGCCCAGATTATAGTTTACAATGCCCATAGTACAGACTGTCGATAGTTTAACGTGAGCACCTGCCGTGTCGGCCTATCTCACGGTGGTCTTTTTCATCCACTGGGTAGACTTGAGAACGGTCTACCATCGCCCCTTTGTCTTCAATGAAGACGCAGGTGGCAATTTTTGCACATTGGCTTGACCGGTACCATGCGCAAGTACTTTGCTGGAGTACTCGAGCTATCTAATCTCTTGCCAAAGTAGTCACGTTGTAAGACAACCACACTACTATGGCTCTGTTAAGTCGGCAACAGCACCTAGAGACGTAACCGGTGGACCGAAGCAGGATCCATCAATATGCCGTAGACATTGTTCTTACTCACAGTGACACGCTGTGGCAAGTCGAATATGAACAGAGTAAACTCTGAAACATATCTGGACAAGGAAGGAAACT
>NC_060953.1:57422016-57427849 GCF_022045245.1 Lucilia cuprina
CGGTATACTTTAAGGTGGGTATTGGACCAATATTTTTGTATGTTACAAACATCAGCACAAACGTATAATACCCTCCCCACTATAGTGGTGTAGGGTATAAAAATAGTAATAAGTTTTTTTTTTGCAAAAATAAAAAAAATTATTTTTTTTTTTCATTATAAATCAACTACACGCACTCATACTAATACTTTTTTACTTTGAATATATATATTTTTTTATTACAAAAATAGTGGCAATATAACTTTTGATTGTCACATTTGTTACGCATGACTCCGTCATAAATTTAAATTAAATATGTAGTTTTGTTTACTTTTTTTCAATTTAATTTTATTTAAATAAAACGCAATTAAAATATTTAACACTTGGTAATTAATGGTTGTAATAAATTATTATATATTTTTTTGTATTTTACTTTTAGCATTTGTATTTTTATATTTATTACAAAATTAAATAGAACTAATATTTTATTAAGAATAAAAACAAGTTTGCTTGCTATTATTTTTCGCAAATCAATCAGCTGTTGCTAAAAGGTAGCCAGATTGTTTGTTAGCAAAATTTTTAGATAAAAAATTAATTTCACCTTTTTTTTATTAATTTTCTATTTAAATTTATAGTTAAGACTTCCTGTTTTTGCTTAAAAATTTCTAAAAATTTATTTGATGTTTTTGTATTTAAAAATATATATCTTTTTTAGCATAAACAAAAAAAAATAAAATTATTTTTGCTGCCAACTTATTATTATCTTTCATGTTGATGGGCATAATCTAGCATCACATTTTGTTTATTTTTTGCTAAAAAAAATATCTATATTTTATTTACTTAAAATAAAGGCGTTTGAATTTGTTTATTTTGTAAATTAAAATTTTTGCATATAATTTGTCCGTAAAAATACCGGCAACCACTGTGGCAAATAAAACTCATGCCAGAGATAGCAGAAGAATTTAAAAAAACACCTTCCATATGCTTTGCTAATAGTCGTATAGGGAGAACCATAATAATAGGCTTTGGTCTAGACAATCCAACTAATGTAACGACTATTAAAGGGAATGAAGTATTGACTGTCGAATAGACTTTAGTAAGTAATGGCACAGATACTTTAAGCAAACTATAGGGCAGACTATAGTCCTATAGGTTAACTACAGCGCAGAATATAGTCACAACAAATTCTGTAGCAGCTTTAATTTTTTGTTCTGACTATAGTCAAGCATTAGGATAGAATATAGTTAAACTATAGAACTGGAAATAGTCAAGCTTTATTCCACATTTTCGCTTAAGTTTAGTTCAAATATAGGACCGATTAAAGTCAAAATTCAGAACAGACTACAATCAAATAATACCCCACCTATAGCTAAATTTTAGGACAGTATATAATAAATTTTAGATTCGCAATACAGTCAAGACTATAGTCAAACAGTTTCAAGTCTACAGTCAAAGTTTCGAATATAATATAGTCAAACGTAAAGTCAAACTATAGTCAAGACTACAGTCAATTGACGGTCTTGACTATATCAAATATATAATGCCCAATAATAGTCAAACAGTAACCTATAAGAAATCTTTCATCCAATCTATCATCAAACTATAGTCCATACTATAGTAAAATTCTAGTCCACACATATTGCCAAGTCTTTAGTCAAACTACAGTCCTGGCTTTTGTGAAAGTATAGTCCTGCCCTTAGTTCATACAATAGTAAAACTCTAGTCCACACTATCTTCCAAATATAGCCAAGTCTTTAACCAAACTTGGATTTGTGAAAGTATAGTCCAGTCTTTAGTTCGACTATACATCAGACTAAAGTCAAACATCAGACTATAGTCAAAATATAGTTCACAATATATTATATTTAAGAATATTGTCAAACTATAGGTTAGATAATAGTTAAACTATAATCAAGATTATAATCAAAATTATACCTAAACTCTAGTCCTGACTACAGTCAATATATAGCCCAGATTATAGTAAAACTATAGCCCAGACAATAGTCAAACTATTGCTATGATTATAGTCAAACTATAATCCTGGTTATAGTTAAAATATAGTCCTGACTATAGTCAAACTATAGTTCTGACCACAGTTAAAATATAGTCCTGACTATAGTCATACTACAGTCCTGACTGTAGTTAAACTATAATCGAAGCTGTAGTAAGCATATAGTCCTGACTATATCCAATACTGATAATACTGAAGTCAACCTCTTGTCAAACTATGTTTGGACAATAGTCCACACAATAACTCAGAATATAATCCAGGCTATAAAACAGACTATAATCAAAATATTATCACGACAAGTAACAAACTGTAGTCCATTCTAGAGTGAAACTCAAGTCTATTCTAGACTAGTCCAAGCTATAATCAGCCGATAATCTAAACTACTGTCAAACTACAGCCTAGGCTATAGCCAAACAAAAGTCCAGTTTATAGCAAAACCAGCCAAAGTGTAGTCTAGACTATAGTCAAACCTTAATTCAGATTATAGTGAAACTATAGTCCAGATTATAGTGAAACTATATTCCAGACTATAGTCAAACTATATTCCAGACTACAATCAAACTATAGTCGAAATTATAGTCAAACTATAGTCTAGACTATAGTCAAAATATAGTCCAAACTATTGTCACATTGAAGTCCAAGCTATAGCAAAACTATAGTCCAGAACTATAGTCCAACTATAGACGAACTCTATTTTAGACTTAGTTAAGTAAAACTACTGCTATAATCTAAGCACAGAACTGAACATATCTATCGACTATAAAACAGACTGCAGCCTCGCCTACAGAGCTCACTATAGCTAAAACTAAAGACCCGGTTATAATTCCATCTGTAGGGTCATTGGCTAAAATGTTTGCAAAAAAAAAAAAAAACTCAAAATAATTTATGCAATATCCGTTTCAAACCGTCATATAATGAGTCAAATATTTTTAGCAAAACAAGCAAGAACAGCAACACAAACACGAAAATATATATTTATGTATATTTGTTTATAAATTCAGTTTATATTTGTTTTACACATATAGTTTTTTTTATTATTTGCTAAACAGTAAAAATTTCTATAGGTTTATTTGCCAAAAACATAATAAAATTAAAAGAAAAAAAAAAAAACAACAAGAATAAAAATATATTTTTTTTTTTTTTCATTTCACTGTGAAAAAGTCAAAGACCGTTTGACCGAATTGACTGGCGTAATAGTGTAGTCCGATGTATATATATTTTTCTGGTTTAGAAAATATATAAAAGGAAAGAGGCGTTGGTAATCACGAGATCTTTTATTTTGTTGGCATCAGTAAAAACACACACAATTATAAACAACGAAAAAATGTTGAAAATTTTTATTGAAAGGTATTAAAATTGGGGAATGTTTTCGTTTTTAAGAAGAGTATCGATAGATGGATGATGTGAATAAATACAAAAAATTCATCATACAATTAAAAAAAAAATAGAAATGAGTCATTTTTTAAAATAAAATTATTTTATTGCATGTTTTATTATAGTTTCAAAACAAAAGCAAAAATATATTTTAAAATTTATGCAAATTTTTTAATTATATAGAAATATTCATAATTTAGACAGGAATAAATTTGAAAGTGCTAGAAAAGTAATCTCACACTTTCGTCTTATGAAATATTTCAAAGTTAGATCCACCCATTTTATAGCAAAAAAATTTTTAACACTTTGTCTAACAGTTTGAAAGAACTGGTTCTTGTTTTTTTTTAGTTTCAACTAAAATGAATCATATTTTTGCTTTAGTCGTTGCTAGTTTTTTTAATCAGTTTTTTTTTTTTTTTAAATTTAATTTCTTTTTTTCGCTTGAGTTAATTTCGTTTTTGATCGTGTTGCCAAAAATATTATAATTTGTTTTCAAATATACATTTCTTTAGTAGTGTTTTTAGCTAATTTCTATGTGTGTTTTATTTTATAAATGCTTTTGAAATTAACACACATAAATCTTATGTTTAAATCCTCATATTATACATTTTAAGATTTATTTCTGATTTTTTTAAATTATGTGCAAATTTTCTTAACACAGTCAGGTTATAGTAATAGTTGCAATAAACTTAATCAGATTTTAATTAAAATATCGTGAAATCATGATTCACATTACAGTCAAACTTCAGTCCGGAACAATACAAAACTTAAGTCCAGACTACGATCAAACTGCAGTCCAGACTATAGCAAAGAAATATACTCAAAATATAGCCAAGAGTTTAGTTAAAGGATAACAGTTCAACTATAGTTCAAAATATAGTCAAACTATAGTCGACAATATAATCAATCCATATTCTAGAATTTAGTCAAACTATAGTCCAGAGTATAGACTTACTATAGTGCAGGGTATAAAAAAAACTATAGTCTAAACTATAATTGAAAACAACAGTTCAGACTATAGTCAAGAGTATATCTAAACAGTCACACTATAGTCCAAAGTATATTCAAAGGTTCGTCCAAACTATAGTCCGTACATATGTAGTACAGACTATAGCCATACTAACGTTTAGAATACACTCAAACTGTATGGCAAAATATAGTAAAACTATGGTCCAGACTTGGTTTAAACAATGGTCTTAGCAATAGTCCACACTTTAGTCATATTATAAGCCTCTATATTCTAACAATAATTCTGACTCTATAGAAACAAGAGCTAAGACTATAATCAACCTATATTCAAGATTTGACTATAGTCAAACTATAGAGTTTAAGAGACTATATTAAAACTAAATTTTAGTTAATAGTGAAAACAAACTATAGTCCAGGCTATTTGTTTATTAAAAAAACGCACTACAGCCTTTGCTATACATCATTTATTGTAGCACCCTTTAGTTACATATTTTTCATTTTTTTTTTTAACAAATCCATATTGCTTTAGTTTTCATTTATAAGTATTTTTCATTATGCCACTAACAAACTATTGGCATTAGTACTATTTACACAAAACATACATGACTTTACTCATACAAAACACACATCTCTATGTATATGTAATTCTATACATAAACACAAAGTATCTATGTCTGTTTTTTTTTTTTCTTATTTTTTAAAATTTTGATGCAATTTTAAGCTGTCTATTTGTCTGGCACGCATTTAATAGAAAAAAATTTTAAATTTGGCATAGAACACATGTGACCAAAAGTTTTTATTTTTGTTGCACACAACAACCACAACAACAAATCGTCTAATATTAACAAAAAGACAGATGAACAATAAAAAGAAATAAAGTGCAAAAAATTGCATGTTTTATTACAGCAAAATGATGCAATTGTTGTAGTGGATGCGGTTGCTATGTGTTTGTGTAGCCACACTTACAGTTAGTTAGATCATATGTACAAATATGTCTGATAGCAGACATGATCAAAATGCTGCTATATATAGTTATGGTTATTTTGAAAAAAAATATAAAATAATTAATTTTTAAGTATAAAAATATAACGTCATTTTATTTGGCGGCAGAATAATGATTTCAATTATTTGGCTTTTTAAGAATTAAGAATGAATGCCTGATTTTCAGAGTAGACTAAAACCTATAGACTAGACTGTAGACTAGACTATAGTATATACTATAGACTAGACTATAGACTACACTAAAGAATAGACTACAGACTAGACTATAGACAAGACTACAGAATAGACTAGACTATACTATATACTATAGACTAGACTATAGACTACACAAAAGAATAGACTACAGACTAGACTATTGACAAGACTAGAGAATAGACTAGACTATAGACGAGACTATAGACTAGACTATAGACTAGACTATAGACTAGACTATAGACTATAGATTAGACTATAGACTAGACTATAGACTAGACTATAGACTAGACTATAGACTAGACT
>NC_060953.1:57427949-57501227 GCF_022045245.1 Lucilia cuprina
CAAAAAATAAAAATTTTATAAAAGTAAAAATTGTAAAAATATACTCATGGTGTAGGGTATCATATGGTCGGCCATGCCCGACTATACTTTCCTACTTGTTTATTATTATTTTTTTTTTTTCATACGTTGCATGCTTGCCAGCAGCACAGAAAAACTTTTGTTCTTGACATAATTATAAGCAAATGTTGTTATTTGTTTAAAAAAATAATAAATATTTTCTTTGTTGTTTTTTATGTAACGTGTTTTTTTCGAAAACTTTGTTTGACAAGTTTAATTTCAGAAAAAAACTTTTCACTGACATTTTTGTCGGCATCTTAAGTTAATTAATAATAATACAAGATTTTGCAAATAATAGTTTACAAAAACATTTATGAAAACGATTTTTCTACAAAATTTCATGAAGCTAATTCTTTAAATTTTGTTTATCACTTTATTTACAGCCGCTCCTTTCCCTTTTTGTCTTTCCTACGCTAAAGCAACGGTCTAGAATCAATTACCAAAATCTGTCTTTGCTTACAGAAATAAAATATTTATATATAATCTGAATATTTAACCCTTAAAACGATATGGAGTACATGACCTTTTATGAAATCATTTTATTAAAGATATACTTTTATTAAGGGTATTCATAACATTGTTTTAGCTTACAGTCGAGATTATAACCCGCTTTCTAATAGTAACTATATACAACCTACAGTCGAGGCTAAAGTCCCTAGTCGATACTGTTATTTGATTTATATAAACCATAGTCCAATATATAGTTTAGAATAGACTATAGTCATGAATATAGTCTAATCTATAGTTAAGACTCTAATCTAATCTATATTCGACAGTAGAGTTTGTAGTTTGATCAATAGTCGAGATTAAAACCATTGATCTACATTCTAAACCATAGAATGATCTATAGTCGAGGCTATAGAATGATCTATAGTCGAGTCTATAGAATGATCTATAGTCGATACTATAGGAACTACAGAATGATATTTAATCGAGATTGTAGAATGATCTATAGTCGAGACTATAGAATGATCTATAGTTTAGACTATAATATGATCTATAGTCGAGACTACAGAATGATCTTTAGTTGAGACTACAGAATGATCTTTAGTAGAGACTATAGAATGATCTATAGTAGAACTATAAAACGATCTATAGTCGAGAATATAGAACGATCTATAGTCGAGACTATAGTATGATCTATAGTCGAGACTATAGAATGATCTATAGTCAATACTATAGAATGGTCTATAGTCAATTCTATAGAATGATCTATAGTCCAGACTATAGAATGATCTATAGTCGAGACTATAGTATGATCTATAGTCGAGACTATAGAATGATCTATAGTCGAGGGTATAGAATAATCTATAGTCAATACTGTAGAATAATCTATAGTCCAGAGTATAGAATGATCTGTAGTAAAAACTATAGAATGATCTATAATCAAGACTATTGAATGATCTATTGTCGAAAATATAGTATGATCTATAGTTTAGATCTATAGTTGAGTCCAATATGAAATTTGACCGGGGCTTAAGCTTAAGTGATATGTAATCGAGATGGTAGTCTGATCTGTTCGGCACAACAAGACTTCAAACTGTTTATTATCTTTAGCCCGATCTGATTTTCATTTGAATCTTTAGACAAATTTATAGTTAAGACTATAGTCACATCTATAGTCGAGTATATACTTTAATCTGTTGTCTTTACTCTGATCTACAGTCTAGTCTATAGTGTGGTACAAATTCCGAATTTTAGACAGATCTAAGATGTATGCTATAGTCAGATTCATAGAAATGTCTATAGTCTAAACAATACATCTAAAGTCTAATCTCTAGTTTGATCCTTAGCAAATCTGTTTTCATCTTATAAGAGGCTGGGACTGACACTATAGTCTCTTAGTCTAAATTCAACAATAGTCCCTTAAGAGGTAAAGATTTCTGTTGACTTACAGTGAATACTACTATTTGAAAATTATTTGTATTTACGTCATAAAGGAAACAAAAAATAAAATAATAAACATTTTAAGAAGGCATATCATACCCACAATCTATAAATATTTCTTGCAAATATCGTAAATGTCTGGCTAGGTACAACAAAAGAAAACGTAAAAAACAACAACATCAACAAAAATATACTGCAAAAAGGCCGGGTCAACATTAACGCTAAATTACCCTACTGCATATTACAAGCAACCTAAAAACGACAACAGCTATAAAATTCCCTAAAAATTATAACAACAACAACAATATTTAGTTTCTGTATAATACAACCCTAAATTATAGACTAAAATGTGAATGAAGACCATGACCAGGATACTGTGAAAGGAAAAGAGAGAGTTTAGGCGAAAAAAAGGCAAAAAAAGAATAAAAGCAAAAAGGGAAAATTTTGGTATTTACTGTCATTGTTTGCCATCGAGGGAGACGACGATGTGGTTGAGGAAAGGAGCTATAATAACAAAAGCTATAGTTTATAAAAGCAACAACAACAATATTAAAGAAAGATGACTAAAATATGAATGAAAGAATGAATTTTTTTTGGGAATATATACGAAAAATTTACACGTGCTTAGCAAATATTTTGTATTTCCTTTTTCCTATAGCCAACGAGATAACCCAGCAAATGTTTTTAGAGAAGGTTTCAAAATATTTTTTTTTTTAAATTTTGTGTACAATAACGTATGTTTGAGATTTGTTGAAATTTATTAAAATATTTCATGTTTGTTGCTAGTTTTTATTGTTTAAACAATTTGCTGGGTTATGTTTATACCGCAACAAATCGAATAGGTTTGAGATTGCAGAATTGTTGTGTGTTCAGTGTTTCCAACATTCAACAACAAATAACCAAAAATTTTGAAATATGGTTTATTTATTCCGTGTTCACAATTGTGGTCTTTGTGTGAAGGATGAGTGGTAATAGTTAGTCACTGAGGAGTAGGAGTAATCGAGGCAACAACAACAATAAGAATAACAAAAACAAAATCAAATGGAAAGAGTAAAGAAAATTCGTTTCGCGTGCCAAATTGTTGTTTAACCACTCAACCATGGTTTTTTTTTTTTGGTCTTCTAATGTAATGGAAGACATAATGCCCTCCCCCTCCTCAGTCATCCAAAATAACGAACCATCCCATTATTAAGCTTTAGCAAATTGTTACGTTTGTTTTGTATACCTCGGTCTTGTTTTGTTGGATTTAAACTTTTGTGTTCTACATTATTTTTCGCCAAAAACAACCAGTCAACTCTCTCTTGCCTTTTACTCTAATGGTTTTGCTAAAAAAAGGAAACAAAATAGTTTATGGCTCATAGATTTACAAGGTTAAAAATTACATTTTTCATATTAGAAATACAAACAGCTTAGAATAGCACAAACTGCTGCTATAAACAGCATAATAAAAATTATCAAGAAATACAAAGAATTAAACAGAGAAAAAAAAACAATCGTTACAAACGAATTGTCTGATGATAAATGATGGTGACTTAAGGGAAAATTATGAAAAAACACACACAACAGGAAATATTATGAAAAATATTAATTTATATTTTTGTTTGTTAAATGTTGTTTATTTTTTAACTACGCTAAAAGACAGAGAGGAAGAAACGAAACCTGGCCAAAATAATTATTAGTTTTAAAGTATTTATTTTAGACTATTAAGGATTTATTAGCAGTTATGTTAAGGAATGTAATCATTGGTTTTATTAATAAATTATTTTTTCTTTTCTTTTTCAGGTAACATTTCTGAATTTTATTACATTAGTAAGTAAATTTTATAATTTTTTATAAACAATTTTTAAAAAGTTGTTTAAACTGATCTACAGTTGAGTATTTAGTCTTATTTACAATAATAACTTTAGTAGAATCTATAGTTGGATCTATATGAAACCATACTCTATTCATTAGTCGAGACCATAGTCTAATGTATAGACGATATCAATGTATGAGACTATAGACTCTTTAACTCTCTAGACCATAGCCTGGTCAATAGTCGAGACTATATATAGTCTGTTCTATAGACGAGATATCAGTCTGATCTTCAGTGGAACTTAAAAAACCAATCTGTTGTCATCTATAAGTTTAGTCAAATAGTCGAAACTTTAGTTTAATTTATAGACGAGTCTACAGTCTATTCTATATTCGAGACAATTGTCTGAAATATGGTCAAGATCAGAGTATGATCTTTTCTATAGACTAGATTACAGTCTCTTCTATAGTCGAGACACAAATTACGTGAACATCTGCCATGTTGGCCTATTTAACGGTGGTCTTGTTCAGCCAATTTACAAATATGGAATTTCCGGTGTAGCATAAGCTTTCTCTGACCAAAAACATCACTTCCATTTACAACCATGCAGATGTGATGGCCTCTGTTGAGCCGGAAACAACATCTACTCAGAGGAAAAATAAATATACACGCCTGGAACTAAATTGGCACCAAAGTGTTTATAATTTTTTTAACAAAATCCATTGTCAAACTATATACATACGTACGACAACAATGTGTAATGTTGAAAACGCAATGTTGTCAACATTGCATCAATTCGTTCTAAATTTTATACACATCCATTGTTTAAATGTTAATAAAAGTGGTAAGCTCACTATTGACAACGGATGTGTATAAAATTTTCATTTCAACAACGAATTGCTGCAATGTTGACAACGTTGCTGTCGATTTGGTATCAGGCGTCGAGACTATATACAACCTGGTTTATCATCAAGTCTATATTCTGGTAAAAAATTCCAGTCCGATCAATAGCCGCGACTATAGTCTGTTCTATAATATAGTCAAAACTATAGTATACTCTATTATCGAGAATTTAACAAGATCTATTATCTAAAATCTAGTTAAATCTACAGTAGAGATCATAGTATGATCTAAGCTGAGACCAAGGAATCTAAGATTGAGACTATGAAATCTAAGGCTGATCTATGGTCTATCGTATGTTCTATAATCGAGACTATAATTTGTTTTTTATGTAAGACTATAGTCTAGACTATAGTCTTGTCTATAGGCTAGACAATATTCTGGTATACAGGTAAGACTATAGTCTACTCCATAGTCTGGTGTATAGACGAAACCATAGTTTGTTCTTAAGGTAAGACTATAGTTTAGCCTTCACGAAAACTATAAACTAATCTATAGGCCCGGTCCACAAGCAAGGCTGCAGACTGATCTATTGTCAACACCATAGCCTGTTATAATTGCAAGATTATAATCTGATCTATAGGCTAGCCTAATGCCTGCACTTTTGGCAAGACTATAGGCAAGACTGTAGCCTGCTCTATAAGTAAGACTATAGCCTAGTCAAATCGTCTAAAGTCGATACTATAGAGGGTTTTCAACTTTAGTTAAATTGGAGTCAAAACGTTAGATAATTCTATAGTTAATACTGTAATACATCCTATATTCGATATTATAGTCTATAACGTACTATAGTCCAAACATCAAGCGAGACTAGTTTGTGGACTGTAGTGCACATATATTTCGACTTATAGGTGAAACTACTTTCTAGTCTAAAGTATACTTTCTAGATAACACTCTAGTCTATTTAACAAAACAATTTTCTTTTTTATTCTTCTAAAACTTTAAAGAATATATTAAAATTTCTCAACTTTAAATTTGCATTATCCCAACCCCTAAGTTTAAACATTTTTAAAAACTAGTTTATTGCAACATATTGTTTGATGGTTGATTTTATATAGTTAAAATGTCATTAAACTTTTTTTATTATGATTTTTTTTAAATCATTTTGTGTTGTGTCATGTGTGATATTTTGATATTAAAGATTTTACAATATTTATTTTTTTTGTACTTGGTGTATTTTGGTGTGCTTGCTCTCTTTCATTATTAAAACATCAACATTTATGCAACCCAAAGAACATTATTCATGATTCACTAACATGGCTAAAATCAGCATCATCGTCATCATCATCCCTCATGCATTCATAACGTAAGTTTGTCTGACTATTCCTCCACACACTCTCTCTCTCTCGCCTTCTCTGGCTGCCTGCCACGTTGCTACTTCTATTGTCCTGTGAATGATATTTTTTTTGTTCACATTCAAAGAAAATCATTTAACAGTGACATGTGCTGATGACACTGATATGACACTGACGTTGATATGGTTGATACTGAAAAATGTCGTTGTTGTTTTTGCTATATGCATATATATGTACACGTGTTAGTGTGATAGTGTATTATTATTGTAAAAGTGTGGTGTTGGTGGTTACCAAACACATACATACATCTATTAACATTTGTTACAGTATGCTTTTGATATGTTTGTCTGTCCGTCTGTTCAGTTTTTTTTTTTTTGATCTGTCATGTTTTTTTAAGTGGGGTCGTCAATTGTTTACACCATTCTATATCCATCCATCCTGCCCTCCATTCATATGGATTTTTTTTTCATCATTTATGTTTATGTTTTGTTTGAAATTATCTTTTTTTGTTGTTGTTGTTGTTGTTGTTGTCCTTATTCCTTTAATATACATAAGTTATCTAGAGGGTTGCTTGCTTGTTGCCAAAGATCAAGTTATTGTTTTCTGTTTCAATTTGAAAACAAATATTGAGAGTTTTAAGACTTTTACCCCAATTTTGTTTATTTTATTTTTTTTGTATTCATCCTCCGCTTGAACTTTAGGGGATGTTATGAAAACTATAAATATATTTTTTTGTTACTATATATTGTTTTTGTTATATTTTTGTTTTAAATTTCTGCAGAATTTATATTTTGTAACTAAAATTTAAGTAAAATGTTAAAGTTCAAAGAAAATGCTTGAGATTGAAGTTTTCTTTAGTAGTAAATATTTATACATTGGACAGGCTACGTTCTTAACCATATAGTTATCTATGGGGTAGAATAGACTTTAGCTTATTTTAAAGTCAAAAAATAATTTTATGGCTAAAATTATAGTCTACACTTTAGACTATGGTAATGACTATTGCTAATTCTATAGTCTATTCTGTTGTAAAGACTAAAGACTATTCTATACTCAAGATTTTATTCTTTTCTATAGTGAAGACTATAGTCCATTGTATAGTCAATACTATAGTATATTGTATAGTCAAGACTATAGTCTATTTTATAGTCAAGACTATTGTATATTCCATATCCAAAATTGAAGTTTATTCTATAGTCAAGACTATAGTCCAAAGTAAAGAATGTAGTATATTCTATAATCAAGACTATAGTCCATTGCATAGTCAAGACTATAGTCTATTCTATAGTCAAGACTGAAGTCTATACTATAGTCAAGACGATAGCCTATTCTATAGACTATAGTCTATTCTATAGTCAAGACTATAGCCTATTCTATAGTCAAGACTATAGTCTATTCTATAGTCAAGACTATAGTCTATTCTATAGTCAAGACTGAAGTCTATACTGCAGTCAAGACTGAAGTCTATACTATAGTATAGACTTTAGTCTTGACTGTAGAATAGACTATAGTCTATTCTATAGTCAAGACTATAGTCTATTATATAGTCAAGACTATAGTCTATTCTATAGTCAAGACTATAGTCTATTCTATAGTCAAGACTATAGTCTATTCTATAGTCAAGACTATGGTCTATTCTATAGTCAAGACTATAGTCTATTCAATAGCCAAGACTATAGTCTATTGTCAAGACTATAGTCTATTCTATAGCCAAGACTATAGTCTATTCTATAGTCAAGACTATAGAATATTCTATAGTCATGACTATAGTCTATTCTATAGTCAAGACTATAGTCCATTCTAGAGTCAACACTATAGTCTATTCTAAAGTCAACACTATAGTGTATTCTATAGTCAAGACTATAGTCTATTCCATAGTCAAGACTATAGTCTATTCTATAGCAATGGCTATAGTCTATTCTATAGGAATGACTATAGTCTATTCTATAGTCAAGACTATAGTCTATTCTATAGTCAAGACTATAGTCTATTCTATAGTCAAGACTATAGTCTATTCTATAGTCAAGACTATAGTCTATTCTATATTCTATTTTATAGTCAAGACTGTAGTCTATTCTTTAGTCCAGACTATAGCCTACTTTACAGTCAACACTATGGTCCATTCTATAGTCTGTTCTATAGTCAAGCCTATAGTCTATTCTATAGCCAAGGTTGTAGTCTATTCTTTAGTCAAGACTATGGTATGTTATCTAGTCAAGACTATTGTCTATTCTATAGTCAAGACCATAGTCTATTTTAAAGTCAAGAATATGGTGTATTTTATGAATGTAGTCTATTCTATAATCAAGGCTATAGTCTATTCTATAGTCAAGACTATAGTCTATTCTATAGACAAGACTATAGTATATTCTATAGTCAAGACTATGGTCTATTCTATAGCCAAGGCTAGAGAATATACTATAGTCAAGACTATAGTATATTCTCTAGTCAAGACTATGGCCTATTCTATAGTCAAGACCATAGTCTATTCTAAAGTCAAGAATATGGTCTATTTTATAGTTGGGACTATTGTCTATTCTATAGTCAATACTATAGTCAAGACTGTATTCAATACTATAGTCAAGATTTTTGTCTATTCTATTGTCTAGTCATTAGTTTATTCTATAGTCATGACTATAGTCTAAGCTTTAATATATTATGCAATCTACTCATTTATCAAAACTATAGTCTAGATTTTAGACTATAGTTTTGATTATATCTAAACTATTCTATGGTCCATATACTAGTATATTCTATTCCATTGTATCATAACTACTGTCTAGTCTTTAGTTTATTTTGTAGCCAAGACTCGAATCCTGATATTAGTCTATTCAGAGATCTAGACATTATTTAATTATTAACAAAAAGCTTTATTCAACAGTTTATTGACCCTCTACTACTTTATCAACAGGAAATAAAATTGTAATATAAAATATTTTTTTTTTAATTTTCTTTTTATTATATTAAATATTTCATTAAAACTGTGGTTACTACGCGTTATAATTTAATTTGAAATTAAAATTTTTTCCATTAAGATTTATTTATATATTTTTTGTCGCGCTGACAAGTCTTTGATATCATTTCACTTTCTATTAAAAATGTCTTTATACTCTGCTCACATATTTCTATATAAATATATATATATATATTTTTCCTCATTTTACCTCATTTTTTATGTTGTTGTTGCTTTTGTGAAAAACAACCAAACCAAAATGCAACAACTTCTTTAAAAGGAATTGCTATGTGTCTGTATGTATGTGCATATCTCTAGTATTGTAGCTAAGTGTGTAGGTAAGTAAGTAGTTGTTGTTGTTCACCTATGTTTGATGTTATAGTTCGACGTACGTGTATAATTTTGTGGAACTCTGTTGGCAGTAAGTAATAGTAAGTTGCCTCTAGTTGTCAACACATTTTTTAACCATAAATGTCGTACTTGTTGTGGTAGTTGTCTTTGTCACCATATAACGCCTTGATGGTCTTATTTTAGTCTTTAGCGTGGAATTTAAGAAATAATAATAATAAAAAAATAAGTAAAATTATTTTTATAAAAAAAAATTAAGTAAAGTAGAGATGTCTTTAAAGGGAAAAGTGACCTTATAAAGAAAATTATTTTCTTTACACAAAAATGCCAGGAAGTTTTTTCCCTTTAAGAAAATTGGATTAAAAAAAAATGTTTTAAAAATACAATATGGTTTTAAAAATTGTTAAATTAAATTTTTAATAATTTTTTTTTTCGCTTAAAATATAACAAAATATTTTAATATTTTCTTAAGCATAAATCATAAGAATATTTCAAAAATTTATAATTTATGATAATGCTGTAAAAATGTTAAGAAAAAACTACTATTTTAAGTGCAATAAAAGAACCACCTGCTTGTAACAGCAAAAAAAAAAAAAACTATTCTGTTCAGCAATTTAAAATGAACGAAAATAAAAAAAATCGAACAACAAAAAAGCTCTTGCAGAGTAGTTGCAAATAATATGTATTATAAAAGGCAAAAGTATAGAAAAAGAAGAAAACATCGACTAGAAAATAGTTTCTATCTATTCTATTACAAAACTTGTAACACAAAACACAGCCAGTGAGTCTTGTAAGTCACAGACTTATTGACGACAACAAAACTCGATACAATTTCAAACTGCAGCAAACAGATAGATAGACAGACAGACATATATAGATTCTTATAACCCAACAAACATTTTATAAATAAATTCAAATTTTTGCTTAAAAGCAAATAACTATAAAAATTTGCCAAACTCTTTGTGTGTTCGCAAATGTCAATAGTTTATAATATTACAAATTAAAATGTTTGTTGGGTTTATACATACAATTTTTTTCGCTTTAGTGCATGCAGTCTGTCTCTGCTACAATTGCCGCAGCATTACGACCAGCTATCTAAAGGTACATAATTTTTAATGAGTTTGTCGTATTGCAAAATAATAGTAGAGATAATATGGCTGAAATACCACGACAAACAACTTAACTGTATATACATATGTATATAGTATGTATGTTTAATAGTTACCCAATAGTTCTATGTACTAATAGAGATCAATAGTTGAGAAGGTAGTTTAGTCTTCAGTCGATTTTAAAGTGCAGGTTACAGTTTACAATATAGATTTGATATTAATATTTTCTTTAGTTAAGACGTTTGTCTAATCTTTACTCTGAAATTAAGTTTATTTTAAAGTCAAAACTATAGTCTAGATTTTATATGGCTATATAGTAAAGCCTATGGTTTAGACATTTGCCTATTCTATAGTCTATACTTTACTAGACTCTATAGTCTAGACTTTAGTATTAAATAAACTAGACATGAGCCTTTTCTAAAGTCTAGACTTAAGTAAGAAATTTGATTTATTCTGTAGTCTAGACTATTCTATAGCCTAGTCCTTAGTCTATTATTTAGTCGAAACTTTTGTCTATTATATAGTCTACACTTTAGTCTATTCTATAGTCTACTCTATAGTGTAGACTTAAGTCTATTCTGTAGTCTAGACTTTAGCATATTCAATATTCTAATCTTAAGTCAATTCTATACCCTAGACTTTAGTCTAGCTTAAAAACTTTAGTCTTTTCTATACTCTACACTTAAGTCTATTCTTTGGTCTATTGTATAGTCTATACTTTAGTCTATTCTACTCTGAAGTATAGACTCAAGTCTATTCTTCTATATTCTAATTTTTAGTCTATTCTTCACCCTACCAATTAGTCTATTCTAAAGACTTGTTTCGTCGTTTCTATAGCATATAGACTATATATATTTCAGTCTATTCTATTCTGTATTCTACTCTTTAGTCTTTTCTGTAGTCTAGACTTCAGCCTATTTTATTGTCTAGACTTTAGTCTATTCATCATTTTAGACTTTAGTCTATTCTATAACCTAGATTTAAGTCTATTCTAGACTTAAAAAAATTCTATATTCTAAACTATAGCCTATTCTAAACTTTAGACTATAGTCAATATTTTATGTTTTTTATAGCCTAGACTGTAGTTTATTCAAAAGTCAGACTTTGGTCTATTCTGTAGTTTAGAGTCTATTCTATTCTTGTCTAGTCTAGTCTATTCTGGAGTCTCCGATTTAATTTATTACGTGATCTACACCTTAATATATTCTATTTTATAGTCTATTCATAGTCTAGACTTTAGTCCATTCGATATTTTAAAATTTTCTCTATTCTATAGTCTGGGCTTTAGTCTATTCCATAATCTGTTCTATAGTTTAATCTATTACATAGTCTAAGCTTTAGTCGATTTTATAATCTACACTTTTAGCCCATTCTATATTTTAGACTTTAGTCTATTCTAAACTATTGACTAGTTTATAGTCTAGTCTATAATCTATTCTATAGTCTAGACACTAGTCTGTTCTAAAGCCTTTTCTATAATATATTCACTTACTTAACCCTATTCGATAGCCCAGACTTTTACCTTTTTACGGACTTTAAAGAAAGGCTCCCGATCTTTACAACTGCCGATCTTTACTCAAGTGTGTTTGTATTACTTTCAATGATGACAATACCCAGTAATAGTAATGTTAATAATGATCATCATCATAATTATGTTCTAATTCTTTTCCCTGGAAATTCTATTCTGTATTTTTTTCCATTTTATATAAATATGAATGTTTGATAAACATAACAAGAGTTGGGGGAAATGGAGAGGTATTGAAAAGAAGAAGAATAAAATCATAGTCGAATGCTATAAACTACTTATTGTTGCAGCTACGAATGGCATGTCAATTATTTGCAATTGTAGACAGTTTTTCAATGAATTTTATTTGAATATACAAAAAAATAGAAAAAAATCCGAATTTAAAGCAAAATTCAACTAAAAATGTTAAAACGTATTTAGTACACAGAGATGTAAGAGAGAGCCTGGGAAGGAGGGGCCTTGAAGGCCGTTGAATTGAGATTTTGGGTATGTGGTATGTTAGTGGTTAGTGCTATAGTCTGATAGACTAGAGAAGGGGGTTCGATAAGGTTTATGTTTAAATTTTAGAATAATCTTACGGTTGTCATTGGAGAGTATGTGTTTACCTGCAAAGAAAAGAAAAAAAGAAAATTAATACATATAGTTAAAGAAATAAATTAAATTATAAACAATTTAGCAAAAATATTGAAACAGTTAAGGGTTTATTAAAAAAAAAAACCAAAATTCCTACAAGAAACCGTCAACAACTTTATTTAGCACTGAAAGAATATTGAGGTAAATTTCTAAACGTTTATAATAATAATAACATTTTTTTAAATCTAATCATGTTTGCTCTTAAGAAACTTTTGTTACAAATATATTTGTTTTACATCCATCACTCTCAGCCCCTGGTGGCTATGACTACCGTTCACTGCTATGGCATTTTTGTGTGAGTTTTTGGTTGCATATGTATAGATTTGAATTCCATGACAATGACATGTTTATTCTAAACATTAATAGATTCCAAAAAAGAAGATAGATACAAATAAAACGTTAAAACAACATTGCTATGAAAAAACCTAATCATAACAATTTCCAATTAAAATTACAAACAATATAGCAACATAAGCGTAATATTACACCGAGCTAAAGGTAACAATAACAACAAAAAATAATGTCTAGACACAGAGAAAATGAAATTAGTTAAGTCAATTAAATAATGTTGCTCAAATTTGTGATAAACAAAATTTTTTATTGTGACAACTAAAGTTTGGTGTTTTTTGAATATAATTTGGGTAAACATCAAATAGCAGGGATATAAATTCGTTTGTTCTCCTAATTTTTTCCTGTGTATTAACAAGGTTAAAATTTTATATATAAAAAAATTCTTTTAGCATCATCAAGTACTCCGTGTACAACATGCATGTATAGCATTACAGTAATTAAACAATTTCGAAAAATGAAAAATAATATAGTGTGAGGGAGAGAGTAAAGCAAAAAGCAGCAATCAAAACTCAACAAACTGAAAAAATAAACTCATACAATAAACATTAAAATATCACCGTCATTAGCATCATTGACGCTTGAGTAATCAACGACAAACATTAACAAACAAACGAGAACAACATCAACAACGACTACAGCAATATAGCAACATCATAATTATTGTCATCATAGCTACATAAATATGCAACTGCAATTGGCATACATACATTAACACTCACTCACAACACTCTCCCATACACATGTCCCTTTTACATACATATACAGTATCACATGTACATACATTTCCCAGCAGTTCGGAATAATACCTAGTCTATAGTCTGGCCTATAGTTTATAGTATGGGATAAAGTCTAGTCTATAGTCTAAAGTATAGGATATTCTATAGTCGGAACTATAGTCTTGTCTATAGTCTAGTCTATACTCTAGTCTATAGTCTAGTCTATAGTCTAGTCTATAGTCTATTCTATAGTCTAGTCTATAGTCTAGTCTATAGTCTAGTCTATAGTCTAGTCTATAGTCTAGTCTATAGTCTAGTCTATAGTCTAGTCTATAGTCTAGTCTATAGTCTAGTCTATAGTCTAGTCTATAGTCTAGTCTATAGTCTAGTCTATAGTCTAGTCGTTAGTCTATAGTTTGGTCTATAGCCTAGTCTGTCTATATACTATTCTATATTCTAATCTATAGTCTAGTCTATCGTCTAGTCTGGTCTATTGTCTAGTCTATGGTCTATTCTATAGACTAGTCTGAAGTCCGGTCTATTCTATAGTCTAGTCTGGAATATAGTCTTGACGAGTCTAGTACATAGTTTGCTTTATAGTTTGGTTCAAACTTTGAACCATTATTAAGTCTGTAGTCTGAATTTCGGAGTAGCTACCCCTTCAAACTGCTTGGTCTCTTATTCACACATACACACAAGCGCACCAACACCAACAATAAACATTGATTTACAATGAAAATTTTGGTTTGTTTTTTTTAAGATTTTTTATCGGATGTGTGATGCATTTTAACTTGCAATGGCTGAATAATTTCGTTATTTTTATTTTTTTTTTTTTTTGAAAATGAAATGATTTCTTCATCAAATTTAAATAAATTTAGATTTATTTATGTTGTTTTAGTTTTTAACACATTCTAAAAAAAGACATGTGCGCAAACTAAATAGTAAACGTTTTTGTTTAGATTTTGTCTGGAATTAGAAATTCCCTTCTATTAGAAAAAACGTTTCTTGGTGGCGCCACAGAAGCGCTGTGTGGTGTTTCATTTGTTTAAATTAAATGCAAATAAACTAACTAAATAAAAATTTTGTGTTTGTTGTTTTTTTTTCTGAAAAGGTGTTTAATAAATAAACAAATATGTTAAAGAAAAAATTCGGATTTAAAATGTTTTACTAAGGTGGGGTTAAAAAGAAATTATATGGATTTTTTTCAACAGATTTTTTATTTTAAATAGAAATCATAAACATTAAAGAAAAGTTTTATGATTCAAACTATTTTGAATGTATTTTTTTTTTTGATTTTTAACTAAATTTCAACCCTTTATACTTAAGTCTAAGTTAATTTTATTAAGCAGTTAAACTGACTTAAGAAAATACAGACAGACGGATAACATTATTATTTTGAGAAGTGATATTTCCCTATTTTTTAAACTATTATATTATATATTTAGGGTTGATTGCAATATATATATTTTTTTTTAACAAAATTATTTTAATGTTAATCAAGTTTAATTTTAAAATAGATTTTTCATTTCGCTTTGAATTACAAAATTATTTAAACGCTGACAGCTACAGAAAAATTTACAATTTTTTTATTACTAAAATAATCAGGAAATACTGCAACATTTCAATATTTATATATTTGTAAGTGTAAGAAGCGTTTTTTTTCAAGTTTTATGACCTCTAGATTTATACAATTACAGTTTACATTTTTTGTTTTGTGTTAAAATTATTATGCAGCATAGTTTATATTTTATATAAGGCGAAATATTAGGGAGCATATGAAAACTAAAGAATTATTATCATAGGACCCCTTTTAATATATATTCATGTCCTTTTAGCTCTAAGAAGCTTTGAAGTGTTATCTTGCCTTTAAAAGTATAGTTTTACACTTGATTTTGCTCACAGATCCTTTAAAAGTTTAATCTCAGTTTTTATTTTAAAGACATATTAATCTCAGATCTTTATTAGATCAGATCCCGGCTTTAGTATTATAATTCTTTAAATTCAACACTTGGTTAATTCTCAGAAAGTTTTGTAGTCTAATCCTGGCTTTTATATCTAATCTTTACGAAGTTGAAGCTTTCAGAAATTTTAAATATGTTCAAGATCAAATCTTGGCTTAAGTGTTTGATCACTTTAAAATCAAATCTTGGCATTAATTTTAGATCTTATAAAAGTTTTCTCATGGGTAATTCTCAAAACGATTCGAAATCAAATCTTGGCTTAATATTAAATCTTGTCAAATCCTTTCATTAATTTCAGAATATCACTTCATTCTTAGATCTCTTTGAAATCTAATCCTAGCTTTAAAATCAATCTTATTCAAAACCAAAATTTGCCTTCGTTTTCAGATGTTTTGGATGTTAAAACATGTCATCAATTTCGGATATTTTCAATGTTAATACTTTTAACATTGAAACTTGGCTTTCATCTCAAATATTTTGAAAATCAAGTCTTGGTTTATTTTCAGAACTTTTCGAAGTCAAATCTCGACTTTAAACCTTTTTTAAGTCGAAACTTGACCTCATTCTCAGATCTTTTTGAAGTCAAATCTTGTCATCAATTTCAAAAACTTCACTTCAGTCTCTGATCTTTTTTTAAGTCAAATCCAGGTTTTAATCAAATGTATGAACTTCACCTCTTTCTCAGATCTTTTTGAAGTCAAAAATTTCTCATAATTTTCAAATATTTTCAAGGTTAAAATTTGGATTTAATCTTTGATCTCTATCAAATCAAATCCTAGCTTTAAAACGAAATCTTTTTAAAGTAAATTCACGACTTTTATATCAAACCTTTGTTAAGTTTGAAAATGTACTTCATTCACAGATCTTTTTAAAGTCAAAACCTGTCTTCAATTTGAGAACTTTTTAAAATAAAATCGTGGCTTTGATTTTATATATTTTTAACTTTAAATCTTTCTTAAATTTCCGATCTTTTTATATAAAAATCCTGGTTTAAATTTCAAATCTTCAAAAAGATAAATTTTGGCTTAATTTTAGAATTTTTACAAATCAAATCCTGGCTTTAATCTCAAATCACACAGATCTGTTTGATTTAAACCTGGCTATAATCCTAGATCTTTTTAAAGTCAAAACTAGACTTTTATATGGAACCGTTTTAAAGTCGAAAATGTACTTTATTCACAGATCTTCTTAAAGTGAAATCCTGGCTTCAATTTTCGGTTTTATTCAAAACCAAATCGTGGCTTTTTCAACTTCGAATCTTTCTTCTATATTAGATCTTTTAAAGACAAATTCTAATTTCTATGTTAAATCTTAAAAAATATAAACTTTGGCTTAAATTTACAATATTTACAAATCAAATCCTGACTTTAATCTCAAATCACACAGATCTTTTTAATGAAATCCTGACTTTAATCCGAGATCTTTTTAAAGTCAATTCATAACTTTTATATCAAACCTTTTTAAAGTCGAAAATGTACTTAATTCACAGATCTTTTTAAAGTCAAAACCTGGCTTCAGTTTCAAATCTTTTCAAACTAAAATCATGGCATTTATTTTATATGTTTTCAACTTCGAAGCTCTCTTCAATATCAGATCTTCATTCTTTTAAATCTTCAAAAAGATGAACTTTGGCTTAATTTTAAAATTTTCAAAAATTAAATCCTGGCTTTAATCTCAGATCATATTGATCTTGGCTTAAATTGAAAATATTTTGAATGACAATATTGCCCTCAATTAAAAGCTAAATCTTAGCTTTAATCTAAGATATGTTTGAAATAAAGTTCTCAAACTTAAATCTTGACTTTAATCACAGATTTTTAACTAAATTTTTGCCTTTAAGCTCAGACACTTTAGAAGTCAATTCTTGGCCTGAAGAAATATTAAAATGTTAAAACTCGAAGAAAATTTTTGAGAAGAAAAATTTTTGATTTTTAAAAATCTTTGCCTCGTTTGGAATTCCAATCCAACCGCCATCCTAATTGTCCACATACTACTACATGTAAAAGTACCCCATCGTTTTGTGCTTACATAAAGTACATGGCAAACATTTATTTAAAACCTTAAGAGATTCTTTTTATTTTTTCGTTCATATATAAAACATTTTTTTTTTGTTCAACAATTTTTAACTTATTTGCCACTGCTGTTGCCATTAAAACAAACTGCATTTACAGAAGCATGACGGGCAACACCCACATGTATAGCATACATGTTTTGGGCAAAAAAAAGAAAGAAATAATTTTTAATAAAATATAAAAAACACATAACGAGTACAATCTAGTAAAAATATTAAATATGTATTTTGTAGTTAAACATGAATTACAACAAGATTTTTTATTTCAATTTTAATAAAATTTATGAAGAGTTTAAAAAAATTATGAGAAAAGGACAGGAAATTGTTAAGGATTTTAGATTAAAAAGTTATTATGCATTCAAAGTTAAAGAAATAAACTATAGAATTTGTTAATTAATTGAAAACGTCTCAAACTTTAAAAATTTTACAACTTCAGCAAAATATTTCATGTTTTTCACTATTTACTGAATAAAATTAACAAGAATCCATAAAAATACAATATTTTTCGCAAACTTATAGATATTAGCTTAAGCTACTTAATTATATAAAAATTTTTAAAATTCTTTAATAAATATTTTTTTAAAATAACATCAAACTTCACAGAAATCTTGCAAAAAAACTGACTTGCTTGCTCTATTTGATGTCGTAAATTCTTTTCCAATTTTTTGGTTTTTAAAAGCTCTTTTAATACAAAATTATTATTACTTAATATAATTTATGTTTAATCATTATTTTATTTAAAATACTACTGACAACAAAAAAAAAACTATCAGTATAAAAACTTTTTTTATTGTATGATCATTATCATCACTATAATCATTTGCAGTAACAGCTTTTAAAACATGACTTCATTAATTATTATGGCACTCATTAACAATGGATTTTTGTATTTATGACAACAAAAAGTTTTTATATAGAATATCTACTGCTCCCCTAGATAGTCCCAGTAGTTTTACCAAGAGTCTATGTGAACCTTTGATTCAGTATTTTGAAGAAATTGGTAACTGCTTGACATCTCATTTATTCTTTGTAATAAAGAGAAAATGTTTCCTTATTGTCCCCAAGTAATCTAATAGGTAGTTAGTCATTACTTTATAATCTTTTAGTAATGCAGTATCTTAGGATCCTTAAAGTTCCTCAGCTATCTAGAGAAAAATCACTTACTTCTGAACATGGAAAGTAGTTACTTAACCCACCAAAAGTAATCTATGAAAGAGATAATTTTAAGTTAAGCTTACTAACTGCAGGGTAATTAACTCAACATCACACTCATCTCTCCCTCTCTCTCTATCACTCTCGTAGACTTACAACAATAAAAAATGTTTGTTTTTTAATATTTACAAAAAAAAAACTTCAACAAAAACCTCTACTTATAGATACAGTGTTTAACATAAGTGTTATCTATTATATTGTAGCTAAAACGCCAACAAAAAAATATGTTATCAATTAATTAAAAAGTAATCTTTTAAAAGGTTTGAACTCAACTTGTTGCAGATAATTAATTTGTTATTAAATGTTTTTATTTATTTTTTTTAATTAAGTTTAAAATATTAACATTTTGTAGTTTTTGTCCCACCGTTTTTGTTTTTACATTTGGTTTGTTTTATTCAGCCAACAATTGTTTTTGCAACTGCTGTCTCCTGAACTTTTGATTCATTTGTTCGCATTAAACCATTGTAGTTTTCAGCTGGAAAAAAAGTACTTTAAAAGAAGTAATTATTGGAGCAAATGCTTTAAGGGAAAATGTTCGAAATATCTTCCTTAATCATGGGTTCCATAAAGTCAAAAACTATATTTTGGTTGTAATGATATCAAACTTTATCATTAATGGCGCATTTTTATTTCAAACTTAATCTTAATCGCAGTTTGACTAAACTTAACTTGATGAAATTAGATATTTTTGTTTCACACTTAACTTGGAAGTTATTATTATCCCTCAATCGAAGGATATTGTGTAAAGTGCGTATTGAATCATAGGTTTGATCTAGTTCAAACATGTCTTTTCAAACTCAAACTTACTTTCAGACACGTCCAGGTTTTTTATTTTCAGGTTAAATTATGTTTCTACTATAGCTTCTAATCGTAGTTGTTATAATAACTCAAACTTGTCTTCAAACCTACTCTCCAACATAGGCCTTGGCTTCAATGGCATAACTTTTGTAATCCAATGTCATAGTTCAAATTTGCCTTTTGTTCAAAGCAAACTTGGCTTCAAACGTGACTGCTAACATACACCAAACTTGGCTTCAAACATGTCGACAGCCTTAGACGCCAAATTAACGTGCTCGTCCGTGATCAAAACTGTTTAAATTTATCTCTAATTGTTCTGTTTTTAAAAACAAACTAGGCTTTAAACCACAATCCACATATGCCCAACATGACATCAAACATAAACCAAACTTGGCTTCAAACATGCCTGCAGCCTTACGCTCAAAAGGTTTCGAAAACTATTAGAACATAACTTTTCCTTTAATTATTCTTTTTTTAAAGCAAACTTGGCTTCAAACATGATCATTAACATATACCCAAGTTGGCTTCAAACATGCTTGCAAGCTCAGGGGTCGAATTAACGGAAATCGAAGGCTTGGTCTAAAAAAGGTAAATTACGATTATTCGATCATGTGTGCTATAATTCAGCCAGATCTTTTATAGTTTCAACTTGACTTCAATCGAAGATCATACATAGGTAAATGTGCTCATAATTTGTTGGTTCTATTTCCTTTAATCATAAAGTTCCCATTTTATTTCAAACTTGCCTTCAAACATGACTCCAAACTTCAAGTTTCAATTGTTTATTTTTTTTCAAATGACGGACTTTTTATAAATCAATCTGAAGATAAGTATTTTCTTCCTTTTTTTATAAACTTGCTTGCAATAATAGTTGTATTAATAAAGTAAACTTAACTTCAAACATAATCTTTAATATATATCAAACTTCTCTTTAAACTTAACTCTAATACTGTTTTTGCTTAATCTTGATCAAGAAATCGATTTCTATCACATTAAATATATCTTGACATTTTATAGTTCAAACTTAGCTTCAAACATTCATTAATTTCGAGTTTGTTCCAACTAACTTCCATTAAAATAAAACCTGTGTTCAATTGAAGCTCTTAATAGTTTTAGTTTAACTTGAAACTTGTTTCATTTTAAAGTCAAAACATGACTTCAATCTTACAAGCTTATGTTCGATTGTAGATCTGCAATCTTGATTTCAGTTATAGAACTTTTTATGTCATATTTAGCTCGAGTTGGATCTTTTTTAAGTCAAAACTTTGTTTTTAATTCTAAGCTGCATTAAAGGCAAACATTGCGATCAAGTTTTAAAATTAATTTTGACTTTAAACAAGTATGTTTAAAATCTTGACTTCTACTATAAAAGCTGTCAGATCTTACAACGTTGGCAGAAAAATATTTAGAAAATGACTTAAAATTGTTTCAACTTGCAATTATTGTTGTCAGAAAACCCCATTTCTTATAATATTGCAAGGTGTTTATTAGAAATTTTCTAACAATTTTTTTGACAACATTGTAAGATCCAACAGCAGTGTATACATATCAGTACTTACAACGTTGACAGAAAAATGTTTAGAAAAAGTCTTAAAATTGTTTGAACTAATACAATTTTTGTTGTCAGAAGACCCCATTTCTGATAATATTGCAAGGTGGTTATAAGAAATTTTCTAACAATTTTTTTTTTGACAAGATTGTAAGATCCAACTTGGATTCAATCACAGATTCTTTGGCTTAAATCCTTTGTTCAAAGTCAATTTCTGTTTTCAATTCTAAAACAAATGTCAGTTTAATTTGATAAACTTCTCCTTAGGAATTCTTTCCTTTAGAGCACTGTATTTTCCCTCTTGTTTTTACAGCATTATTGTACATACTTTTTATTATTGTTACGTATGACAAAGTGGCACTTTAGTTAATCTTTACTTAAAAAAAAAAAAATAAAATAATAACCAAACTGACAATTAAGTTATAGAAGCTCAACTCATACTCTCGCCATACATCATCGTCATCATACTCATGGCAACGACAATGTCATTATTAATAATAAGGCAAAAAAAACAAACAATATAACACCAACATAAATAAATACTTATATTAAAAAAAAAAAACAATAAAATTGTTACACCCAACAGTAAAAATATTAAGGCAAATGTTGGTTGCCTGGCGCTAAAACCACATTAAAATAGAGGGATTTACAGAATACAAGCGAAAAAATTAATGGCTGCGTTAAGCCAGTAAAAGACAAGGTGCGAAGGACCATTTAAGCTTTTGCCAGTAATTTTATGTAAATTAAGGATTAATTTCTTAAACAATGAATATGTTTCTTTTTTAACTTTTCTTAATGTTTAACTTTTATTTAACAATTTTAATTTAGTTTTTCAGTTTAAAAAAAAGAAGAAAAACTTTAAGTAAATTTTAATTACTAATAAACTTGTTAATATCTATTATTACCTAGTTTTTTGTATTTTTGAAAAAAATCCATTAGAATACTGAATTCCAGCTTCCCTTATACTCTAACCAAAAAGAAAAAATTAGCAAATACTTTTTCTTAAAATTTACCATTTAATATTCCTGTTACTTGAAAAATTTGCCAGAAATAACTAAGAAAAATTCACAAGTTGCTAGATATATATATATTTTTTTTCATCTTACAATTTTCCTTAAGAGCAAAACTCAGTGGCTGGCTTGTAATCAAATAAAAGAAAAAAGTTAATGGAAAAACTTTAAATGAGATTTTTGATAACCAACCAACCAACCAACAACTATTATCAGCAAAAAGAAAAACTGTGCTAAAATGAAAATTATACATACTAACAATTTCTACAAATTTTTTTTTAAAGAAAAACTAAATTCCCGCTTATAAAACGTGTTGATTAGTTTTTAAATATATGTACTAAATATTTTTTTCTTATTTTCTTAAATATTTGCAAAAATGGTTAGTTGTATAAAAAAATTACTAAATAAATCTACTAAAATTCTACTTAAATCTATAATCCTTACGACTTACAATTACTAAACCAACACTTTAAGAGGACTATTTCTTCATTCCTTTCATTCCTTTTTTTTCATTTTGGTTTTAAGTATTTAGTTTTATTTTCTTTTTATTACTTGTACATTTACTCCAAACACTTTTTGCACACATTAATACTGAGAAAATGAAAAAGGTTTTCTTTTTCGAAACCTCTATAAAAGGTGTTAATATTTAGTTAAAGGATATGTAACTGTACTTGTCTTTAAACTTTTCTTTAATCGTATTTAAGTTTGCTTTAAACATGACTTAAAACGTTACCTTATTTTTAGTTCAAACTTGGCTTCGAACCTTCTTTAATTAACTCAAACTTGATTCAATCATAACTTCAAACTAAATTGTCTTTAACTACTTCCCAAAATTTACTTAATTTTTAGTTCAAACTTGGCTTCAAACATTCTTCTCTAGGTAACTTAAACTTGCTTCAGACATGACTTCAAACATGTACCTCACAAATGTCTTCAATTATTTTCCAAACTTTACTTAATTTTTGGCTTCAAACATTATTTAAACAACTTCTGAAATATTGCTTCAATTTCAGTTCAAACTTGGCTTCAAACCTTATTCAAGTAACTTTAACTTGCTTCAGACAATGACTTCAAACATGCACCTCAAAAATGTCTTCAATTATTTTCCAAACTTTACTTAATTTTTTAGTTTAAACTTGGCTTCAAACATTTTTTAAATAATTTCTTAAATATTGCCTAATTTTTAGTTCAAACTTGGCTTCAAACCTTCTTTAAGTAACTTTAACTTTCTTAAGTCAATACTTTAAACATGCACTTCAAAAATGTCTTTAATCATTTCCCAAACTTTACTTAATTTTTAGTTCAAACTTGGCTTTAAAAATTATTTAAATTTAAATAAATATTTCAAGAACCTATATAGAGTTTGATGTAAGGACTCATTGTTACCCATTCTACTATATTCAAAGATCCTTGAATCTTATTTGTTACCCATTCTATATTCAAAGATCCCTTAATATAAGACGTGTTTAAAACCCAATCTTGTCTTCAGTCGTGTCAAATCTAAGGTCCTTTAAAGTCCTAAATTTGTTTCAATCACAGAGAATTCTGCTACCAAAATCAAGCTGCTTTTCGTAAATCTTAGATCTATATATTTAAAAAATTTCTTTTCAGTCTCAGGTATTTCATAGTCCAATCTTGTCCTCAATTGTAGATCTCTCTACTATCAAAATTTCTGTTTAATGTAAGGACCATCATAATCCAATATTTTCCTCCAGCATCAAGTTTTAAACTTTAGACATTTTTATAGAACGATTTTGGCTTTAGTCTTTAATCTATTTACAATGAAATATTTGCTTTAGTTTAGGATCTTTATATAGTGCAACCCTAGACTAACCCATAGATGTATTTATAGCTCAATCTTAACTCGAATTGCAAGTTTCTTAATAATCCAAACTTATCTCAAATCAGAACTGCTTTCACTTTTAAAACCCCTCAGTTCTGTTAGATCATTTAAAATTCGTTGTAGCCTGTCATTTAAGCTCTCTTTTTGTTTTATTGTATTTGTTTCAGACTTGTTTATCTCTCTCTGTATTTCCTGTTCTAGACTCCCATTCATCATTCTCTTTTACTATTTGTTTACAAGATGAAAATCCTTCAAGGCATACAAAGTGATTTTTTTTTATTTGTTAATATTCTACAAAAGAATGAGCAGACTTAAAGGGGAAGTATAACTAACCACAACAAGTGCAAATAAATTCTTTAAAAATTAAAATAAGAAATTTATAAAAACAATTTCCAAAAAATTTTATATATTTTTATAAATCTTAAAAAAGTCATATCTTTCACTTAGCATACCTTCTCCCTTTTTTTAAGGCTTTAACTAATTTTACTACTCTACTGCCTGCTACTTTTACTATGACAGCTAATAACAAGGCAGCTTTTCCAGCAACAACAACAACAACTTCATGTGTAATGTGTATATATTTTTGTTGTTTTTGTTTTTGACTTAACACAGTAACAGAGACAAAAAAAACACGAAAGACATCTTCTTAGTATTTAAGCTAAATAAAACAAAAAAGTTAAAGCAGCCTTTTAGGCGCTTAAGGCAAGTTGTATGTGTGTGTGTAAAAGTATTTGAATTCCTTTTCAAAGTGTAGTTTTAACGTTTTTTTTTCTCTTTTTTGCTCCACAAACATACAATGATGTGTTAGACATGCTATAGACTTTAATAACATTTATACATTTAATAAAAAAAAGAAAACAAAAAAATCTAGTTAAACATAAAAAGTGACTTAATACAAACATCTAAAAGATAAATTTATATACTAAAATATATACCACATACATACACTTACACATACTTATAAAACTTAACAAACAGATAAATAAAGATTTGTAATAAAGTTTTTTTTGTAACTACTTTGCTCTCTGTTACTACATATATTTTGTAGAGTAGAGAGAATAGTTAAAGACACTTAAGCAAATACACATTTGCTTACACACACACACACACACACACACACAGCCAAAGAACTTTTATAACATTTACAACATTAATAAAAAGAGAGATTAAATAAGTGTTATTTATTTGTATGGTGTGTAAGTAGTAGTAGTATGTTAGTAGAAAAACAAAAAAAAGTTCTATAACTTGGCTTAAATAGTTTTACACACAAAGTGTTTTGTTAAGAAATTTCATTTATTTCAAGTTTCTTTTTTTTTTGTCGTATCCTAAAAATGTGTCAACATTTTTCGCAATATTTAGTTTTAACGTAAATTGTTCTTTACTCACTTTATTTGTGGTGTTAAAACAAAAACAGAGATTTATTTTAACTTTAACCATTAAGTATAACTAGCTTAATTAAGACAAGATTGATTAGTTTAAGTTTTAGTAACATAAAATATTCTTAGTAGTAATAATGATGAGGTTAATGAAAATGATGTTGGATAACTGTTATAAAATAATTTTTAGATAAATATCGGCTTTAAACATGGGTTGATGTAGACTGTGTGTTTTAACTTCGATTGTAGCTTTGTAGTCCAAGCTTAGCTAAAGTCCTTTATACTTTACTGAAAATATTGTTATAGTCTAATCTTAGCTTTATTCTTAGACTTTAAGAGTCCGATCATATGGTACAATCTTAGTTGCAAGCGCAAATCTTTTACGGTTTGAATCAATTGCAACAGGTTTTTATAGCCCTATCGTCGATCTCTTTTTAAATTAATTCCTAGATATATTAAGTGTTCAATCATTGCCTCGATCATAGATAGTTTTACATTACAATAACAGCAGTAAAAAGATCTATGATCAAAGATCATTTCATTGTCAAATCTTAGCTTCAATCATAGATCTATACATAATGCAATATTAGCATCACTCGCAGATGTTTTAAAAGTCTAATCAAAGTTTCGATCTTAGATCTTATTGTGGTACAATTCTTTCTTCTAGTATAGAATCGCTTTAAAAAAAAAAAACATATCTAAAAAGATCTTTGATCAAAGATCATTTCATTGTCGAATCATAGCTTCGATCATAGATCTATACATAATACAATATTAGCATCACTCTCAGATGTTTTAAAAGTCTAATCAAAGTTTCGATCTTAGATCTTGTTGTAGTACCATTCTAGCTTCTAGTGTAGATTTTTTAAGTACGAATCGCTTTTATCTCAAATCTTTTTATAGACTGATCATATATCCAATCACAGAGCTTTTAGCTTTTAAGCAGCTTTTTTAAGCTTTTTGCAGCTTATTTATAGCTTTTGTTGTACATCTCTTTATAGTCCAATCTTAGCAACGTTGCAATCTGAAATCTTTTAAGATTTAAGACAATCGCATAGGTTTTTATAGTCTTATCGTCGATCTTTTAAGTGTCCATTGCCTCGATCATAGATCTTTTTACAGTACAACCACAACTTCTTTTATAAAATCCAATCACTTAGATCTAATTTAATCTTTGTTTAAATCACAGACTTTTGAAAAAGTTCATGTCTTGTGCATCACTTCTAAGTCTAATTTGAGCAAAAACCGTTAATTTTTTAAAAGTTTAATTATAGCTTTGATCGAGGATCTTTTCATAATCTGATCATAGTTACAATCACAGGGCTTTTAGCAGCCTATTTATAGCTTTTGTTGTACATCTCTTTATAGACCAATCAGAGCTTAAACCGTAAACATTTCAGAGCACATTTATAGCTATGATCGTAGATCTCATAGTCCCATCTTGACTACGATCGTTTGCCTTTTATAGTGCAATCTTAGCTTCAATCGTAAAACTTTAAAAAGTCCAAGCTTAAATTCAACAGCAGATGTTTTAAGAGTTAAATTTTGGCTTTTATGGTAAAATCTGAGATCCAAAAATCAATCATAAATAGACTGATCATTGCTCTGACTGATCATAGTTCAATGTTAACCTACAATTGCAGATATTGTAAGAATCGAATCATAGCTTATACTCAAGACATTTTTGTGGTTCAATCTTCCAATCGTAGATTTGTTTATAGTTCAATCTAAGCCTCAATTGTAGATCAGTTTATAGTCAAACTCTGTGTTAAATAGTGGATTTCCTTATAGTTAGATCTTAGCTTATTTTAGAATCAATTATAGGTTTTTTTTTAGTTCTATATTATCTTCCATCGTAGGTCTCTTTATAGTCCAAGAGTAGATATTTTTTAATTTAATTATTGGAGTTTTGTAGTTTAATCTTATTATCGATCGATCATAGATCTTGAAAAAGTCTAATTTTAGCTTCGATCGTAGATTTTTTATTAATCAAATTTTCTTTGTCTTCATGGTTAAACATCATCTTCATTGGTTCTCCTTGTAGTCTCCACTATAGTAAAATATTTTTTTACAATGATGGGTCCATTTTAGTTCAAAATTAGTTTCAATCATGGGAACCTTTATGGTTTAATCATACAATCACTATATTTCATTATAGTCCAATCTTAGCTTTATTCCTAGAACTCTTTATAATGAAATATTTACTTCAATCAAAAGTTTTTAAACTTCCAATCGAAACTTTCGTTATATAGGTCTATTTATATTCCTATTAAAGATCTCCCATCAATCTCATTATAGTTTCGGAGAACTCTAAAGATTTCATGTCGCAGCTTTAGTCTAATGGTAAATCCAACTTCTTTGATGTTTCCCTCCAAAGGCTTTTTTATTTTCTCTATAAAGTATTATTTCTTACAAAAAATCATAAAATTTATAAATTTTTTTTATTACATACAATCTAATCAGACACATGACATGAGTTCCTACTTGTCAAGAGGTCATAATACCCTACATAAAGTCTAGAATTTTTAACAACACTTTTATTAGTATGTTTTATGTTCTATAATGTTAAAACCACAAAATCCTCTAAATTATCAACTTGTCAAATGTTATATTCAATAAACTTCTTTACTATTGTTGGTAACTTCTTGTGTGTTTTTTGCTGTTGCTGTTTAGATACTCAATAAATTTGTTTATACATGAAATGAAATAAAACTAAACTTCCGGGGATTTTGGATATATTATTGATGTCAATGTCAAATATTTTTTTTTGTTATTTTTATTTTGCTTCTTTTTTATGGACTTTTCTCTATATCTTTCCCCACCCCCAAGCGGTAGAAAAGACTAGTTGTGTGTGAGTGTACGTTAGCGCTAGACACGAGTGTAAAGTGTTAAATAAATATAGAAAAGTATATATATATTTATATAAAATATTTATTTATATTGAAATATAGTTGAGGAATATTTAAACAAAAAAACAACAGGTAGATAAAAATTAGGTAATATGTGATTTTTACTTTGTTTGTTTGAATATTTAGTGACTTAGGCCTGAAGAGCGGAATTTATTAGTGTAGTAAGGAAATCATAAATTTTGAACGAGGTTAATAATATTTAATATAAATCTTGAATATTTTATAATATTTTTTTAAAGCGATAAAGAGAATATTTAATAGAAAAATTGTTAATGAAGAAAATTTAAAATTTCGAAGACGACAAAATTCTTCATAGGCGAAATTCTCGGTTTTTTAGATTTTTCTTGGACTCAAATCTTTGGTTCAGTTGTTGCTCTCTTTAGTGCTAAATTTTAGTTTCAATTCTATATCTATCTAGTTCCAAATCTGATCTTAAAGCTTAGGCCTTTTTAGAGTTGAAATTTACCTACTCTCACAAGTTTCTTTATAGTCAACTCATAGCTTTTATCCTAAATCTGTTTGAGTCAAATAAAAGCATTGCAAGAACCATAGAATCCCTTAAGAATTATATCTTAGCTACAATCCAAAACGTTTTTGAGTCAAATCATGAATTACATCAAGATCGCTTTAAAGACCTAAACTATGCTTTAGTTTTAAGTAAAAAATCTAAGCTTTAATCTTAGACTCTGTAGATCCAAACTAAGCTCCACTTTAGTGAATAAACTTAGCCTCAATCGTAGATCTTCTTTACATTTTTTTGATATAATCTTAGATCTTTTTTAAGATTCTCAGATATTTTTAGAGTAAAAATGAAGCTTCAATTGTTGAAACCAGTTAGTATCAAATCTTAGCTTCAATCTTACATTAAATGGAAGACCTTATTATAGGTAAGAATTGTATCTTTAGATTTATGAACATTTTCATTCTACTAATGAAAAATGTTTCATTTATTTTATAAATTTGTTTTTTGTTAAACTTTTTTGGAGTCCAATCATAAGTCTTAACTTAACTTTATCTCGAAGCTTCAAAATTTTAATCTATTTTACTGGATCTCTTTAAAGTCCATTCATAAGTCTAAACTTAACTTTAAACATGGGTCTACTTCGAAGCTTCAATTGTATCTTATCAAATCTTAGCTTCAAACCTACTTTAAGCGAAAAACCTCATTATAGACAAGATTTTTTCATTTGATTTATGAAATTTTTCATTCTATTAATGAAGAATGTTTCATTTATGTTATGAATTTGTTTTTTGTTTAACTTTTGCTTTGGAGTCCAATCATAAGTCTAAACTTAACTTTAAACAAGGTTTACCTCGAAGCTTCAATTGTTGAAATCTTAGCTTCAATCTTACATTAAGCGAAAACCTCATTATAAACAATAATTTTTTCATTAGATTTATGAAATTTTTCATTCTATTAATAAAGATTGTTTCATTATTTTATTATTATTTTTTTTGTTTAACTTGGATTCCAATACTAACTCTAAACATAACTTTACTTCGAAGCAAAAAGCCTCTTAATGGACAAGAGTTTTTTCACTTCATTTATGAAATTTTTCATTATAATAATGAAGAATATTTCATTTATTTTATGAATTTGTTTTTTGTTTAAATATTTTATCTAAATTTTAATTCCAATATTTACTTCTATTCAATTAAAGATCTTTGTAAAATAAAATCTTAGTTTCCGTTTTTGACTGCTTCTCTTACGGGTTTCTTTAAGGACAAATTTTTATTAAAAATTTTTGTTTTTCTTAGGAGTCTAAGATTGGCTTTAAATGTTGTCATTTTTAGAGCTTAGATCTAAATTTTAAAGTTTTGAATTAAATCTCAGCTTTTTGAGTCTCTTTAGAGTTAAATATTACTTTAAATCACAGACTTTATTGGAGACCAATAATTGCTTCAATTTTAGATCTATTTAGCTTCAAGTCTAAGCTTAATTGAATATATCTTTAGATTCAAATCTAAGCATTAAACCTAAACACCTAAGCTCCTATCGTTTTTATGCTTTATAGTTTCTAAGCTCCAAATCATATAACTCATTTAAAACTATATTTTAGTTTAAATTATAACTTTCATTAGAGCAGAAAAATGTCTTCAATTAATGGACCTTTTTAGCATAAGTAATTGAAAATTTTCTCTCTTCCCCCTATTTTTTAGAGCATTTGATTTTTTTCCACTTAAATTATTAACATTAAATTTAAAAGGTTCTCTTTAAACACTTAGTTCTTTTTTTTGTATTTTTTTAATAACAAATATTTATTATACTTTATTTAAAATAAAGAAAAAAGAAATATTTATACAATTTATTTCCAGTAAATTGCATTTGATATTTATGTATTTATGCTTTTTTATTACGAATTATTATTAAATAAGCACTCATGCATTTCATTTAAATATTTTAATGTGAAAAGAAAATATTAAAATAAAAAAAGAAATAATTTAAAAAAAAATTGTTGTACTTATGTGCGCATATTTTTCCATGCCATTTAAATCCATTATGCATGATGTGCACCCTCCACATATGCTCCTGAATATGAACATAAATATCTACATATAACAATATTATAAAGTAGGACCATGTGTAACGCCTCATACAATTCGTAAAGCAAACAAAAAAAAATTACATATGAATTAAGTTCAATTCTTTGCAATGAATGGATAAAAAAGAGTAGTAGTGGTAGTATTGTGCAATGTTTAATAGTATTGTTAAACAATTAATAATTGAAATAAATATGCCAAAGCACTCACGAGAGAAAAAGAAAAGGGGATATAAAAGGACAAAATTACGTTCTGCAAGGGGTTAATCGTTTGGTTGCCGCAAAAGGGGGAGGGGCACAGATTAGTTAAGCTTTTTCACAGCTACTAAGCTTATTATGGTGGCTTCGATTACATTAGTGTTCTAGTCTAATAGACTGGAAATGGTGGGTTCAAAAGAGGCGTGAGAAAGAAAAAGCAAGAATATCATTCATTTCTGTCGCAGCACGGAGTTTCCCGTTTTCGGAAAACTTATCTTCTCAAAAGTTTCTCAACAAATGTTTCCCAGTGTAAACCAGGTCTTATTCTTTTCATTCGTACAACAAATCAATGCAATAAACACATAGTTTCTGAAACTTCAAAAGAGAATTAAGAAAATGTTTCTCAACAAAAGTTTCCTAGTGTGGACGAGGTCTAAAATGAAAATTTAAAAGCAATTACAATATACATCATCAATGTATATTGGACATATTGAAAGGCTATACTCAATTATCGTACATGCATAATTTAATACCACGAACAGAACATGTTTGAAAACTTTGAAACTCTTATCACAGGTGGAATGTAAGGACATAGAAGTAGGAATACGGTGATGAATGTACGACTCGAAATTAGGGGACAAAGTGGACCTAGAGTTCTACATTGAATACCCAGAAACAGAAATAGACCACCGTTTATATAATAACAACACAAGTTGCCATCAGAAGTCTGAGCAATAAAGGAATATGTAAAATGGATTAGAATAAATATGGCGCTCGTAGGACTTTATATATTTACTGAAAGCCGGTAGGCAATTAGGTCGGTAGCAGGTGAAAAATTTTAACCTAAGACCGTGTTAGATTGTAAGAAAACTTTAAGTAAATACTCCCTCAGAGGCAAGGTTTATATTACGTGGGTATCAGACGAAAAAGTGCAAATGTATTAGATTAAAGGGAAAGGAAGTTTTAGGCTGATGGGTAGAGCCACAAAGATGCCATTGGGTGGCCCAGATAGAAGCGAGACGAGAAATCCCCTCCCCCATCTAGGTGGACACGTACGGGCGCAGCTATTACTAACTATCTATCTATCTATCTATCTATCTATCTATCTATCTATCTATCTATCTATCTATCTATCTATCTATCTATCTATCTATCTATCTATCTATCTATCTATCTATCTATCTATCTATCTATCTGTCTGTCTATCTATCTATCTATCTATCTATCTATCTATCTATCTATCTATCTATCTATCTATCTATCTATCTATCTATATAAACTTTTGACTTTTTACCATAGAATTATTTCACAATTTTTTTTGCCAAATTTCTATGAAAATTTCTTGTTTATTTTCCATTCCCCTCCATTAAAACTATTAAAGATTTTTTATTAAAACTCATTTATCAATATTGTACAGCCTTTAAATTTGTTAAAATTATTTATGATAAAAAAAGAACATTTGAAAACAAATAAATTTAATTTTTTTCACCAAACTAAATTGAATGCTTAAACTAAAAGGGAAAGAATAACAAAAAATTTCATTAAATAATATTTTTTTTGTGAAAAAACAAACTCAAAAAATTGTCATATTTTATAGTGAAATAAGTGGATTATTTTTGACATGCCATTATTGTCATAGAAGAGCTTGAAAATAGCTCAAATAAGAAGAAAAAATGTTCAACAAAATGTGTTTAACTTAAATGTACATAGACAAAAAAAACCATATACTAAAATATAAAAATTAGGGATGTTAAAATATAATGCAAAATACTCAATGTTTTTAAATTTTATTTCTCACAAAGAATTTTAAATTTTTTTTCAAAAAATGAGAAGCGTTTTTTTAATGACTTTTTTCTCACAAAGTTTACCCCTAATATTGATGTATTTAAACAAAATAAATCTAACAATATACATCCAAAATTATTTTACACTATAACAACAACAAGAACAACAGCAAAAAAGTGTTCATAAAAACCCATGAATGATTGCAATAAGTCAAAAATAACAACAAAGTGACAAAAACATACACTGAACAAATAAGAAAGACAGAAAAAAAACACTGAAATAAAAATCTGAAACAATCAGAGCGCAAAAAATGTATAGTTTCACACCCACTACAACAACTATGAGTAAGAGTTGTTGTAAATCTGTGTTGTGTTTTTTTTTTCCATTTGAAAAAATACTTTTAGAGAAAGAAAATTGTTGGAAACAAATTTCAGGCTTTTAATATGAAACTGAGTTTAAGCGAAACACAATTATTAGGGTGCAAACCACTTTTATAAATAAAAAAAATCTTTAAAGTACTTTTTTGTTATAATTACTTTTGGTTGGGACTTTTTGGAGATTTTCTTAATACTTTTTAGGAATTGCTTAGATTGAGAAAACCTTTTAATGAATTCTAAATATATAAAGAAAATTTCTTTATTTATATATTTTGTAGGCGTGGCCTCCGGTAGGTTAGTGGTTAGTGTTCTAGTCTTATAGACCGGAGGTGGTGGGTTCTATTCCCACCTGTGGCACTAGTTAAGGAGCGCACAATAGGCCCGATAGAGGCCTAGATGTATTTCTTCGGATTTGATGTGTATATATCCTGTTTTCAAACTAAATAAGATTCTGTAGGCTGTAGGGTCCTCGAACTGGCACAGCTATTCCAAATTGGACGTGCGAATTCAGATGAATGAAGAGCCTCTCCATATGTTCTTGAAACTTTAAGAACTTTTCTGCCACAGTCAGACATTCATTGAAGTTAGATTCAAATATTCTGGGAATGATATTATTTCGGAAATAGCACTCCTTACGACCATTGATTACATATTTTTTAAGATTAACATCCAGGAAACTGAGTTTTTATATTTTGTATAAACAATTTTTAAACACCCGGGGATCTGCGTTTGTCCTACATCCACCTTAAAGTATACCAATCGGCTGTGTCGATCTGGCTATGTCCGTTCGTCCGTCCCTGTCACAATTTGCAAGATGTAATTAGATGTAATTTTTAACTCTGGGACGAAACCCTTTGAAAATGGTTAAAATCGTCCATTATTTCGCCTATCAAAAGGATACAACCGTATCCGCCCAATAAGGCATTTGAGCTTATTGTTATGTTAAGTGTTCTAGTATCTCAATAAGTCAAAATGATATTGCTAGTCTTCAGAATGATTGAGCCTCATTTAAACCTCGACCCCATATACAGTCCCCTTTTGAAAATGACTTGAGGGTCTAAATTCACTAATAAACACTAATAGCACGCCTAACTTCTACATAAATAACTCTGAAGTAGATGTAAATCCTTCTACCAACATTAATAAGGATCGGACCATATTTAACCACGCCCCCTTTATAGAGGGGTTTTATAGAAAATCTCGTTTTTTTGTCAACAAATTGTTAAAAAAAATCCGAATTAAGGAAAAATTAAATTAACTGTTTTATTATTATAAAAAGCAATCGACATTTAAACATAATCACTGGTGTAGGGTTATATAAAATCGCTCATGACCGTTTATACGTAATAATGTATATACAAAATTAGAATGGAAATGGACTTTTAGTTTTATTAAAATTTTCAGAATTCCTTTATGTTAAAGGCATAATAAAAACCATGCCGCTTAATGTAACCTTTACTATAGCTATAAATATAAAATCCTTTAACAAGGACATAAAACTGAAATACAAATACACATACATATTTATTAAAGATAAAATAAATCATTCAAATCAATTTTGATTAAATACTTTTCAAGCCTAAAAGAAAAAGCACTCAATAACAAAACAAGTCTCCTCTTCGCTCCCACAAGATCCACAACATTAAAAGGGAACTTGACAAATGTTAACGGAAATAGAGTGTGGTTTAGGGGGCGTTGAGGGGTGTTTGGTAGCATAACAAGCCTTGAAATCGACTAGTAGCTAATATTTTATGTATGCATTAGGAAAATGAAAACGAAAAACAAAATAAATTTGAAATGGAAACAAACTTTTCCTTTTAAAACACACAATTTTATTTTGTTATTTGTGCTCTTCATCACTCTTTTGCTGCAAACAAAAACAAAAAGAAAACTTTTGCTAGAAATTTGTAAATGTCACTGGAAAATAAAATAGAATTTATCAAAATGCTAAACAAAAGTGAAAATGTTTTAGAAACTACGAAAGTGAGGTTAACAAACTTTTTTAAAAAAAAACGGTTTTTTTTTTGATAAAGTTTTTATTTTCAGTTTTTGTTAAGGAGAATTTAAACTTTGATTTAATTAAATATTTATTGCATGTTAAAGTTTTTCGTTTTTTTCTTTAATAAAAATATGCTTTCTGTTTGATTTCAATCAATATAAATTATATGACAAATAACTGTCAGCAATCAAGTTCAATCAAAACAAAAAAAAAACTTAAAAAAAAACATTTTTTTTAACTATTTAATTATATTAAATTTTTGTAAATGTTTTATATGTTGAGGCTTGATTTGTTTTTATTTTTTTTTTACACACGCACTCATACGTTTTTTGTTTGTTGTTTTTTTTTATTCAGAGAACGTTTATTAATTAAAATGTCAAATAAATCATAAATTGTTACACAGACCTGGAGCCATAACATGGTAAAATATATATGTGTGCGTGTATTACAATATTGCATGATGATTGTTAAAGTGTGCTTGTACCCTACTACTAAAACATAAGAGTTTTAAGTTTGTTAATAAGTTTGAAATATGTTTTTTTTTGAGAGACATGCATTTTTAAGGCTTTAAAACTCCTAAATAAACAATTTTTTTAAATTTGGGGATTTTGGAAAATTTTAAATTTTTTTTTAGGAATTTAACAAAACATCTAGAAAAAGCCTTGAAATAAATAGAAAAATATTGTAAGAATAATTGAAAATGGTTTAAATAAGTAAAAAAGTATTTAATAATATGTTTTTTACAAATGTGGAAATTTTAGAGATTTTCGAAAAATTTTTAGGAATTTAACAAAACCTCTAGAAAAAGCCTTGAAATAAATAGAAAAATATTGTAAGAATAATTGAAAATAGTTTAAATAAGTAAAAAAGTATTTAATAATATGTTTTTTTACAAATGTGGGGATTTTGGATATTTTTAATTTTTTTTAGGAATTTAACAAAACATAGAAAAAGCCTTCAATAAACAGAGAAATGTTATAAGAATAATTGAAAATGGTTTAAGTAGGTAAAAAATTATTAAATAGTATATTTTTCAAATGTGGGGATTTTGGAGGTTTCTTAATTTTTTTAGGAATTTAACAAAACTTTTAGGGAAATATTAAAATGGGCGGAAAATGTTAAAAATAGAATTGAAAATGATTTCAATAAGTAAAACAATATTAAATAATGTTATTTTTTTCAATTGGGGATTTTGGAGGTTTTTTAATTTTTTTTAGGAATTTAACAAAACTTTAAGGGAAATATTAAAATGGGCAGAAAAATGTTAAAAAAGAATTGAAAATGATTGCAATAAATTAAACAGTATAAAATAATGTTTTCCCCAATTGGGGATTTTAGAGGTGTTTTAATTTTTTTCTAGGAATTTAACAAAACTTTTAGAAAAATATTAAAATGGGCTGAAAATGTTAAAAAAGAATTTAAAATGGTTTAGAAAATTAAAACATTATTAAATAAAGTTTTGTTTTCCAATGTAGCGATTTTGGAGATTTTTTAAAAATTTGTTAGGAATTTAACAAAACCTCTAGGGAAATATAGAAATGTACAGGAAAATGTTATAAGAAGAATTGAAAATGGTTTTAATTAGTAAAAAGAAAGTATAAAGCAGTATTTTTTTCCAATTGGAGATTTTGGAAATTTATCAAATTTTTTTAGGAATTCTGCAAGAAGTATAAAAAATCCTTAAAAAGTATAACAAATATTTTAAAAAATATTTAAATGTATTTTAAATGATAAATAAGTATTCAAATAGCACAAATTTTAAAGTTGGGGGTTTTGGAGATTTTTAATTTTTTTTTTTAGGAATTAATAAAAAAGCGCGGGGCAAACTTTGAAAACTATAGGAAAATAATTTAAAAATAATAAAAATAGATTTTTAATTAATAAAAAAGTATTATATCCGGTTTTTTAATATGGGGACTTTTGAATTTTTTATGATTTTTCTAAAAGTTTTTGCAATTCCCAGAGTGTTTAATATTAATTTTTATTCATTTCTTTATTACTTATTGGTATTTTATTAGAAAATTATAATTGTAGCCTTATACATGTCACAGTTATTTTATTTATCAAATAAAATTCAATTTTAAATACATATTTTGTAAAGGAAGTTTTAAGTTCAAGTATATTAAACAATTTCCGTTTTCTCCCCTCTTCCCCCTTCTCTCACACTTTGCGATCATACTAGTATTGTCTTGTCAAATTTTAATAAATAAATTTGAAGGTAAAGGTCTTTTGTTGTAAAAAGGGCTTTTTTGTATAACAAAAACTTGTTGGATTTTATTGAATTTTTTTTTTTTTCTAAAAAACCGTTTTTCTCCACTTGTCAAAATAACACCTCATAAAAACTAATCTTTTTCTATTGTTTTGTTTACTACAGAGCGCGTGAGAGAGTAGGCTTACGTTTATTAGTTACAAGGTGATTTTGAATGACCACATTTTTTACGGATTTCCAAACATTAACAATAGTTTTACAACCATGTTAATGCATCTATTCATATCGTTTTTTCTCTTTGTTGTTTTTTTTTTTTTCAAATAAAAATAATAAAAATATTTAAAATGAAATAATTTAAATGGGTTTTATAAACTGAAATTTACCACACACATTTGTTTTTTAAAAGAAGCTGTTGTATGGAAGCTTTAATATGTATACAAATTTAAGCAATATAAAAGTATATGAAAGCTTAAGCTAATGCCTTTCAAATGATATACATAAGAACAGTTTAATATAAAAAGGTCAAAGGTTGAATCAACTTTATAGATTTATATTTTGTGATGTAGCTCTTGTATATTTTTCAAAAGTTTCTAGTTGAAATCAGTAGCTATCTATCTATCAATCTATCTATCTATCTATCTATCTATCTATCTATCTATCTATCTATCTATCTATCTATCTATCTATCTATCTATCTATCTATCTATCTATCTATCTATCTATCTATCTATCTATCTATCTATCTATCTATCTATCTATCTATCTATCTATCTATCTATCTATCTATCTATCTATCTATCTATCTATCTATCTATCTATCTATCTATCTATCTATCTATCTATCTATCTATCTATCTATCTATCACGGGGTATACGTAGGATTTTTATCTATTATAAAAAATTCCCTATTTTTTATTTAAAACAAAAAACCTTGAACTTTTTTCTATTTATTTGATTTTGTTTTTTTACAACTAGAGACTCTTTGACAAATCAAATTTGTTTCTAGTTAAATCTTTTAATTTTATTTTCATTCTCTCTTCTTTTTTTCCAACAAATCTAATTAAACAAATAAAGTTAAATTAACAAACTGACAATGAATTTCAAATTGTTTAAATTGGAAAGAAAAAAAAAACAAACAACAAAAAAAATTAAAAAACAACTAAATTATAAATAATTTAAATGGAAATAATTAAATCAACTTAATTTGTTTAAATAAAATATGTTTGTGAGTAAATTATTATGAAACAATTATGTTTTACGGTTTTATGACTCAATTAATTGTTTAAAGTGTTAAAAAAATAAACAATAAGGCTGAAACAATAACAAAACCAATTTCTAAAGAAAAAAACATTAAGTCATTTTCATTAAAAAAAAAAACGATTTTAAAAACAATTAAAATTAAATAAATTCTATAAAAAACTATTTTTTAAAAAAAATTAACTTAAATATTGTTATAAGTAATTTAAATAAGTTGATTGTTAAATAAATTTAATCTTTAATTTTTAGTGATAAGGGGTATTTTCAAAAACTTTTTAGGAATTCCCCTTAATGTTAATATTTGCTAGGTACTTCCTTTATAAATTTGCTTCTTTCTTTTTACATATTTCTATTGTGTGTTCTTGTTAAATGTGCCGGTTTAAATGTTTATTTTTGCTGTTTGTTCTACAAGTTTTTGAAGTTTTTGGTTTTGTTTTTCTTTCCTTTCTTAGTTGTATTTTTGAGATACAAAAACATGTATATATACATATTTCTTTGTAAGAAATTTTTAGATTTTTATCAACTCATCTGCTAAGTTAAGAAACTTGTAGTAAAGAAAAATACAAACAACAAAATATGTATTATGTATGTGATATGCTGCAACTCCTTTTTAAGAAACCGGTTCAATACCAAAAAAAGTTTACACTTACAAAAAAATATTTATACAAATTAAACATTGTTTTGTTATTTGTTTGTTAAGAGTCTAAGAAACTGGGTTTAACGGGTGATTCCGGTTGGATCTGAGTTTTGGAAAGGAATTTTTTTCATCTTCGATATGTCATGCTATTTACCTGTTCAGAGAAAAGTTTTCAGGATTCACTCAGTTTATTACGATACTCTTCCCAGTATACTGCAGTCTTTTAGCGACGTGCCCGGTTAAATAATTAGCAAAGAGTTTTTCCAAGGTTCCCGATCTGCTCAGTTACCAAGGTTTTCTCCTGGGCAGATCTCCGAAAATCCCTTGAAATCTATTTCCTCTTTATTTCGACATTGAAAAGTGTCTTGTCCTAAACGGATCTTTAGTTAGGTTCCGACTATTGTCTAATAAGTTTTAGACTTTATAGGCATTAGTGATGATCTTAGTATTTTGAACCATATGTACCGATAGTTCGAAATTCTCCAATCTTGAATTTCATGTATAAGCTCTTCTGAACATACATATATTTATACTTATCTAATACCTCTTCTCTGATTCTACTGACGAAGGTATCTTATTACCTAAGCTCAATGTGATCAAGCCATTGAGTATTAAGGAAATCCATTAGGGCTTGTCCCCTGCTATTGGTGTTGTGTCTACCCTAAGCTATATGATGGGAGTTGACATCACAACATATTACAATTTTTTAATTTTTGTTATTATCAGAATCGACGTTGGTGGTGATGTCTGAGAATCGAAGGACGAATAAAAGAAGATCATTTTTAAAAAATTTTGGATGAAGAAAAGGAATTTTAATGAAAATTTACTATAAAAAAATTTCGAATATTTCTTATAAAAAAGGGAATTTTTCGAAAATTTTCAATAAAAGGATGAATTTTTCAAAAATTTAAAAAAAGGAATTAATCGAAATTTTTTTATTAAAAAGGGAAGTTTTGGAAATTTTCTATTAAAAAGGACATTTTTCGAATATTTCTTAACTAAAAATTAATTTTTCTAAATTTTCTATTTAAAGGGAATTCGGAAATTTTTGTAAATTTTCTTTTTTTATGGAAAATTTTGGAAAAAAATATCCTTTTTCAATAAAATTTTGGAAAAATTCCTTTTTTCATAGGAAATTTTAAAAATATTACATTTAAAAAAGGGATTTTTTTGAAAATTTCCTGTGAAAAAAGGAATTTTTCGAAAATTTTATTTAAAAATGATATTTTCTTCCAAAATTTCTCATAAAAAAGGAAAATTTTCAAATTTTTTTTTTTAAATTTTCTATAAAATGGGAATTTTTCGAACATTTCCTAACCAAAAGTGATTTCTTCGAAAATTTTCTATTAATGGATTTCAAAATGGATTTTTTTTAAATTTTTTACATAAATGAAAATTTTATATAAAAACCGAAATTTATCTAAAATTTCTTACAAAATACAATTTTTTTTTGAAATTTAAAAAAACAAAAATGGAAAATTTCCTTAAAAAAGGATATTTCATAAAAACTTCCTATAAAAGGAAATTAAAATTTTCTTATAAAAAAGCGAACTTTTGAAACATTGTTTCAAAGAAGGTAAGTTTTTCCATAGAATTGAAATTTTAAACGAAAATGTTAGAAAATTTCACGTAAAAAGGAAATTTTTTGAAAATTTTCTTAAAAATTACATTTTTTTTAAATTTATTATATATAAAACAAGTTTTTCTAAAAATTTCCCATTAAGACAAAATTTATTTAAACATTTTCCTTAAAAAATAAAATATATAGAAAAAACTCCAATAAAAAGTAAATTTTCAATAAAAAGAGGTATTTTCGAAAATTTCCCTTAAAAAGATAAATTTTTCGTAAATTTACTAAAAAAAACAAAACTATTCGGAAATTTCCCATAAGATAGAAGTTTTTCGATAATTTCACATAAAATTTTCTTTTTCTAGAATTTCCTATAAAAACTTTTTTTTAATTCCAATAAAAAAGAAGTTTTTTGAAAATTTTCTTTTAAAGCAAAAAAAAAAATTTTGTACAAAAAGGAAAATTTTCGGAAATTTCCCATAAAAACAAAATTTTTCTAAAATTTCCTTTTAAAAACAAAATAATTTTGTTTTAAAACTCAAAAAAGATACAAAACTGGACAAAACATTGTTTTAGTTATTTTTTTTTTGTTTTAAATTTTCAAGTTCAACAACTGACAATGAATGAGCAAGCATTCTGTTTTAAATGGGTTTTTATGTTAAAGTATAAAAGGGCTTATTTGCCATTTCTTCTTAAATAAAACAATACAAATTGATTTAATTTAAATTTGTTTAACTAAACAACTACAAAATTAATTCATAAAAGTTTTAAAAATTAAAAAAAAAACTTTTTTGTGTTTTAACTTATTCTTAACTAAAACATGAAAATATTTATGTGTTTCGTTTTAAAAAAAATTTAATTTGAAAAAATTTATCTGTTGTGTTCACTTCACTTCATTTCATTAATGTGTGTGTATTTTTTGTTGGTTTTGTTTTCTTTGCTGTCGGCATTTTTCTTTAGATGTCCAATAGAGAGTCAGTCTCCTCAGTCGTCATTCATTCTGGTCTAAAATATACATGAAACTCTTTAGACCTACAAACGTACAAACACACACACATGATGATGATGATGATTTTCTTGATTCTGTTTTCAGATTCGAAAAAAAAAATGTAAAGAGGAACTGGAAAAAATGTTTATAGTTGGTAGTGGAAGAGATAAACAAACGGGTATCTTTTAGTTAATATATATCTTTTTTTTAATTTTAGTTAAAAAAAATTTTGTGTTTTAATTTCAAAAAGTACAATTATGTAAATAGAAGAAAACGGGTTTTTGTTTTCAAACAGAATTTTACATTTTTCAAAATTAAAAATTCTTTTGAAATTGTAAAAATATTTAAATTTAGTTTCTATTGGTTTCATTTTACTTCAAGGTGGTTTTTAAGACACTTTCGTTTTTTTTTAAACTATATAATGACATTTTTTATGACAATAATAAGATTTTATGAGGTTTTGAATAAGTTTATTAAATAAGCTTAATAAAAGCGCTTAATATCAAAGACAAGCTTAAAGTTCTTTAAATTATTAAGTTTTAAAAGGCTTTTTTTAATTTGCTTTCAATTAATTTCATATTATAGAAATTTTTAAATTAGTCTTTATATTCTCTATTACATACCCTTTTTTAATCCCATTTTTAATATATTTTTTTGTCAACTTTACATACCTGCAAATAAAAATAATTAAAACATAGTTAATTTTTATAGTTTAAACAAATTATTAAAGTTAATTTTATTAAGTTACTAGTTTAAATTATAAAATAATTTAAATTTAATACTAAAACTGATGGCAGTTTTCCTTAAAATGCTTTAAGCATTTTAATATAATTTGCGTTAAAAAACAACTGACATTGTTAAATAAAAGCCTAAAGGTATGCTTTAAATATTAAAATTAAACTTACAACTACAAGAAAATCTAAGCGGCAGAGTGTGTCTGTGTGTGTGTGTGTGTATGTCATGGCAAGGTTAACTACTATTTTATGTTTTAAAGACGAGGGGACAGAGATTGGGAGGGGAGAGTGAGGAGTACAAGAAGCTAAACAAGTTTAAGATGACATTGTTTTTGAATGTTTTGTAATGACAACTAAGTTCTTTAAGTATACATTTTTTTAAATGAGTCAAGGATTAATAAAGAATAATGAGAGCAAATTTACAAAAAATATATAATGAGGAATTAGAGAGAGACTTAAACACATTAAAGTAAATAGTTATTTTGCTTAAGTGTTTGAAGCAAGTAACGGTAGTGAGAGACAAACAAATAAACTGTTTAACTAAACGAACAAAGAGAAAAGAGTTTCCAAGAAAGCAAAAGAGACTTAATCAAAGAATATAATAAGAAATTAGAGAGACATAAAAGTAAACAGTTATTTGCTTAAGTGTTTTAAACTAGTAACGGCAGAGAAAGAGACAGACAAATAAACTGGCGGACTAATGAGCATATGTGGAGACAAAGAGAAAAGAGTTCTTGAAGGAGCAAGAAAAACTGTATAATTTTATTTTGCTTAAGTGTTAAAGAGAGGTAATAGACAAAAAAGAGAGAGAAAGAGAAGAGAGCTATTTGCTGATATCTGATTTATAGGCTGCAGGTAAAGTTAGACAATCATATCTTTTACAACAGATTTAAATAAAAGTAAATGAGGAAATTTTTTCGAAGAATTCCTATAAAAATTGAAATTTAACAAAAATTTCTTATAAATAAGAAAATTTCCAAAAAATTTCATCAAAAAGTAAATCTTTTAAATTATTTCTTTATGAAAAAGAAAACTTTGAAAATTTTCTATTAAAACGACAATTTTGGAAATTTTTTTTTCTATTCAAAAAAAAAGAATAAATTTATTGAAATATTCCTTTAAAAATAGGAGAAATTTTTCATAAATTTCTAACGAAAAAGAAATTTTTTAAAAATTTCCTTCAAAAACGAAATTTTTCGAAAACTTCTTACAAAAAGGGAATTTTCTCGACAATTTTGTATAAAAAGCTAAATTTTCTACGAAAATTTTCGAAAAACAAATTTTTCATAAATTTCCTACGAAAAATAAATTTTTCATAAATTTCCTACTAAAAAGAAAATTTCACAAAAATTTTCTATCAAAAGGGAAATTTCTCGAAAATTTCCTATAAAAAGGAAATTTATCGAAAAAAAGAAAACAAAAATAGAAATTTCTCAAACATTTTCTATAAAAAATTACTCAAAAATTTTCTATAAAAAGAAAGGTTTTTGTAATCTTCTTAAAAATTTCCGACAAAAACGAATTTCCTTAACATTTCCTATAAAAAGGAAATTTGTCAAAAATTTTAAATAAAAAAAATTCTCAAAAATTTTCTAAAAAAAAATAAATTTTCTTTTAAAAAGGAAATTTCGCAAAAATTAAAAAAAGGAATTTCTCTAAAACGGACAATGAAAAGGTAAATTTCTCGAAATTTTACAAATATTGCTCTGAAAAGGAAATTTTACTAAAAATCCTTTAAAAGCAAAACTTTACAAAATTTTTTCTTGGAAATTAAATTTCACAATTTGCTCTGAAAAAAGAAAATGTTTTAAAAAAAAATTATTTAAAAAAAAATTATAAAAAAATCCTTTAAAAAGGAAATGTTGCAAAACAATCCTCTAAATGGCAAATTTAACATAAAATTTCTTTAAGAATTATATTTTACAAAAAATTTTATCTGAAAAAGGAAAATTTTACAAAAATTACCTCTAAAAAAAAAACAGAAAATTTACAAAAATTATCTTTAAAAAAAGGAGGTTTCCTTTGAAAATGAGGTTTCTTGAAGAATTTATTTCTGCTAATAAAAGAATAATATTTTTTACTAATTAAAACTTAATCTTTTGTTTCAGCTGCAAGACTAAAGGCTGCTGCTTAAAAGGTAAGTCCAGTTTCTAACTTGTTCATATATGTATATTACTCATTATACGACCAAACCTTAAAATCAACAAATTTATTTTGTAATTTGATATTTACTTTTTAACATAAACACAACAGAGTTTCTTTTTATAACTTCTGTTTTAATAATTTTAAATGTCATTTGATTTTCTATTTTGTTAAACAAATTAGTCCTCAGTTTACACACAATTGAATATACAAAACAAAAAAAATTTAACTTTGTTTTTTTAATATATTCTTCTGCTTAACAAAATGACAAATTTAAGTAAGAAATAAACATTTTTTAAATGATAAAATTACCAAAAAAAAAAATTATAATTTTTTATCTGTAAAAGCAGCAAAGTTTTAGAACAGAAGACAAGTGAACAAAATTTGAAATTCAAATATGTATAACGTGTTTTTTTCCTTTGTTCTTCTACTGGTTGCTCTAGAGGAATAAGAACACTTTTTTTCTATATGACTTAATTTTGAAAATGAAAAAGATATTTAATAAAAAAGTGGTTTACTTGCTAAAGAGTATGAGAAGTTTTAAAAACCTGTAAACAAAGAGGGAGTAGAGTTGTAACAGCAAAGAACAGATAATTTTATTTTGGAAATTGTTGAAATTTTGACTTTAAATAAAATTTACAAAAACCACTGCCTACTTATAGGATAATTTATAATTTCAAGCCTTTATCTCCTAAAAGTAGTCTAAATTTAATAAACTTGGTATATATTTAGAAAAGAGAATTTACTAAAACATTTTTAAAATATTTTTTAATCATTTTCGCAAGTTGTCATTAAATTTATAAGGAATTATTTTTAAATATTGCCTACTTTTAGGCGCACTACGTTTTTCTTTAATATTCAATATGAAACTCAAAAACATTCCTATTCTTAGTTTTATAAAAACTCAATGGCATCATTAAATTTACTACTACTACTACTACTTATGCATGTTTCATCTGATATTATTCTTACACCTGTGAATATCCCTAATTGTATGTATTGCCTTTTGCAAATATTAGAAGATGAAAAAAACCCAACACAACTGACAAAAGCAAACTTAAACAAATTTATGTAAATCTCCTAAAATATTACAATAATCTTACACGCACACACACACATATATATCTTCATCTATATTATAAACACACACATCGATTCGCCAACATTTACACATTTATTGTAACAGATAAGATAGATAGACGGACGGACAGACAGTCAAGTATTTGTTGAAGGCGTGTTATAACATTTGTATGCCTTTTTTCCACATAATAAATGACTTTTTTTTTTAAAAAGAAATGATATTTTATAAAGAAATAACCATTCTATAAAAAATAATATGAAAATAAAATAAAAACTGTATGTGAATGAAAAAAAAAGAAACACCAAAGAATTGGTATGAATTTAAACAGGTGCCACTGTCATCTTAATGTGTCAACACATACAATCATAATTTTTGTGTTGTCGCTTTTTGTGTTAACCATATTCCGGAGCTTTTGAATTTTTTCCTGGTTTCTTATTTTTCCTTTCAATTGTTATACTAAGAGTAAAATGGATAGGGTAAAGTTTTCTATAAAATAGGATTTTTTTAAAATTTTGTTATTAAAACAAAATCTAGATTTTAGGTAATACTATATATAGTATACTATAGTCCACACTAGTTCTCTATAGGGCCTGTTGTGCGCTCTTCAACCAGTGTTTCAGGTAGAAGTCGATACCAGTCTGGTCTTGGCTGTAAAGCAATATATAGTCATGATTATACCTTAATCCATATTACAGAATGTACGAAAGACAAAACTATGATCCAAACCATAGACTCCACTATATATTTAACTATAGTTCAGACTTTTCAGGTCCTGATTATAGACTAATCTATAGTCCACAATAGACAATATACCTAGTTCAGAATAAATATTAGACTATACATCTGACTTTACAATAAACTCTAGTCCAGATCCTGGTCTACACTATAGACAAGATTATAGAATAGTCTAGACTATTGTCGAGATAGCAGACTATATCATACTCCAGACTACAGACTGAACGATATACCACATTATAAACTAAACTATGGTCCAGACTACAGACTTGATATTTACTAGTCTATAGTTCTACACTATAGACAATATCATACGATAGTCAAGACCATAGACGAGACAGCAGACTTTACTATAATTTAGAATACAGACTGAACGATAGACACTATAGACTAAACTATGGTCCAGACTACAGACTTGATATTTACTAGACTATAGTTCTATACTAAAGACAAGATTATACAATAGTCTAGCCGATAGTCGCGACAGCAAACTATACTGCAGTTTAGAATACAGACTAAACGATAGAATACACTATAGACTAAATTATGGTCTAGGCTATAAAATTGACTATATACTATACAATAGTTTAGACTATACTGGTCCTGACTATAGACTAGTTTGTAGTCCACGCTACAACATAGACTTGGATTAGAATAAATACTAAACTGTAGTTCAGACCCTAGTCTACACTATAGACAATATCAATATGATGATTATTATAATAATGATTATTAATCATTATTTTACAGCTATGGTCTAGATCATAGTTAAGACGACAGACTAGCTTGTAGTCTATACTCTTAATAGACCACTAAGAGACTATTGTCCACACTATCAAATAGATAAGATAAGATTGTATAACAAACTATGGACTATTTCAGACCAGACTATAGACCAGGCTATATACTTCAGACTACAAACTGCGGTTCAGACCATAAATTATACTTTAGTTTAGTCTATATATTATACATTAGTTCAGAATAAAGATTTTAGTCTTCCCAAATATAAAATATAGACTAGAGTATAGACCAGACTATAGAAAAGCCTATAATCTAGACTACAGAAGTGCCTATAGTCCAGACTATAGAATAGCCTATAGAATTGGATGTAGTCCATTCTATAGACCAAAGACTAGACTATATTTCAGACTATAGTCCATACTAAAGATAAGATTATACTCCAGACTTAGACTAAACTCTACTACTGACCAGTTTATATAATCTGAGTATGGACAACAGTATAGTGTCCATACTCTGCCGTCACTAAACTGAAACTCAGATTGTAGACTAGACAAAACCTCAACCCGACTAGAAATTTGATTATATTCCTGATGAGACTACATAAAAAACTATAGATTATTTCTCAGACTAGACTATAGTCCATACTTCAGACTACAAATATATTTCAGACTACAAACTGCGGTTCAGACCATAAATTATACTTTAGTTTAGTCTGTAGATCATACTTTAGTTCAGTATAAAAATTTTAGTCTTCCCAACTATATTTTAGATTATATTTCGAAAATTTCTTTTTTAATACTTTCAACCGTATTCATATCATTTATAGTGTATATGTGTTCAGTCATATTTTGTAGCCAGTGTCAGAAGCGGCTTATTTTCTTTTATATCTTAAAAAATTCATATCATTTATAAGTAGATTATAAGATATGCCTGAATGTTAGTAATAATGCTATTGTTTTTTTGTTGTTGTTGTTGCCATTTTAATATAAACAAAATATCTATGGTGGTAAATGTTAAGCATACTAATATACAGTGGCAAAAAGTCAATAAGAAAAAGGCAAAAAAATAAACAATAGACAAATAAAAAAAAAAAACAATTATTAATATTTATGACTTAAAAAAGATCCTTTTTAGATAGAAATTTGATGAAATTCAGAAGAAAAAACTTTAGTAAAAACAACTAAAATTTTTATAGAAAATAGAAACAAATAGAAAAATAGTTCAATTAGAATGAGCATTTTTTGCTCCTTTTAAACCACTGTAAATTTGCCTCATACGAAGAGACCTTTCAATGTGTTTAAGTTAAATATATTCAAAATGTATTTTGCATATGAAATTTTTATTATAATTTATGATTTAATGTTTCTACTTTTGTTATAATTTTGTTTTTTTTTATTTCTATTTTGTTTTCCTCCTCTTTTTTGCCGTTACCGACGGTGGAATTGTTATAATTTTTTGTCAAAATATCAAGTGATTAAATTTACATAAAAACAATAGAATTTATTAGTTGTATTTCAAGAAACTGGAGAGTATCTTGATTTTTTATATTTATTTTGTATTTTCATATTTAAATATAAAACCACATGAAGACAAAACAACAGTATAAGGAGGAAAAAGAAATTAACATAACATTTAAATGCAAACATAATAATTAATAAAAAAATTGTCAAGTTATTTAGCATAAAGTTTAGATTTTGTTTAAACAAAAAGTTCAGAAAAAACTAAACCAAAATATAAAAATATTTAGTAATTTTAAATTGTTACAGGTCTGTTTATAAACCTTTAAAAAAATATTAGTTAAAGCCTAAAAGCATACATCATTAACGTAGCTTAATAAGGTCCTTCTAAAACACTAACACAATTCAACAATAAAACTTTAGATATTTAGACAAAATAACAAAACTGGTATAAAAAACCTCAAATTAAATTTTCTGTCAAAAATTCAAAATAAAGCGCCTAAAAGTTTACTACATTTAAAGTTAAAAAAGAGACCCTTTTTACTCACTTTATATTTGTTTAGCTTTCCACTACATTAGGCTTGATTTTACAAATTAAACATTTAAAAAGTCTTTTTCTTTCAAAATCTTTACAAAATTCAACAACGTCATTGTCAAAATCATGTTTTGTTTATTTTAATATTTGAAATGCAAACAAAAACATACCAAGTCATACTTAACCTAAATTTAAGTTTTCCTCTTTTTTTACAAGTTAAAAATTAAGTTGTTTATTGTTGTTTTAAAACTCATTGTTTATAAGAAATAAACAAAAATGAAACAGCAACAACTGCCATAAAAAACATATATTTTTTGCAAGGAAAACTTTCAAGGTTCCTTATTTTTATAATTACTGCGCTATTTTGGGCTTGATGTTAATGTTATTGCTTGCGGAGCTTTAAAACATCAGCAAAAGCAACAACAACAACAAGAACAACGTCATCATCATTATAATAATGAAATCATGCATAATGTAGCCCAAATACGAAAGAACCGTATGTGCTGCAGTGGAAGCCAGTCAACATGTTACAATTTTGTTTTAAACCCTCATTTCGAAACAGGAAAATCAAGCAACTAAAGTACAGTGGTTGTTAAAATTACATAATGTAAAAGAAAAATCTTCCAGCAAAGCTGCTATAGCATAAAATAGTTGAGACTATAGATCAGAGTAAAGGCAGGATCAGGCTCTACACTTGATTATAATTTAGATTGTTGAAGACTTTACAGTCTAAAGACTAGGCTATACTCTAGACTAAAGGCTAAACATTACTCGAAATTTCAGATCAGATTCTATACTATACTGAAGTCTAGACTATATATACCACTATAGTCCTCACTATAGACTATGCTATACACTAAATCAAACAAGGGATCTGATTATAGTCTTGACTGTAGACTAAACTAGACAATAGAACTGATTGTATGTTAGACTATAGTCTAGACTATAATCCAAAATATAGAAAAGCCTATAGTCCAGACTATAGAGAAGCCTATAGTCCAGACTATACAATAGCATATAGTACAGCCTATAGAATAGACTACGGAATTGTATATAGTCCATTCTATAGACCAAAGACTAGACTATATTTTAGACTATAATACAGACTATAGTCCACACTAAAGATAACACTATACTCCAGACTTAAGACTAAACTTTACATCAAACTAAAGACCAGTTTATATAGTCTGAGTATGGACAACAGTAGAGTGTCACTAAACTAAAACTCAGATTGTAGACTAGACAAAACCTGAACCAGACTAGGAATTTGATTATAGTCCAGATTATTTACTATATTTTAATCTAGACAGTAGGCAAGACTATAAAACAGACTGTAGACTAGATTATACATAGTCCAGACTGTTAAATGGGCTTTAGTACAGACTATAAAATCGACAATAGTTCATACCATAAACTAGATAAAAAAAATAGTTTATATTTCCGACTACAGACCAGATTATAGTTCAGACCAAAGACTAGACTTATAGTCCATACTAAAAGGTAAATTCAAGTCCTGGCTACTAACTAAACAACAATTCAGGCTATAGACTATCCTCCACACTATAGATATGACTATAGACTAATCTATAGCTTAGGCTATATACTAGGCCATAGTCTAGACTATAGTCCAGAGAGTAATCCAAACTACAAGCTACACTCTAGTCCTCACGAAAGACCAATGAATAGCTCAAGCTATAGACTATCTTCCAGATTATAGACTCCAGTCTATGGATTATACTATTGTCTAGAAAAAATTGATATAAACTAGACTATAGCCCGGACAATAGACTAGTCTATAGCTCTGACTAAAGTTCAGAGTATAGACTAGAGCATAATCAGGAGTAAAGACAAAATATAGTGCAGAGTATAAGTAGATTATAGTTTAGACTTTAGATTAGTCCAGAGTAAAAACTAGAGTATAGTTTAGGTTATAGATTAGACTACAGTCCATGCCATAGACTAGAGTACTGTCCGAACTATAGACTCAATAGACTATAGACAAGACTAAATATTGTACTATAAACTATTTTGTTTTTTAGATTACAAATCACTTATATGTCCTGACTAAACAATAGTTTAGGCTATAGAATATCTTCCAGATTATAGACTATGAATTATACTATTGTCTAGAAAATACAAGTGATTATAGTACGGACTTAAGACCATAAACAAGATTATAGTTCTGACTATAAACTAGACTACAACGCAGGCAATAGACTAGTCAATAGCTCTGACTAAAGTGCAGTCTATAGACTAGAGCATAATCAGGACAAAATATAGTGCAAAGTATAGACTAGATTATAGTTCTGACTCTATATTATTTCAGAGAGAATACTATAGTACAGTATAGGGTATAAATTAGACTACAGTCCATACTATACACTAGAGTATTACCTGAACTGCAGATAAGACTAAACTTAAGACAATAAACTACTTTCGATTTTTAGATTACAGATCACTCAGTAGTCCTATAGTATGGACTATATATTAGACAATGAACAAGTCTGTATTTAATAGTATTCTAGTAAATAGATCAGTTTGTAATCCTGATACTTGTACTGTATAAAGGGTCTTTGCTATATTTTCGTCTATAAATCTAGATCTATAGTCTGGCCTGTTTGCCCATACTTTAGTATTGTCTTAAGTTAGTCCGGCTATTTTCCTATTTTGTTCCACTGTACTTGAGCTTTATTTTACATTACACACATTTATGTATATAAATTTTTATGCATTTTTTCACTTACTGCCTCTGCCTAGGCTGTGTCTGTCTCTTTGTCATTTAGTCCATTTTAATATAAACATACATATATATAAAAACTACATTCATTTATATATGTACTGGTTTTTTTTCTGTTTCTTTTGGTGTGAGTGTACGTAGTAGTAATAACGAAATATTTATACACAAAAGCAATGAGTAAAGAAAAATTGTTCTAGTTTTAATGAATGAATAGTTGTACATATGAATACACTTAATAGGTTGGCACTTAATTAGAAAGTCTTTAAAAAATTTGAGTTGTTATATTTTACTAGTAGAAGAGAAATAATAATATATAGATTTATGAAGTGTTTTTAAAAAAATCTATTAACTTATTTGAGAGATTTCAATCCTACAAACAGCTTATGCTTTAGTTATCTTATAGCTTAATCAATTTTTTTTATTTTTAGTTAGAAATGAATATTTTTAAGAATTTTTTTTAATGAAATTTGTTGCACCCTACTGTTTGAAAAAAAAAAACATATGATTATTTGCAGTTTCCATTGCCAGTAAACATTTGATATGCAATTTTTCACCAAAGGGAGCCAAACACTCTGATAATATGTTTGTTTGTGTTTTTCATATTTTGAACTTTTTTCCAAAACGAAACGTACATTTTCATTTTTTTAATGAAAAGAAAAATACTAAAATTATAACACAAGTACAAACAAACCTACACATATAAACTAAAAAAATAGGTCTATTTTAATTTGGCCTCAATAAAGATGAAAAACAAAAAGAGAAATAAAAAAAATATCAATCGATATTATGATAAATTACTAAAAAAAAAATAAGAAGAAACAAATATGTAAATGATTTTTGAAGAAAAAAAATAAATTTGTATTTAACCACTCCAAAAAACCCTAGAGAACTACATTTCACACCCGATTGGAAAAAAATTTAATTTTCCAAAAAAACAAATCCCTACTCATCATCATCATTATTCCAATGATATTGATGATTGTTTGTATTCTTTAATCCAAATGACTAATGATCGTGTGAAAAATAAATGTTAGTTTTTTCACTAGTTTTTACTCTCTCACTCTTTGTCTAAAGAACCCTTTTCGAACGATCATTTACTCTATAAATATTCTTAAGAATTCTTTTAATTTTTCATTTATTTAAACGTTTTCTATCTTCTATTTTCCGTTTTCTTATACACATTCTTATCATATCTTTTACAGGTAAACCTCAAATATTGTCCTAATGTATTTTTAGTTTAGGAAAATATTTTCTAAAGGAAAATTAAAATTATCACCCTTAAATTGAACATGTTGGTGGCATTATGTACTACCTGTTAGCTGTTCGTTTGAAGTAGTATTTACTTGAAAATATAACAAATTTATGTTAAAAATCTTAATGGCTTAAATAAAAGGTTCTATAATAACTAAAACTCAATTGACTTTATAAAAACTAGTTATTATAGAAAATTACTTGCTACAATAATTGTTTAATAGTTCTGAGTGCATTTGTCAGATAATGAAATTGTATTGTAATGGTGAGTTGTGAGAAAAGCAGTAGCTTAGCTTAAAAGGGAGAGGGTGAAGAAGTAAGCAAACGTTTATAAATTAAATTACAATTTTTAATACAAATTAGGATTATAGAAAGTAGAAGCGACCCCTTATAATTATTAATTCAAGTTTATAGTCTAATCTATAGTCTGTAGTCTAATCTATAGTTTAGTCGATAGTCTAGTCTATAGTCTAGTCTATAGTCTAGTCTATAGTCTAGTCTATAGTCTAGTCTATAGTCTAGTCTATAGTCTAGTCTATAGTCTAGTCTATAGTCTAGTCTATAGTCTAGTCTATAGTCTAGTCTATAGTCTAGTCTATAGTCTAGTCTATAGTCTAGTCTATAGTCTAGTCTATAGTCTAGTCTATAGTCTAGTCTATAGTCTAGTCTATAGTCTAGTCTATAATCTACTACATAGTCTAGTTTACACTATAGTTCATACTATTGTCTTATCTATATTCTAGTCAACAATCAAGTCTATAGTCTAGTTTATAGACTACTCTATAGTCTATAGTTCTTATGTTAAAAGCTCATTTAAAAAAAATTCTCTTTCTGACAACAAAGAGTTTAAAAATACTCTGTGAAAGAATTCGTAAATTCATTAAAATACTTACTTAAAACGATAAACAAGTTACATCAAATTCCTTATGTAAACTTACCTAAAAGAAGAAAAAATAAAAAATTTAAAAACAATTTAAATGCAATTTAAAAAAAAATAATACTTTTAATTAATTTTAATGTTTATTGACAAACATATATAATGATAAATTTAAATAACAGTTTTTTTTAAAATTTGACAAATGTAATTTTTTTTTAAAAAATTTCCTTTAAATCTGTAAATTTTTCAGGCCCTGTTTTCTTTACATAAATCTAGTTTTAATCTCTAAAATTTTGTTCCATACTACTCTAGCAAAAGTCAATTTTCTCGACACTTGTAGTTACAATTTTATTTTTATGTATGTATTTATAATAAATTTACTTATACATTCTCATTCCTTTGTTTCTTCTTCGAATATTGAAAAATGACTTTTCAATTTTCTTTCAGGAGTTTTTCTGTAGGTGTGCACATTTCTTTCTTTGTTTTCCTATATTATTTTTTATTTGTTTAAAATACACATAGAAGACAAACAAGGAAAAATAGAATGAAAACGTTAGATAGTTTTTTTATTTTCAATTCTAAAGAAATTTTTTTTCTTTCCAGGAAAAGAAATGAACAGTAAATAATAATACTTATAAAACTATATTGAAAACCTTTCAAATAAACAATTTTTGTTTTAATAAAACATTATAAATGGGTTCACACTTTAAAATAAAACACATATCCATTCTATAAACTCTAGAGTTAAAGAGAAAGAATCGTAGATTAGAAACATACATACATACAAACATATGAAAGGTATTACTTCCGTTAAAGTTTTATGATATTTTTTCCACTAAAATTTTAAAATGTACTAAGTTTATTTATTTTACGTGAGTCAAGTTTTTCTTGTTTTAATAGTTTTACTTAGAATTTTCTTAAAACTATTTATTAAGTTTTTTATATTTATATTTAAATTATTTTAAAATAATTTGTTTATTTAACATAATTGTTTACTACCTAATGGTTAATTTCTTTTTGTTTAATATTAAAAACATTTTTGTTGTTATTGTTTTAATTTTTTTGCTTTGCATTTTATAATTTAATACTAATATTACGCTTAGATTAGCAACTTTTTATTTAAACAAAGAGCTCTTTTTTTATAAACAATCAAATATTGACAGCAATTTTATTATTATTGCATAGACATTGACAGACAGATAGGGTGGACGGGCTGGTGTTTATATTAAAAAGGAAAGGGGCTAGCATTAGACATATACTATATGTGGAGATAATAGGGTGCCTCGTTGGTTTTCGGTCAATTGAAATAAATTCGAATTAAACTAAATTTACGCTGGTGTAAACCCTAGACCAGTCTATAGTCAGGATCATGAATTATATAGTATAGACTGAACTATATGTTAGTCTATAGTCCGGACTACATGTTAGTCTATAGTCCGCACTATAGATCAGTCTATACTCTGGACTATATATCAAAATATAGTGTAAGCTATAGATCGATCTATAGTTTTTGAAACAGTTTAAAGTTTTGATAATAGATCACTCTATAGTCTCTACTGTAGATCAGTCTATAGTTGTGACTAGATCAGTTTTTAGTATTGATTATAGATCAGTCTATACTTTTGATTATAGATCTGTCTATATTCTTGACTAATCTATAGACTTGACGATTAGTTTATTGTTTTGACTATAGATGAGTCTATAGTCTTGATAATATTTCAGTCTATAGTGTTGATTGTAGAATATTGTATATATATCCCCATAGTCTTGAATATAGATCTTTATAGCCTGGTCCATAAAGATATATTGTATAGACTTTAGCTCAATCAGTATATAGTCTTTACTGTAGCTCACAGATCAGTCCTGACAATAGACCAGTTTACAGTTCTGACTATAGATCAGACCATAGTCTCGACTATAGATCAGTCTATAGTCTTGACTATAGATCAGTCTATAGTCTTGACTATAGATCAGTCTATAGTCTTGACTACAGATCAGACTATAGTCTTGACTATAGATCAGTCCATAGTCTTGACTATAGATCAGTCCATAGTCTTGACTATAGATCAGTCTATAATTTTGACTATAGATCAGTCTATAGTCTTTACTATAGATCAGTCTATAGTCTTGACTATAGATCAGTCTATAGTCTTGACTATAGATCAGTCTATAGTCTTGACTATAGATCAGTCTATAGTCTTGACTATAGATCAGGCTATAGTCTTGACTATAGATCAGTCTATAGTCTTGACTATAGATCAGTCTATAGTCTTGACTATAGATCAGTCTATAGTCTTGACTATAGATCAGTCTATAGTCTTGACTATAGATCAGTCTATAGTCTTGACTATAGATCAGAATATAGTCTTGACTATAGATCAGAATATAGTCTTGACTATAGATCAGCCCATAGTCTTGACTATAGATCAATTTATAGTCTTGACTATAGATCAGTCTTGACTATAGATCAGTCTATGGTCTTGACTATAGATCAGCCTATAGTCTTGACTATAGATCAGAATATAGTCTTGACTATAGATCAGCCTATAGTCTTGACTATAGATCAGTCTATAGTCTTGACTATACATCAATCTACATATAGTCTTGTCCCTAGTTTAGTCAATAGCCTTGCCTGCAAATCGTTCTAGAGTCTTGTTAAAATTTTCTTTTTCCAAGGAACAGGACACGGTCAGGTACGTTGTGCCGTTTTTATTTTTTATTTTTTTGCGGCTCACCCTAACAAAATTCTCTACACTTTCAAAATGAGTCTAAAGTTCTTTTCATTTTTTACTAAATGTTTATAAATTGTCTTGATTTTGTTTATAGATTTGTTACTCTCGCCTTTTTATTATTACTAATTTTTTTGCTTTTATTTTTTCTTCTTCTCGTTTATAGTTTCAAAATTGAATGTTTAAATGAAATTATTGTTGTAGTTGTTGTTTTAATTAAATATAAACATTGTTTCTTGCAATGTAATACATGTGTTAGAATGGAAACATATTTAAATTTTTTTATAAATATATATTTTTTCAATTTCTAAACAATAGCAAATATAAACGATAATGATGGAGCAACAATTTCAATTTTTAATTTTAATTTGAATTTTTAAACAAAAAAAAAAATCATTTAAAATTGTAAATAAGAAAAAAATGATTGACATTTTATGTCTAGATTATTTATAGAGACATGATTTGTGAGATAATTTTAGTGCAGGGAATAGAAGAATATTAAATTAAATACAAAGTATTTAATTGCTGTTTTAAGCAAAATTAGTTAGTAAATAATTTTAAAATTTATTTTGACACTTTTATGATAATTGTGCTCTCGGTAGTTGGCAATTTATTGGAAAAATTTAAATTTGAGTTTAAACGGGATATTACACTTGAATGTGAAATTTATTTTATTTGAATTTTTAAATATAAACTGCATTTCTTTTGGTTTGTTTTTTTTTCTTTAACAAATATTGTTTATTTAACAAAACAATAATTTATCTTATCTTTGAGTCTAAGAAATGTTTTATTTTCCTGTGTATATTTTTTTTTAAATATTTTTTTTCTGTTGAAAAAGGTAAATATAGTAAAGTTAACAATATCATACAAAACAAATATTTATAAACTGCATTTAGCACATAAATTTAATCAAGTCTTTTTCTACAAAAAAAAAAAAACAAATTATGATAAGATATAATTTCATTTAACAGCAAATTGTTTTAAATGAATACAAATTTCAAATAATTATAACAACTATTAGGGGATTTAAAAGAAAAAATAGTCACGAGTTAAATATTTATAATTTAAACTGAAAAATTAAATAATAATGAGTATTATGTTAGAAAATTTTATTTATTTTGTTAATAATATGAACAATTTTGTAATCAAATAGGAATTACACCATTGCCAGCATAAAATGTAACATATTTTTGTCATAATGCAAAATATTTTTCAAATAATTAATACACATTTAAAAAAAAACGATTTTTTAGCTTCAATTCTTTTAATATCATATCTACCTGTTTTATGCCAACATTTTTCCCCCCAAAATTTTTTATATGGAAATTGTGTACAACCGAAAATATTATAACACAGTATTGTTAAAATTCTCAGTTTGATTTTTCTTTCACCAATATTTGCTTAATTTAAATAAATACAAAAAAAATAAATAAATTGTAACATTTTTATTTGCATTTTTTTTCAGTTTTTACGTTTGTGTTGAATTTACAATAACATTCAAGATTACAAATTATTTATTTTGTAAATATTTTTCTTTGTGTGAAAAACAAATAGATTTTTGATTTGTGATAAATTTTTCACATTCAAAACAAACTTGTTAACGCCATGATTCAGTTTAGGGGATAAAATACAGAAAAAACTGTTTTTTTAGTTAGAAAAAAAGTTTAGCTAAAAAAATAAGCTTTGAAAAAAATTTAATTTAGAAAATTTTTGTTTTAAAATTAATTTTTTAAAGACAATTTTGTCTTGACATAAATTTCTCTATAAATTTAATGTATTGACATTTATTTTCATTGAAAAATTTCGTGTTGATATTTATTTTCTATAGAAAGTATTGAGTTGACATTAATTTTCTATAGAAAATTTTTGTTTTACATCAATAATATAAAGAAAATTTTTACCTGACATCAACATTCTAAAGAAAATTATGTCTTGACATCAACTTTCTAAAGAAAGACAGAAGTGTTGATATTCATTTCCTATAGAAAGTATTGAATTGACATTAATTTTCTATAGAAAATTTTTGTTTTACATCAATAATATAAACAAAATTTTGTCCTGACATCAATATTCTAAAAAAAATTTTGTCTTGACATCAACTTTCTAAAGAAATTTTTTTCTTGACATTAATTTTTTTTATAGAATATTTTGTATTAACATCAACATTCAATAAAAAATATTTTCTTGATATTATTTAGCTATAGAAAATTTTGTCTTGACATTAGCTTTCTATGGACAATTTTTCGCTGATTTCAATTTTCTAAAGAAAATTTTGTCTTGACATTACTTTTCTATAGACTATTTTGTCTTGCCATCAATATTCTCAACATCAACATTCTATAGAAAATTTTGTTTTGAAATCAATTTTTTAAAGAAAGTTATTTCTTTACATAAAATTTTTAACAAAAATTTTTGTCCTGATATTTTGTTTTGATATCAACGTTTTTTTTAGAAAATTTTGTCTTTGCATTAACTTTCTATAAAAAGACTTGTCTTGACATCAATTTTTTTTGCAGAAAATTTAATCTTGACATAAACTTTTTATAAAAAATGTTGTCTTGACATCAACTTTCAATAGAAAAAGTTGAAAATTTTATCTTAACATCAATTTTTTTATAGAAAGATTTATCTTGACATCAGCTTTGTGTAAAAAATTGTCATGACATCAACTTTCTAAAGCAAATTTTGTCTTGATTCAATTTTCTACAGAAATTTTGTTTAAACATCACTTTTCTATAGAAAATTTTGTCTTAAATTCAATTTTTTATAGAAAACTATATCTCGACATTGATTTTTTATTAAATGGTGCCTTGACATGATTTTTTCTTTATTAAAATTATTGTCTTGATATTAATTTTCGTCAGAAAATATTATATTGACATCAACTTTCAATAGAAAATTTTGTGTTGATATCAATTTTTTATAGAGAAAGTTGTCTCGACATCAACTTTCTTACGAAAATTTTGTCTTGACATAAATATTTTATAAATAAAGTTTATACTTACACAAATTTTTTATAGAAAATTTTGTCTAAGCATTAATTTTCCACACAAAAATTTCTCTTGACATATTTTTCAACACAAAATTTTGTCTTAACAGAAATTTTCTACCAGAAGTTTTGTCTTGACATCAAAATATATTGACTAATGTACATGTTTAATATAAAATTTTGTATTGAAATTGAAAAAATATTGTCTTGACATTAATATTATATCTTCAAAATGGAAATTTCTCCAAAAAAATTTTATCTTGACATAATTTTTTTAAAAATTCTTTTAAATTAAAAATTTTATAAAACACTTGGTCTTAATAATAATAATTAATTTTTAATAATTTAAAGATTTTTGTCAACTGTTAATAGATTTTTTTATTTTAAAAAAATTTTCAATAATATTCCTATTTTTTTAAAATTTTGAAGGAATTCGATATTGTTCTAGTTTTAAAATATTTTTCATAAAATTATCCCTTTTTTGATTTTTTTAATTCCTTGTTTTTAAATAGTTTTCTAGCAAAACGATTTTACACTTTTTGTTCCTTAAACTAATTAATATTTGATGTTGTAGTATTTTTTTATTGAATTTCAAATCCCATTAGAACTTAAAAACCTTTTAAAATAAAAAAATAAAGTTTAATAAATCCCCTTTTTCTCTTCGAATGCAGAAAATATTTTACAACAATTACAAAACAAAAAAAAATTTACACATTTGCATATGCAAACACACTTGCATGTAAATAAAAGAAAACATCTCTTTACTCTCTTTTACTTATGCATGAAACAAAAACAAGATTTACACATGAAGAAATTTTTCCAGCAAAGTTGAGTAAAAATCTCACCACCCATCTCCCTAAACTAAAGCAATAACTATATAGTTCCTTTATCAATGTGAACAAAATTAAAAGGAATGTAAAGTGCTTGTTGTATAAATGTATGTTTGTATATGTATCAGTTTGTTTTTCTTTTTGCTGTAAAAAGCTCAATGTTGAAATATTTATATTAAGTTCTTGTTGTTGTTATTATTATTATTGTTTTTCAATATGTTAGTTTTGTTGTTGTTGCAATGCTGTATTTTTTTGATTATTTTCTGGCTTTTCCTGGCATGATTGTACTATGTTCCATGTACATACAATATACATACATATGTATGTATAAGTAAGTATGTAAGTAATTGTGTATGTGTGTTTTTGAGCATGTAATCTTTTGAGAAAATGCAATTGCTGCGAAGGGAATATTATTTTTAGAGAGAATGGAGCAAAAAAAACAATAAAAGAAATAAATATGAAATAACAGAAGTTTTTGGCTAACAAAGCTGCAGAAAATTGCTTTTTATTTGTAGAAAAAAAAACATGTTAAACAAGGTTGGAAATTCTAGTAGTATTGTACTTTTTTCGGTACTTTTTAACATTTTGTCGAAGGATCGAAACGAAAATACATAATTTAATACGTTTAATGTCAAAAAATACCCTTTTAGTTAAAAGTAGAACATATTTCAATATTTCCAAGTCTGATTTATAGTTTTTTTTTTTTACAAATACACTTACACAAGTACAAATAAATACTCACACATTTATTAATAAAGCAGGAGAAATGTTTTTTTTGCAGTTAAAATTCAAAAAGGTACCAGAGGCAAAACCGTTTAATATGGTGTTTATTATTAAAAAGTAAGGAATTTTTAATAAAACTAGTTTCAAATGTTTTTGGTAATTTAATAGGTTTTGGTACTTTTTCAAGCATTTGTAATAATTTGGTACTTTTTAATTTTAGTACTTTTTCTTTCTCTGCATTTTTCATATATTTTTGTAGTTTTTTGAAAAAAGGTGTATATTACTATTTTTAGTAATATCATTATTTTACTAACTTTTTTAAAACTTTTTGAAAAAAAGAACTCATATAGTGGGTAGAGGTCTATTAAGCTATGTCCGTCTTTCCGTCTGTGTGTTCATAAAAAAACCTTGTGCGTACACTACAAGTCGCAATTTTGAAGGTAATTTGTTGAAATTTAGCACATACTCTTCTCTAGATCCAAGATCCTTTTGAGGTTAAAATCGGTTTCTTTTTTCATCTAGACTTCTTACAATCGTGTCCTATGAATATCAGTTATGTCCGTCCTTCTGTGTCCATGAAGGTAATTTGTTGAAATTTCTTTCGATCTAAGGACGAGTACAATTGGTTAAAGTCGGATTTCGTCTAACCTTCTTACAATCATGGCCTACGAATAAGGGTTTATCAGTTATGTCTGTCCGTCTGTGTGCCCATGTAAACCTTGAGCACAATTTTGAAGGTAATTTCTTGAAATTTGGCACATACTCTTTTTTGGAATCAGGGACGATGTCTATTGGTTAAAATGCATTCCATTATTTCGGCATTAGCCCCCATACAACTGTACCCCACAAATAGGACTTTTGAGCTTAGAAATTATTTTTTAAAAAACTTAACTCTCCCTCTTATTTGCCAAAAAGTGATATCATTTTTAAACTTTTTTGTCAAAAACTATAACATTCCATTCATGCATTTCTTTCCCAATATCATTAAACATTCTTTTATTGTTTTTATTAAACAAAGAACTGAAAAGTCTTCATTAATTAAAACGACTTTAGGACAATTTATTTTTTGATTGTGCAATTTATATTAAGAAGTGGGTGTAAGGAAAAAAAAACGTTATAAATAAAATTTAACAAAGAAAAAAATCGTCCAAAAAGTCGTTATTAATAAATTCACATTAATTTTAATTTTTTTTATTTTTTTACAAAATTAATGAAATTTTTATTATGTAGTGGATTGTAAAAAATAATATTACATTTAACAAATTTTTATAATTACCAGCTTTTATTGTTAATTTGAAATAATAATATAAAAGATATTAAAATCTTTTTTTTTTGAAAAAGTGTAGGCTGTTTTGTAATCGGTTTTCTTAAAAACAATAAAACTATTTTTTGTTTTTTGCTTTTTAGCTTTTTAAGGTTAAAACCATATTTTATAAGATTTTATTTGTAAGGGATGTGTGATTTTAAGATATTTGATCATTATAATCTTCAAAATATTAATTACCTTATAAATTTTATATGTTCTTATCAATGTTATTCAATCAATTTATATTGTCAATAAATAACATCAAAGATTATGTTTGGTTTGTTTATGTAAATTTTGAAAAAATAAAAATGAAAACTTTAAGTAAGATCAATTTAGTTGATGCCCTACTTGGTTTTAAGAAATCAATTAAGCTCTTTATACCTTACACCACTATAGTGAAGAGGATATTAAGCGTTTGAATTGATATTTGTAACATTCAAAAATATTGGTCCTACGTCCCTATTAAAGAATATTAATCAGCTCAGAACAACATTCTGTCGTTTTGGTTATGTCTGTCCATCCGTCTATCTGTTTGTCTCTCCAAGTAAAGCTTGCGCGCACTCTACAGGTCGCAATTTTTTATATAATTTTATAAAATTTCACAAATAATCTCCTTTTTACCATAGCCTATGGGAAATCTAGTAAAAAAATAAAACCCGATTTAGTTATGTCCGTCTGTCCATGTGTCTATGTAAAGCTTGTGCGCCCTATGCAGTTCGCAATTTTCAAGATAATTTGATGAAATTTGGCACATACTCTCCGTTTGTACTGATGTTTGTAAAACTAAAAATATTGATCCTACAACCACATTAAAGTATTATCCAACTCAGAACAACTTTCTGTGGATTTGGCTATGTCCGTCTATCCGTGTGTTTGTCTCTCCTAGTAATGCTTGTGCGCACTCTACAGGTAGCAATTTTCTAGATAATTTTATAAAATTTTACAAATACTCTCCCTTTTTACAATAGAACAAAGCCTATTGAAGATCTAGTAAAACAACAAAACTCGTTTTAGCTATGTCAGTTCGTTCGTCTGTCTGTCTGTCTGTCTGTCTGTCTGTGTGTCATTGTAAAGCTTGTGCGCAGTCTGCAGGTCGAAATTTTCAAGAAAATTTTCAGAAATACTATCCGTTTGTACTGATGTTTGTAAAACTCAAAAATATTGGTCATACACCCACATTCACATTATTCAGCTCAGAACAACTTTCTGTAAATTTGGCTATGTCCGTCCATCCGTCCGTCCGTCTATCTGTTTGTCTCTCCAAGTAAAGCTTGTGCGCACTCCAATTTTCAAGATAATTTTATAAAATTTCACATTTACTCTTCTTTTGACCCGAGGACGAAGTCTAATATCTAGTGAAACAACAAAATTAGATTTAGCTAAGTCCGTACATCCGTCTGTATGTCCATGTAAAGCTTGTCAAGATATTTTGATGAAATTTGGAAAATACTCTTCTTTTGGTCTTAGAAAGAAGTCTATTGAAAATCTAGTAAAACAACAAAATTCATCAAAAATTAGTTTTATAAAAGTCTAAATGATTCTACAGAGCAAAAGCTAGGTAATGACTTTCAATTGTAATCACTTACTTAACAACATACTTTTCAATGACTACTACATACCGTCTGATTTACATAGTAGTTGTCTAATAAGGACTTTCTAATAATGAGTTATATAAATACTTTATAATTCAATAGTTCTGCTGCCTGTGAAGCTGTATAGGATTCTGTATGCGACTACTTTTTCTAATAACTTTTAAGCGTTTGTGATAAGTTATGACATCAATGTCATTAAAATAATGACTTAAGCAAATGTAAGCATTTTTACCCCTTACATGGTAATGCAAGTTTTGGCTGACTATTAATCAACTAGTTTGATACTTTATAACATATTGTATCATAATTTTTATATCTTTAATCATTCACAGTTTATGTATGCTTTGCTTTAGTTCTTTCGAAAAAACAAAATGTAAATAAATCTACTTTTGCTTTAGGAAATGTCTATAAAAATAGTTTTATAACTACACTCAGACATAAACAATTTTGTTTTCTTCTTATATTTAATACAAACACAAAGTGATATGTGTAACTGATTAGTTTCGTATCTATGTATCTTTATTTTGCTATTTACAGGTGCGTATCTTGCATTTGTAGTTGGTGGAATGAGTCTATAAAGTTAAATAGAAAATATAACAAGATAAATACTAGATAAATAATAAATAAACAAATAAAGTATGAAAAAAAATTGTTTAACATTTTAACATTTTTTTTCATTCTATTCGTTTATTGTTTATTTATTTGCACTTTTAATTTACTTTATAAATTATATACACAAAATTTTTTTTTAGTTTTATTTTATGCTTCATTTTCTTTTATAACACAACGATACTTTAGTTTTAACATTCTGTTTGCAACTCTTTAAAATATCGTTAGTAGATCTTTAAGAAATTTACAAACGATGTATATCTACATAAATATTCCTTTGTACATCATTTGTGAGTGAGAGTGAGAGAGTGGGAATTAATATATCTTTCTTAATAATCCCTTAATGATATAAAATCAGTGATGAATATGAAAATTCCGCTAAAAATACTTTCCTCCAAAAATAAATGATCAAACCTTTACTTTACAACTAATCTATGGTCTTAAGTAGATGAAAGTATCTATAGCGTTCGTTCACATCCTATTCAATATTAGAATTTGTTTATATATAATTTCCATACTAACTTCTTGTATTTATTTCACCTTTTTCAACGGCATGAGTTAATAATAAAAACAAGCAACAAATATTAAACATGTGAGTAAAATTAAATAAACTTAAATATTTTATTTATTTAATTTTAAATTGTTTTATTTTATATCTAAACTTTTATTTAATAACAAAATGAAAAAGGTATTTTTATGCTAGAGATTAGAAAGTCTGTATAAACTTAAATTAAGTCATTCAAAATTGAAAGATAAAGGAAAATATAGGTCAACTAAAACCTTTTACTAAATATAAATGATTCATAAAGCAGTCAAAAGATTTTAGAAAAAAACATTTGTATTTTATTCAAAATTTACTATAGAACAATCTATAACATTGACTAAAGAATATTGTATGTCTATAGTATTGACTATAGACAGTCTTAAGTCTGGACTATTGAACAGTCTATAGTATTCACTATAGAACAGTGTATAGTCTTGACTACAGAACAATATATAGTCTTGATTATAGAACAGTACATATTCTTGACTACAGAACAGTATACCGTCTTGACTATCGAACAGTATACAGTCTTGACTATAGAACAGTCTATAGTCTTGACTATAGAACAGTCTATAGTCTTGACTATAGAACAGTCTAAACTTTTGACTATAGAACAGTTTCAACTTTTGACTATAGAATGGTCTACAGTCTTGACTATAGAATGGTCTACAGTCTTGACTATAGAATGGTCTATAGTCTTGACTATAGAATGGTCTGTAGTCTTGACTATAGGATGGTCTGTAGTCTTGACTATAGAAAGGGGTATAGTCTTGACTATAGAATGGTATATACTATTGAATGGTCTATAGTCTTGACTATGGAACAGTCTATAGAATGGTTTATAGTCTTGACTATAGAATGGTCTTTAGTCTTGAACAGTCTATATTCTTGACTGAAGAACAGTCTATAGTCTTGACTATAAAATGATCTATAGTCTTGACTAAAGAACAGTCTATAGTCTTGGCTAAAGAACAGTCTATAGTATTGACTACGAAACTTGACTATAGAATGGTTTATAGTCTTGATTATTGAACAGTCTATAGTCTTGACTACAAAACAGTCTATAGTCTTGACTATAAAACAGTATATAGTCATGACTATAGAGTGGTCTACAGTCTTGACTAATGAACTGTCTATAGTCTTGATTATAGAATGGTTTAAAGTCTTGATTATGGAACAGTCTATAGTCTTGACTATGAAACAGTCTATAGTCTCAAGTATAGAATGGTCTACAGTCTTGACTAAAGAACAGTCTATAGTTTAATCTACAGCTTGGTCTATATACAAATATATAGTCGTAATTATAGTATAATCTATTGTTTAGGCTATAGTTTAAAATAGGGTCTAAACTATACTATAATGTGTATATAGTCTGGACTGTAACAGACTATACTATAAATAGGACTATATAAAAATCTATAGACTATACTATATAATATTATATAGTCTGGTCCATATAGTTAACTATGATCTGGACTAAAGAGTGTTCACTAGACTCTTCTGTAAAAAAAAAACTATAAAAATCCCTTCTCTAACTTAAAAAAAATTCCTCCATTGAGTAATATTTGAAAAAGGTACTTGGTTCTTTCACAAAAAAAATAAATTCTCTTATGAAAACCATATAAACAAAAATGATTTTGATTAGAAATCTTTTTAAAAAATAATAATTAAACAAAATCTTTTTAGCCAAAAAAACATACATACATACATACATACATACATACTTATGTACATACAAACAACAACACACCGACAACGTGTTGGGAAAAATAACTGCAAAAAGCTTTTTGATGTTTTTCCTAATGTTTTCTTTATTGTTGCTGTTGGTTTTTCATAAGATTAGAAACAACAAATATAAATACTCACACAAAAATTTATTGTTCATTTTTTTCGTTAAGAAAATTTGGAAAATTTATTTGAAAATTTTTGGTTGCCTTTTTCAGTACCTGTAATGGGAAATAAAGAAAGAATAACGAAATATTTCCTTTGATCTTTCAGGCATTTAAATGTGCGTAAGTAAACGCTTGAATAAAATATGTATGTATGTAAGTATGTTTGATGTTGTATCCACAACAAAAAGGAAAATTATGTCAGGTATTTAGAGTTAAATGGCTGGCATAATCTTTTCTAAACATTTTTGTGTAGTTTTATAAAAAGATAATTATTTGGAATTTTAGAAATGTTACTTACGGCTGCTGTAGATGCGGCCGCTTTAATTGTGCGTAACATGAGTGTTTAAGGACATCATTGTATTTAGAAACCAAAGTAAATTTAGTCTTTTCCTTGTGTCTGTCTATCGCTTTTAGACAAGGTCGAGTAATCAATAATCATTATTTTGCACTTAATTACCCACACCATTGAAGAATTTACTTTTACTTAAAAATACACACACACTCAGATTTTTCTCTTCCCCTGTAGCTGGCTCTCTTGTGCCTTGCTTTTACTTTAACTCAAACACCTTTTAACATTTTTATATAAACGCATTTTCTTGTTACTTTTAAAAGTCATTAGATTATTTTTATAAATGAAAGAATATGAACATTTTTTTTCCTAGAAATATATTTTTAGTCATTTAGTAGGTGTTGTGATTTTATTTTTAAATTTTTCAAAAATTGCTAGGAAGTAAAATCATATTAATGTCGAAAACATTTGCCAGAATTTTTAATGAATTTACTTGCCTTATTTTTTTTTTGCTCTAATTTCGGGAGCATAAACAGGAGGAGATAAATGTTAATCATTTTCATTAACTTAGTTAATGTGGGGTATAATTTTATTATTATATGAAATTTAACTTAATTTAAGATTTTATAAAATTTGCTTGTATTTTCTAAGGATTTCAAACGGTATGGAACATTTTAAATTTCTGACTATGGAACGTTCTATAATCCTAAACATAGAATAGTTTATAGCATAGACTGTAGTACAGTTTATAGTCTTGACTATAAAACAGTATACAGTCTTGACTATAGAACAGTCTCTAGTCTTAACTATATAACAGTTTAGAGTCTATAGTCTTCAAAAGAGTCTATAGTCTTGACAAGAAAAAAGCCTATAGTCTAGACTATGGAATTGTTTATCGTCTTGACTATGGAACAGTATGTAGTCTTGACTGTATCAGAGTCTAAAGTCTTGGAACAGTCTATATTATCGACTATAGAACAGTCTATAGTCTATACTGTAGAACAGTCTATGGTCCATACTATAGAACAGTCTGTAGTCTTGACTATAAAACATTCTATAGTCTTGACTTCAGAACACTCTATATGAGACTATATAGTCTATATAGAACAGTCTATAGTCTTGAGTATAGAACAGTTTATAGTCTTGACTACAGAACAGTCTATAGTCTTGACTATAGAACAGTATATAGTCTTGACTATAGAAAAGTTTATAGTCTTGACTATAGAACAGTATGTAGTCTTCATTATAGAACAGTCTATAGTCTTGACTATAGAACAGTTTATAGTCTTGACTTTAGAACAGTCTTTAGTCTTGACTTTAGAACAGTCTAAAGTCTTGACTATAGAACAGTCTATAGTCTTCACTATAGAACAGTCTATAGTCTTGGCTATAGAACAGTCTATAGTCTTGACTATAGAACAGTCAAAAGTCTTGACTATAGTCTTGACTATAGAATAGTCTATAGTCTTGACTATAGAATAGTCTATAGTCTTGACTATAGAATAGTCTATAGTCTTGACTATAGAATAGTCTATAGTCTTGACTATAGAATAGTCTATAATCTTGACTATCGTCTTGACTATAGAATAGTCTATAGTCTTGACTATAGAATAGTCTATAGTCTTGATTATATAATAGTCTGTAGTCGTGACCATAGAACAGTCTATAGTCTTGACTATAGTCTTGACTATAGAATATTCTATAGTCTTGACTATAGTCTTGACTATAGAATATTCTATAGTCTTGACTATAGTCTTGACTATAGAATATTCTATAGTCTTGACTATAGAATAGTCTATAGTCTTGACTATAGAACAGTCTATAGTCTTGACTATAGAATAGTCTATAGTCTTGACTATAGAACAGTCTATAGTCTTGACTATAGAATAGTCTATAGTCTTGACTATAGAATATTCTATAGTCTTGACTATAGAATAGTCTATAGTCTTGACTATAGAACAGTATAGACTATAGTCCTGACTATAGAACATTATTTAGTCTTGACTTTAAAACATGTTTTAGTCTTGACTATAGAACAGTCTATAGTCTTGAATATATAACAGTATAAGTCTTTCGGCTTCATGATAGTTCATAGTCTACAGCGTAGTTTCGAATCTAAACAATTTAATATTCCAACCGGGAAGTGTTGGTTCTTCTAACATTTACAAAATGTACACATACATGTAACTTTACTTCGCTCACTTCTTGGATTTCCTTAAAATTGTATTAAAAAGTTTTTGTTTCATTAAAAAAAATTACGACTTTTAAAAACCACATAATATTTATTAATTTAAATTTTAAAACTTTTTATATACTTGAAGCAAATTAACTAAAATGAAATTTAAGACTTTTGCTCTCTTCCACAAGTAAAATTATAAAGCAACATAATTAATAAACCATTAAATTTAAATCTATTATCTAAATAACAACACAACAACAACAACACAGCAGCAACATTAAAATTAACAGCAGCTGTGTAGCCACCAAAGAACCACATAATAATCAATGCTTAAGCAGTAATTTTAGAAAAAAAGTAAAGAAAAGCAACAAGCACAAGAAGGAAAGGCAAGAGGTAAGAACTAATTAAGTTTCCAAAGTCATAAAAATATTTTAAAAAAGACCAAAAAAAGCAAAAGACTAAAAGTAATTAAAAATAATTTAGTTTTATTTTATTTTGACGTTTTTGTTAGGAGGGAAAAGTTAAAATTAAAACTTAGTCTAGACTAAGAATAAAATTAACGAATTAGAACAAACATATTAAATTTAAATAGTTTGTGTAATAATATGTAAATAATAGATATATGATATGATTTTGATGTTTAGAACTAGAGTTATAATTAACACTTAAGGGAATTTTCTAATATGACCATAAAAATTAATATTTGATGAATTTTTGTAAAATTATGACTCATTAAAAGTGACACAATCTACTAGTTAAGGTAATGTAAGCGACTTATTTAGCAGTTTATTTAATAGCATTTTTTTGGTTAAATCTTTTAGTTTATTTTTTCAAAAACCTTTTCAATATAACATTTATTTGTATTTTTATCAAATCAAATGTGTTTGGGCAATTCTACAAGAAATTTATATTAATAAAAAATTAACACCTTTGCGGTTTCAATTTATCAATTACCTTTCAAATAATTTATTAAAAAGTCAAACAATGAGTAAAAAAAGTAAATAAATAAAAAAGTTCAGATGTTTTACTAAAAAAAATACTTGAAGATAAGAAGAGCGTATGCCCAGACCAGATTCAAGGTCAGACTACAATTTATTTAATAAATTAGAATATTGTTTAACCATAGAGTAAAATCAAGCCTATAAACCAGATCAACTTATAATCCAGACTTTAGATCTGATTGTAGTCTAGGCTATAAAGACTAAACTTTTGAAGAGACTTTAGACCAGACTATATTCTAGATAGACTATAGAACAGACTATAGTCTAGACTACTGTATTGACTATACTATAAACCAGACTACAAACAAGTCTTTAGATAACACTACAGATCAGACTAAAACTACAGATCAGACTAACACTACAGTTAAGACTACTGTCCAGACTATAGTGTGGACTCTCTTCGATTCTACTTGACAGTTCGCGTGTAGTGAACTACCACGTAAACCAATAGTGTAGACTATAGACTAGACTATCTTCGAGACTATAGACCAGACTATAGTCTAGACTGTAGCTTATTTAATAGACAAGAATATGGCTCGGATTAAAGGCTAGATTATAGTGTAGACTAGACCATTTAATACTCCACTTTATAGACAATAGATCTGACTATAGGCCATCCATTAGATCAGATTTTAATATAGACATAAGTCTAGAATATTACCTAGAATATAGTCTAGGTTATAGACCAAACTATAGACAATACTGTAGTCGGGTCTATAGTCTAAACAATATTCAAGATTATACTATGATATACACAAGATTATAGTCCAGACTATAGACCTGGCTACTGACCAGACTATAGCCTAGACTGTAGCTTACTCTATAGACAAGAATATAGTTCTAAAATTAGAATAGACTATAGTGCAGACTAGACTATTCAATAGTCCACACTATAGATCATAGATCTGTCAGCAGGCTGGGCTTTAATAATAAGACTTAAGTCTAGACTAAAGACCAGACTAATCTATAGACTATAATACACAGTCTAGACATTAAACTAGACTGTGTTATATACTATATAGACTAGTATATAGTTTAGATTATGGACCAACCTATAGACCACATAATATAAAATAAGTATTATTGTCCAGACTATAGACAAGACTATAAACCAAACACATTTTAGTCCAGACTATAGACTAGATTTGGACCAGACTAGTCTATAAATTACAATCCATTTGTCATACTTCAATCCATTTGTCAGACTTAACTATAGTCAATTTTGTAAAAAATTTCTTAAATTTATCATATTTTTTTGTAATTATTTTCAATTAATATTTTTCAAACCACGACTACTTACCTTTTTCATTAAAATGTTGCGGCAATTGTATATCAATCGATTCAAAATAATCGCGAACCTCATTACAATGTTGATTCGTCGATTCTATAAGAGTAGAATCGCGACGTTGCAAACGTCTATTATGACTGTGATGATGACTATTATGATGTTGTAGCTGTTGTTGTGAGTCTAAATCCAAATTTTTAGCCGATGTTGAGACAACAAATGTACCAACCAAAATCACTGAGATAATGGTGATTTTCAATAAAGTATTTTTATGGTAAGAAGATAAATTCTGTTTTAAGGCCATGGTTTAAGGGTTTAACACTTTTTTTGTTTGTTTTGCTGTAATAAATATTATAAAACAATTTTGAAAGAAATCAAGAGTTTCTTAGGAAATTTATTTTTAAAAAAATATATTTTTTCTTTTTATAAATATTTTTTTTTTAATTTTTAGTTTTCTTAAATGTTTTCTTTTTATATAAGTAATATTTATATATTGCTTTTTTATATATTTTTTATTAAAAAGTTTTTTGGCGAATATTTAGAAAAAAAACTTTTTTGGATTTTTTTTAAACTTTTTTCACATTTTTTATTAAATTTTTACTTTTTTTATTTTATTTTGGTCTCACTTTTTGTTTATTTATTAAATAATTGATTCTTTTAATTTAAGATTTTCCTTTTTTTATTTGAGTATTTTTTAACACAATTTTTTTAAAATTTCCTTTTTGTGATTTATTTATTTTTTCGAAAATTTCGTTTATTTTTTTTACCATTTGTTGTTTTCTTTTTCTATTTATTAACGATATGATTTGTTTTTTATTGCTGTTGTTATTGGCCTTAATTTGTGCGTAGTTTTAATAATATTGCTCCTAAGATACTTTTGTATCTTATGGATTTTTTTCACGTATCTGTGGAAAATACAAAAAAAACTTTTATTAGTTAGGCGTAGTTTGCTATTATTGTTGTTTTTTAAAGAATTGTAGATAATGTTGAAAAGTATCTTTAAGATATATAAGGAAAATTTCTAAAAATGTTTACAACTATCTATCTATCTATATATCTATCAATCTATCTATCTATCTATCTATCTATCTATCTATCTATCTATCTATCTACCTATCTATCTATCTATCTATCTATCTATCTATCTATCTATCTATCTATC